>NW_025335889.1:3976993-4278264 GCF_004798865.1 Varanus komodoensis
GCTGTGTCTTCCCATTCCCGTACGCCCCCGATACAGGATGTTCTCTTGGCCTTACATAGTTTCCAGGCGACATCGTTGCTTTCATAACCAGACCAGACCCAAAGTTTATTTTTCTCAGCTGAATCATGCAAACACATAACACTGGCACACTCACACAGACACACAGGTTGCAGCTGCCTTGTGACTGAATTTATTGGCTCTGGATGCTGAGAAAAGGAGCTCCTTGTTGGATTGGTTTGTATAAATTGTGTATGGGAGAGGGGCCTCCGGATTGCTTCAGGATGGAGGGCAAAGGGAGAACGTCTTCAAAGTACCCAGGATGCTAGTCCCATGTGGTTTACATTTGAACATGGTCAGGACAGTGGGGGATTTTGGACAGAAGCAACATCAAGGAGCTTCCTTGTGCTGAGATGGAGGGGTGGCCTGGACAATGGCCTTCCGGCAGGCTCTCCCTCCCATGGCTTACATGGAAACGGGTGGTAGCAATACCACCAAACGGTGCCCTGACCAGTGTCCCGAGCCCAGCTTTGTGGGGTCATCATAGCCCTGCTATAGACTATTCCATAAAAGGGTACTGCCATGGTAGTTTACAGTGGTCCTGGTCTAGCTGGTCTTGGGCGATGCTGAAGGGCCAATGCATTGCTACCTGAGTGTTATAAAGACTCACAGATCTAACACTGCTCTTTGGAGGCTGTTCTTTGGAACAGGTGGTTCTGGGGCAAAGCATGGAAAGTGTTAAGGATTTTTCCTGAGCCATTGCTTTCTGTCATTATTTTTAATTTAGGAAATGTTATATGTGACCAGTGGGTGGTGGACACAGGACTTCTCTTTTGGACTTGCTACACCATTAATTCCTAGAAGGAGAAGATTGCCTTCTACCTGGGCAGTTCATTGCTGGGGGAAGCTGCCTGGTCTTTCCTTTGAACCACCAGACTTCTGTGGAAGACTAGCCAGATTCCAGTCCATCCTGCTGGGAATGAAAGAGGCAGTTGTGCTTGGCATGAGTTTCAAGGTCAGGAAGATTCGGACTCTTCAGATGGGGAGGATGAGCTCTGATAAACTGGGCCTCCAGATGAGAGAAGCAGAGGGGCTTATTTCAAGGTTGCCCTCTCCAGGCGTTCCAAGAATAACCAGCATCTACAACTGCTGGGAACAAGAGCTCCAGGAGCCAGCAAGCCTGGTATGACTTTAGACCTCATGACATGGCATGGGAAGAGGAGGGCTAGCCAATGAGAGGGGCAGTATACAGTGAAGAAGCTTGCCTGCCTCCAAAAGGGACCTGCCAGAGGGAGGGGGCCCAGCGTTACTCAAAAGGAAGCAATTGCTAGTTTGGTTTCAACAGACGGCTCTGTGCATGCTCAGAGACTCATTCTGTTGTGCTTACTGGATGTACTTTGGAGAATAAAGAGCTTTTGCCAAAAATGGTCTGCTGCTTTGAATGTACAAAAATGGAAACCTAGCTCCCGACACATCCAATCAGCCCATGGCTTACCTTGGCCCATATTTCTGTGCATAAGATGTTGCACCAACTCAATGACAGTAGTTTTATGCCATTACAACAGCAAGGGCAGGGGGAAGATTTGCACTACCCATCTGTATGGGTTTTATGCCAGCTCTTTATTTTTTTGAATTTGAGTGATGAAGCCGAGACTTCACTGTTAAAGACCCTTAATCTCCCTCCTGCAAAGAACTACAGTTCCCAGGGTTCCCTGGGAAGAGGGCAGTCTGAAGTAAAGTCTGAACAATAGATAAACAAGTGTTCCCCAAGTCTGTCTCATCCAATTGTAGGTGTGTTTCACTCTTGCTTCCAAATGATTTACTTTTAAAGCACAGAAATAGAGAAGGGCCAAGCGCTAGCTTTGCACAGAAGGCCTCAGGTTCAGTCCTTAGCATCTCCATTCTAAAGATGGTCAGGCAGTGGATGCCGGCAAAGACTGCCAGGCAGAGTGGACAACGCAGAGTGGCTGGGTGGGCCCAATTGCTGGACAGTTGTCAGTGGACAGTCCTCTGCTTGCAGGTGTCCCCAACTTGCAGCTGGGATTCCAAATGTGGAGCCCACCACCCACTCAGCCTCCTTACAGCTGGCACAGAAAGAACCATACCAGCTGCCCCTCCAAGGTTGGAAATCAGCCTTGGAAAGGAGAAAAGCCTGGTGTGCCAGGGGAGGGGAGGGGAGGGGTTCCGAACCAATGTCTAGTGCCCTATTCTAATAGCTGTCTAGCTGGAAGGTAGGGCATGAGGCCTACGGGGAGCAGAGATTGTTACTGTCATGCCTCATTCCATGGACTGAATT
The DNA here is from genome assembly GCF_004798865.1 of Varanus komodoensis. Classification (NCBI taxonomy): domain Eukaryota; kingdom Metazoa; phylum Chordata; class Lepidosauria; order Squamata; family Varanidae; genus Varanus; species Varanus komodoensis. The sequence continues at coordinate 3,979,287 of NW_025335889.1, forward strand.
GGATGGTTGCCCGAGATCTGAATCCACCCTGTGTTGATTTAATGCATACGGCACAGCCAGACAAGAGGGGAGGACGGGCAGGTTTGGAGGAACTCAGAAGGCCGCGGTCACAAAAACAGCAACACGTTCTTAGAACTCTCCACCCCAAAAGAGCCCATTGAGGGTCGGCTGCACTCACTGGTTAGCTGTAAAATGCCAATGGACCGCCTGTTGAGATGGAGAGGACGTTACTGGATGGCAGGCAAGAGGGGGAATGAAGAGGGGTGCCATGAACAGGACCATTCCACACTGCAACATTTTGTTGACGCTCCCACTGGCATTTTGGCTTTGCAGTGCCAATCGGACTGCTTTACTAGGCAGGCCTGGCTGCATTTTTGTTTTGTCTGTTTTATAATCAGCTGGCTACTCTAGTGGGTGGGGATTTGGACATGCCGAGGACTTTGCCTAATTACTCCTTGTCATGGTATGCTTGTAAATGTCTCATAGCACAACAATGTGTGGCCTTCCTCAAGCCTGCTTGTGTGGGGGCAGGGGGGTGGCGGTGAGGAGTCTTTCATCTTGCTAAAGAATGATGTTCAGGGAGGGAAGTTGTATTACAACAGCTAACTTAGGTCACCAGGAAAACCTGGAGTGGATTTTCAGAGGAAGCCTCTTTTCTAGTGCTGAATGGCACTAGCAAGGGATTCGTCCCTTTCCCCTCCTTCCTGTTTCTGGGAAACTGAAGGTCTCGTTGGTGGGCTTGTGCAGGATGGCAGCCACACATTTTCAATCTCAATTGCCTGCTGGGCCCCTTCCAATTCTACTGTGCTATGATTCGTAGGGGTGGTATGGGCACTCCATATTTTTACATACCATTCACATCATTTGTACACTATCCACACCATTCACATATGCATTTAACATTAGCCATAATGTTAACCACAACCACAACAACAAATACTAAACATAGGAACATATATTTGCCTTTCTCAGGCCATACACATCAGCTGAAGGGGGATTTCTCATTGTTCACAAGGAAGGGAAGGGCAGGGCCTGGCCCGGGGGGGGGGGGGGGGGGGGGGGGGGGTTGGAGGGCCAGATGAGAAGCCTACAGGCTGTATCTGCACACTTGGGAGTGAGGGCAAGCTGTTGCTGGGTTTTCTGAGGCACAAAATTGTGCAATTGGTATTGGGGAAAATGAAATATTCCCACAGCAGAAAGTCAAGATGGGGTGGGGGTTGCAAGCTGCTTTGCATGGTTGGAAAAATGCATAAAGAATTCCCACTTAAGCCATATTCTCTCACAGGATGCATCCAATTGTCCATGTATGGGGGGATTGTCACAGGGCTGATTGGAGGTCTCCTTGTTCCTTCTTCCTTCTCAAGTGCATTGTTATAAACTGGTTCTTACTCAGGCCAAGATGCTGGCACACTCCCACTTTCTGCATCCAGCCCTCCACCCAGGTCCTGGCTGGAAGAAACTCACTCAAGTTTTTGTGGAAAAATAGCCTTGGCTATGGGGCAGTATAAAATTGAAACAAACAAACAGCTTCCCTGAGAATCAACATTCAATCATCCCCTTCAGATGATCTCATACAAGAAAATGCACCTGCAAATTACATCTGTGAAAAAGAAATTAATTTATCTGTCCAATATAATAAAACACATTTGTTGTCTTTTCCAGTCTTCCTTCCCTTCAGCAAATACAATTTTGCTTGGTATGTCAACAGTTTTTGTTTAATAGTGTTTCCACTAGATGGCATACAATGCCAGTAACCAGACTAGTTTAGTGCTAGGTATAGAAATCTGAGAATTTTGGTTCCATTTGGAAATAATCTAAACATGCCCCCATTTGCAGCCCTGAATGCAAATATGAGCATAACCCATTTTTTTCAGACAATGTCTGCACATTCCTGTACTTGCAACTGAGACCTGCATTGTTCTTTTAGAAACTGCAGTTTTGAAAATGATGCACAGAAATGAGCACACTTCCTATTCAGACAAACCAAATCATATTAGAAAAGAAAATGAGAATGAACTTTACTGAGCTTCAAAAGGGAGAATTTTGGTGAGCTCACTGGCTCTTCCATCTTTAAAGTTGCCATGGATCAGGGGTCCTCAAACTTTTTGAACAGGGGGCCAGTTGACAGGTGCCAGCGGTGGCCGTAGGCCACCAAGGCGGTGCCGGTGGGGAGGTGTGGGCTGCTGTGGGGCCAGGGTGCGCATGCACGTGAGGGGAGGCGGAGACAGGGGGCGTGAGGTGTGGTGCTGCCTTGCTCGTGAGGAGATCACCAGGTGAGGCGCCAACTTGCTCACCACGAGACTGTTTTCTCCAAGCATTTCCAAAATGACCTCCTCGCGAGCAAGCAGTGCGCCCGCCCAGCGAGTGCAAAACCTGTGGGGCAGGCCAGTTAAAAGGGCACGGCGGGCCAGATCTGGTCTGCGGGCCTTAGTCTGAGGACCCATGCAGTAGATAGTAGACAGAAAAAATGGTATTGCCTTCTGCACCTGGAACGGCTGTAAGCACATTGGAACAGCAGGTGCAGTGGTTAGGACCGAGGAACTGGGTCTCAGGAAACCAGCTAGTCCCCACTCAGCCACGGTGCTAATGGGTGTCTTTGAGCCATTCACAAGCTCTCAGCCTAGTCTACCTCAAAGTGTTGTTGTTGTGCAAACAAGATTGAGAGGAGGAGGAGAATTATGTAAACAGTCTTGAATTCCTTGACAGGAAAAATGGTGGGGCATAAATATAATAAATAAATAGGAGGGGACCATAGCTCGGTGGCAAAGCCTATCATTTCCACACAGAAGGTCCCAGTCCTCAGCACATCTGGCTCCAATCAAAAGGATCCAGTTGGTGGTGTTGGGAGACAGCTGTCCCTGAGACCTTGAGAAGCTGCTGCCCAGACGGGCCAAACTACACATTGCTTTATTGGCCTAGCTGACAGCTCTGTCCTCTCCCCTTTTTACTTTAAAGTAATCATAGGGGAACCCCATACAGATCAGGATCTTAGCATAGCGAATGGAGAAGAGCAAATGATCCTTTATTGGAATATGCAATGCAGGCATCTCCCATCTGGACTGGGACCACAGTGGGAGCAAAGGGTTACCCTGCCCCAAACCCACATGTGAGGGTCACGATCCGGATTGGGTCTCCCATATTTGCTCTGCGATGAAGGACAAGAATATGGGAGGAATGTAGCTGCTAACTGCATCTTTAAAATAATGTGTAGATTGACCCTCAGAGTAGACAGAAACTAGAAGAGAAAACAGTCTGACTGGTATTAAGTAGTTCCTACCTGGTATCAATTTTTTATATTTATTTAAGGATCAAGGGTGTTCCTTTTGCCTCTTAACTGTGACTTAGGTAGCCTTAGGCAGGCATCCTCTGGCCCATCCCATCTGCCCACATCTTATTCATACTTTAATTAATGACTGAATTAATTGCAAATCTATATGACTTGCTTATATTAAAGAAATTTTTGTGTGTTCAGAAGACAAAATTACTTTCCCAGGAATGCCTGTTAGAAAAAGTTTGCTTGTGGTAGGGGTGGCAAATGTATTAATTACTTAATTTAAAACATTTCTTTACTGCCTTTTAGAGCAGGAGCCCTCTCAAAGCAGCATACTCCAAATAAAACAGGCTATTTCCTGTGGCTATTTCAGAACCACTTTTTTCCAAGCAAACTGCATCTGCATCTGAGTTCTCCTGGAGAAAGTATTGATCTTCAAGCGCAAAGACACATTTTTGTAGTATTCTTCACAAGTGCAGCGCTCAAAAAAACCAAGACAAACAAAAGTACTGCTTTCTTAGAGGAAATTTTGCTGACTCATGGAGACCCTTCTCCATGCATGATTATGGACACATGCTTAAGCACAGTTGCATGGAAAGAATTTGGTGACGGGAATGAATGTATGAAACCGACCCAGAATTCTTGGAATCTGTGCAGAGGTTATGCTGAAACTCCATAAAACCCTCTGCATTTCCTAGATGAGCTGTGATAGTTTTTCTAAAGGGAAAGAAATAACAGAAAATGTGTGCAGCACTTTCTCAAAACTCAGCCACACACCTAGTAACAGTTGCACTATATATAGTGGGCTAATTGCAGCTGGATTGCCTTGGCACCCAAGACGTTCCCAAGCTCAGTTCAAGGTAGTGGTTGTGTTACAGTTTAAAGCAAGCATGTCGACCCACTTTCAGTCCAAGGGCTGATTTCAATTTCAAGATGCTTTTGAGAGCCAAATTGCAGTGTGGGGGGGGGGGGGGAGAACATAAAAAGCAGGTGGGATCAAAGACAAAAGGGCAGGGCTAAAATACTGAAAATGCAAGTATGTTTTAGCTTAAATTGCACAATGCTTATAGCTAAGCCTTGGCAGGGCATTTCAACCTTCTAGAATGGAAAGGGAAATGTAGGAAAACCAGGAACCCAAGAAGCAAAGGGTGATTTTGGGGAAAAGGGTGGAGCCAGGGAAGAGGAGACCCAAAGTGGGCCAGGTTTGGTCCGCGAGGCTGAAGTGCAATACCCCTCGTTGAAAGCGCACTGCACTTCATCCACTATACCTGGGTAGGTTATAAGCATCATAGAATAATGGATGGAGTGTTGAACTTTGATTAGAGAGACCTAAGTTTGCTCCCTTGCTCTGCTGTAAAATTCACTATGTGAGCTTGGACTAGTTGCACAGCCTAATCTACCTCCTAGGGTTATTGTTAGTATTTTGTTATTGCAAGAATAAAATGGGAACAGGGAGTCCTGGGAGGAAAAGCAGGATAGGGATAGAACAAATGCATATATCCACATCTGCTTAGAGGGCTCTCAGGCCAATCTGGTGAAAAATAATTCTATTACATACATACATACATAAAATCTAAGAATATGCAAGAAGCAAAAAGAACTATTACAATGGCCAGGGCAAAAGAACAACAAATGGAGAAAAACAAGAGATATCTAACAAATCCAAAGGAAATTCAAGCTTAGATCAGGAATGCTGAAAGGCCGCTGGGGCAACATACTATCAGACTGGGATAAAATAAAGAACGGGTGGAAATTATATACAGAAGAACTATACAGAGCACAGGCTCGCTTGAAGAGGAATGCTGCAAGCAATTCTGCATGATTAGAAAAGTGACTTGAAAGCTGCTCTGAAGGCATTTGGAAGAAGTAAAGCACCTGGAGTAGATAGGGTACCAGTAGAGGTGTTCCAAGGTGCAGTGACTGAATTAGTTCAAATTTTAACAAGAATATGCCAACAAACAGAACAAGGAGCAACAGACTGGAAACATCTGATATATATTCCAGGCACCAAGAAAGAAGATGCTAAAGAGCACAAGCAACTCTAGGACTGTTGCACAAATTTGCCATGCAGGCAAAGTGATGCTCAAGGTGATTCAGCACTTGATAGTTCTGCTACATAACCTGTATGTTTGCATAGACAAACAGCATGGTTTCTTGTAGGCAAAGGCTTCAGACAAAAGTGTATGTTACTTCCCTATCTGTACAAGCTTTACACAGATCATATCATATGGAAAACTGGATTAGGATCAGAAGAAGAAGGAATGAAAATTGGCAGAAGATGGATAGATTATTTAAGGTATGCAGATGATACCATATTACTGGCAGAAATCAGCAATAAGTTGAAATAATTCCTGATGAAAATAAAGGAGGAAGAAAGAAGTGCCAAAGCTGAGCATTAAGAAAGCAAAGATCATGATTACAGAAGAAAGAGACCATTTAAGATCAACAACAAAGACACTAAAATTGTGAAAACATGGCTCAGACATCAATTAAAATGAGGGCTGCAATGAAGAAATTAGAAGACTGAGACTTGTCAGGGCAGCAATGAAAGAATGATAAAAGATAATCAGGTGTCAGGGTGTTTCCTTAGACACTGAGACCAAAATCATTCATATCATTGTATTCCTGATCACTATGTATGACTGTGAAAGCTGTACAGTGGACAAAACTGGCAAGAAGAAAATTGATGCATTTACAACATGGTGCTGAAAGAGAACTTTGTGGCTACTCTGAACAAACAGGAAAATGAACAAGTGGGTCTGAAATCAAATCAGGCCAGAACTTTCCTTGGAAGCAAAAATGACAAAATTGAAGCTATGAGCATTTTGCTATAGCATTATGAGAAGACAAGACTTGCTGGAGAAGAGAAGAATGCTAGGGAAAGTTGAAAGCAGAAGGGGAGACCAAATATAGGATGGATAGATTCTATAAAGGAAGCCACAGCCTTGAATTTACATGAGCTGAGCTGAGCTAAGAAGGGGAGGACAATTTGGTGGGCATTCATTCATAGGGTTGCCATAAGTCTGAGATAATTTGATGGCAGGTAACAAAAACAAAGGTTGTGGAGGGAGAATAAGTGCATAGTTCTGCTTTATGCTGATGGGTTGGACTTGGATTGGTGTATTGGTCCCTTTTAACGCAATGATTTACAGAAGTGGTGTTGAATTTAGGCCCACAGTACAAATCCAGCCTGCCTATGATTCTGATCTAGCCATCTGAGATTCTCCAAATGGCCATACCACCTTCCCCTGCCCCCTGTCATTCAATGATTTTCCTGCTATGTGGTTGTATTTCCCCTCCATTCAAAGGGACTGAAATGCCGCTTCTAAGGCGTACTTACTTGCCGTAAGAGTTTTAAGCTATAATATGCTGTTATTTTTGCTCTTTCTCTTTTGTCTGCAGTCCCACCCACCACTGGAATGTGGCACCTGAGAGTTCCTCCAAAACTGAATTCAGCCCTTAGGCTAAAATAAGTTCAACACCCCCAGTTTATAATTATGAAAAAGCCACTTACCATTTTGACACATTCCTAGGGCTACTATTTCGTTCAATTAACCTGATGCAGCAATACACACAGGAAGAGTTTCCCTAGGGGAAGGATGGCGGGACAGACAAACGAACGGTCAGGCTTGATCAATAATCCAGGTGAGGGCTGCCTGATTGCTTCTAGTGTGGAGCTGGCTTAGGATGCTCTATTGACTCATATGCTCAAAAGGTCTGTATAAACAGGAATTCTGGAAAAAATCCATCATTTTTATTAAATATTTTGAGTTTCCTTGTCCTGCATCATGGCGTGCCTGATGACCTCAGTCTCACATTTTGTTGAATGATTCCAACAATGGTAGACCTACAATCTAAGCTTCAAGGACATTATCAAATACAGACTAATACAAAATGTCCTCAGTTTTTTTTACAGTTTTCTTTCTGTACCCCAGAACATGCCTGGGGAAGGAAGTTTCTCCACTTGGCATAAGATTCTCTGTGTGTGGTACTTTAGACCCCAGACAACAGGTGCTAAATAAAAGCATAAAATGAGGATCGCTAAAGGTCTTCATCTCTTTTGAAGGCCAAAGATTGGAGCTTAAACCTATAGCAAGTAGAATTAAAATCTATTGAGGAAAAGCTTTTTTATACTGATTTGAAAGCTGTAGACCAAACTGTCTACAACAGATCAAACTAAGCCAAGCTTTAATCTGCAGGTTTTGTTGTTATGCATTGCTGCAGGAAAGATTAAGTCTTAACTTACCTATTCTACCAGAAGCTTGAAATCCATTTTAGGCTGATTCAAACCTCTTTGGAGAAACATTCCACCAAGCAAAGGCCTTTCATATGCAGCATTAACCTTACCCATGGCAGTTTTATCTGGGGTGACAAAGTCACCCCAAATGGGAACAATACTAAGTTTAAAATGGATGCTGGGAGAATATTTATTTATTTATAAACACTACTAGCTAGAATAAAATCTCTAAGTGACTATATAGATGAATGCATAAGAATATGCACATATACATTTGTATCTATATAAATAGATATGAAATGCTTGTTTGTGTGTGTGTGTGTGTGAGAGAGAGAGAGAGAGATCATGTTTGTGTATGAAAATACAATTCTGTTGCAATTATACATAGACTTTAATAAAAGCAGTTCAAACACCTAAATAAATATTCCTTTGAAGATGACATCTCTATGTCACCCATTCAAATGTTAAAAGTGCTATAAGGTCCTCAGTCCATTGCATAGTAGGATTTGTTTATTCTTCCGATGTTGCAAGATCAGTCTTTTGATTCTCAAGATGACACAGAGCATCCATTTGTGCTGATCATTTGCCAAGTCAGTATTGCCATTCTGCCATAGTACACATGGATCATGATGGTGCACAAAGGAGGTTGTACCGCCACACCATACTCCTTACACAACCCTGCTAGAAAGGATTTAGAACAAAGTTTGACAAGGGGGAAAGGCAGAAGAACTGCAGTTTTCTGATCAGATTGTGTTTAATCATTCAGCTATCAGTCTCCCATTCAGTTTATTTATTTTTGAACCATCTTGCAAAAAGACACAACATAGAACAAGTCTAATATGTTTTAATACTTTGCAGCAGAACTAAAAGCCCCTTTGGGATTGTGGGGGTTGTTGCCTAATGTTATCAGACAGCGCTTATCAAAGGGAGCTATTTAGTCAGTGGCAAGGTCCAGGAATTCATTCTTGTCTGGATTTCCGATGACTGCATGCTGCAGTGAAACATGACTGACAGTTACTGATCAGGATCTGAGATAGCCGCCAGGAAGCCTGTCTCACCATGAATGATGAGCGCATGGATACACTGATATCAAAATAATTATCCCTGTGGTCTTGGATCATGTATTCTTTCTTGTCTTTGGCTGACTTATTATTTACCATTGGCTTTCCTGTTGGCAATATTGGATTTAACCTCCTCCTCCTCCTCCTCCTCCTAATTCCTTGCTTCTTCTCAGTTGCCTGGGAACAGACTGCTGCAGGGAATTCAGAGCCTGCCCGTTCCCCATAGAATACATCCTGCCTGTCCACACTGCAGGCATCAAGGAATGCAGGCCATGTGGCAGAAGTTACGTGGTGCAGCTCCCCCAGCATGTTGAAGGCACCTGCTTGCCTGCCACCCAGAGGCTGGCTCTTCAGTTCTTCCAGTTTGTGCACTGGACACAGAGTGAGAGCCACACCTGGAGCTATTGATCAACTACAAGATGCATTACGTATGTGGCAGGGAGCCCTTATTTGGATCACAGCGCATGGGTAGGAGAAATTTAAACCTTCCCTTTTCAATGATGTGTTTTCCAAAATTCCACAGCTCTCTCCTACACATGGGGGCTAGAAAGGGTGTGTGTGAAAGACTCCATTGGGACTACCATAGCCTGATTTAAATCATCCCTTTATGGCTGCTTTTAGCAACCCCTTCCCCTAAATGTAACACACACACATACACACACACACACTTTCCAGAAACCCAAACCAGATGTACAGATAGCCTAGCAATTAATGATTCATGCCTTAATCCTAGCTTATCTACTTTTGTACATTCAGACTAATACGTAAAATGAAGCTTAGTTTGCCTTAGAAATATGAACTTCTCTTAATTTTGCAATAGAGCTGTCCAGTTTAAAAAGTAACAAACACATTAAATTTAATTTTTATCGCATTTATGTTCTAATTCTTTCCCTCTTGCAAGGAACCCAAGGTGGCTTGCATGAACCTACTTCCCTCCAGTTTTTTCTCACAACAGCCCTGTGAGGTAGGTTGGGCTGAAAGTCTGTGACTGGCCCAAAGTCACCCAGTGGGCTCCATGGCCGAGCGGGGACTAGAACCCAGATCCTCTGAGTCCCAGTCCCATGCTCTTAGCCACTGCACCACATTGGTTATTTGTAGTACTACTATTAACAAATTGTAACTGAACACCTCATTAGTGAATCCAATGCATTTTCATTTAAGTTTGGTTTCTAGCCTTCCACGTCCTAAGAAATCTGGCCACGTTTAAGTAATAATTAATTAATAAATAACAAATAAGTCATGCAGCTAATTAAAACTATAATACAGAAATTTAAGGTTACTTTGCTTAGCCTCAGTTCTTTAATGCCAGCCAAAACAGGTGGATCTTGCAATGTTTCCATTTTAAGAACCTTAAGCAGGCAGAGGTTCACAACCATGGAGCACCCAACAACTCCATCTCTGAAGCATACAAGTTATAGCTAATAATGATGAATTAGAAAAGCAACAGCACATGAGCACTTCTCTGATATAAATAGACTTCATGGCCTCCAACCTGGGCCTTGAACCTGAAGCTTCAGCATTTCAGTGCAACATTCTAAATACTACACCACAAGATTTACATCAGGGGAAAAGATACACTGAAATGCTCACCAGATTTCATATTTTAGCCAAAATTGTATACAAAATTATATTTATGTTTCATGTGATCTTGTAAAAATTCTTCCAGTTCAGGGTGAACTACATTTGTAATAGGAGACATTCTCAAACTTTGAGATGAACTGGCTTTAAGTTCAGAAAAAAGAGAAGCTGAGACACTCCAAAATGGCCAGATTTGTCCGTCCATAATTTAGGCAGACCTAATGCCACACCTACTTTGGCCCTGAAAGTCCTGACTCCTTTAAAATTCTGAAAATAGGACATTTACACATCTGTGCCTCCGAATGATACACTCACTTTACTACTCTCAACTATCCAAAGGCTCTGTTTAATGACTTTGCCATTCCCTTTTTCTTCCTCTTATGCGAGGGACTCCCTCCTATATCACTAGGGTGACTATTGCCATATTGCCAGAAAAAGCAAATTTTAATCACCAAAAAGGGGATGAAAGATGCCATGGATTTGCATGAAATTTGCTTGTCCAGCTGCACTAGTCTATAATTCTATGTGTTACAGTAGATAGATGAGAACTGAAGGATAATTTCTTTAACCTAGGCAGGAAGGCAATACATCTTGCCATTTCAGGGAAGACGGTGGCCAGGTGACTTGCATAGCTGCTCGGTCAGCTGTCCAGGTGAAATGCAGCTCCTGCGGCAAAGCCCTGCTGGATCTCCCTTCTTAGGGTTTTTTTTTTTTTAATCTTTAAACCGGGCTTAGATTGGACACCCCTTTAAATCAGGAACCCCCTCAACTACTGGCCTGTCCTCTGCAAACTAGGACACAAGCTCACCCTATGTAACCTCTGTGTGCTTCTTTTTCTCACCTTTCCACTCCACCTCAATACAATCACTTCTTTTTCTGTGAAGCTTTGGCACAATTCCTTAATCTTCACCTGCATGGAAACGAAGCTCAAATCCATGTTCTAATCCTCATTTCAGTTGCTGGTCCAGCATAAGACACAAGTACTACAAATCAGCAAGGTTCAAAGCAGGAAGACTACAACTCCTAGGTCTGAGGAGGCCATGGGTAAAGTGCCCCCGTCTCTGGGGTGGCTTGGTAGGTCGAGCTGGCAGTCGTAGTGGTGGAAACTACATTGCTCTGAGCAGTTCTTGGCAGTACACTTTTGCCCCTATTTTAATTCCCCACATTTCCCTAATGTAACTCCCTTTCAGTGCATTGTGGGAAGTTAAAATAGTGATTGTGAGCCACCCAGCACTGAGCAAGAACACATAATGGGCAGGAGCTGGGCTTAAATAGGGCCATGCTTGTCCTGCAGCATTCATTCCCCATTGGCCCTATGAATGTGAATATGGATGGGGACCAGCTGAAGAACCCTGCATATGTAGGGACGTGGCATCCACAGAAAGTTTTTCATACTTCTTGAATAAATCCAATAAATAAATATTCTTTCACGAGTATATCGATTTTCATCTGGCAAATATTGGAAGTATTTTGAAAATCTTATATGCGATGTGATCAGTATTGCAGTCCAATGAAACAGCCTAGGGACACAAACTTTCAATTAGCTACATTGGTTTCCCCATTTCTATAGTAACACAGGACAACTGGCCAATTCCAAATGCAAAGGAATTTTATGCTTGTCCTTGTGTCAACTCTTCTCTTACACAACTGACCGGAGGAAGAAAGTCCAACTGTTAAACACCATGGAAAAAAATTGAGGCTAACATCATGATTTAATTAAGCAAGTAACAAAACTGTATGCAAGATATAGAATGTATTTGTGTCATATAGTGTAATTGAAAAGAGCTGCAATAAAACACTGTTATAAAAGGCCTTAGAAAAGGGAATGACGCAGGTTAGCCCTTGCCAATCTGGTGTCCTCCAGAGGAACTGGGCTACAATTCTCACCATCCCCAGCCAGCATGGCTAATGGGCCTGCTGGCCGGGATGATGGCTTAACACAAGCCCATGCACATTTACTTGGTAGTAAGCAATGCTGAAAGTTGGGGGATGTACCAGTGGATGGCCACATACAGAACTGCATTATTAGTATATCTGCCCCATCTTCCTTCATTACCCCTTTCTGACCCTCTTTATGTTGCTTTCCCACCAATGGTTTAGAGTGTTGGGAGAAACCACCTTTATAGGTTGTCTGTGTAATTCTGTAATGCACTGTGCAAATTGTTGGTGTGGTGTAAATAAATGTTCTGCATCCCATTAATCTGAATGTATTTAACTCTTCCACTGAACTAAGGGGATTGTGCCCCAGGGCTGCTCCCCTCCAGGAAGAGTGGTTCCGAGATGAAAGCCAGCACCTGCCATTTCCAGGGGCACATGCTTCAGTGCCCATGTGGGAATGTGGGGAGGAGGAGGTACTGCTCTCACTGGAGTCCTCCTGGAAGAGCACTGATTTCCATCTGCACATGGAATCTATCTGGCCCTTCCTCATTTCTGGCAGCTCATTAAGTGACACCTGGTGTAAGAAACCAAGGATCCGATCCAGCAGCCGTGGTTCTGCTTGGAAAGAGGGAGTGGAATCTCTTTGCGGTGGAGACGAGGCCTGCTTCCTGTGCTGCTTTCCCTGGAGCTGCTGTGAAATCCAATGAGGCAGAAGCAAGTCCCTCTGGGGGACACTTAGTCAGTGAACAGCCTTGATAAAATTTTAAGTATGGGCCATTGGCTGTTCTCTCATTTGTGGTTTTGGCCTCCTTTCTGCCTTGGTATTTTCAGAAAATTGCAGCAGCCTCTTTTGACTCCCTGAGCTCAGCATGGCAAAAATGGTTCCAGGCTCTGCCTTGATTTCCAGCTAACCGTCCTTGGGACTCAGCTGTGCAAGGTACATGGAATGCCATTTCCTCATTTTGTTACATGGTCCTTAGTTCTCAGGATGGTGAGGTATTTGTTTTGGATGAGAGAAGAGTGCAGGCTTGTGGGGGTCTCTGTAATATTTGTTTTGGGTAGAAACATGTGCAAGGTAGATCCCAGAGAGCAGTTTGTGCAGCCGATTCCAAGATGCACCATCTGTTTCAGCCAACTCTGCTTAGAAACACCTCTCCCTCCCTGACTCACATATACACACAAGCCCCCCTGCAGGTGTGTTATCTTCTCCAAGTACTGATAGCCTTCTCCTGGAAAATCAAGTGCCAGGAGTCCATCAGCCAGCAACTTTACCACCACTCACCCTTGAAAATGTTTTTGGAGACTAACTGGAGGGGGAATGGGGTTAACAGTTCAATCAATGATACATTTACTGAAACCATGATTCTTACACAGAATAAGAGAGAGATTCAGCTATTTAATCATTTCCCTTTAAAGGCCCCATGCTCTTCCCTGTTGGATGACTTATGGCCGTAGTCCTCCATCTCCTAGTGCTTTTTCCACGTGGTTACTATGATGGGTGGGTGATGGTACGGGCAGGGAAGAGAGAAGAAGAGAGAGTGGGGATCTTCGATGGATCAAGTGTGCAGTTTGTCTATTTGTGTTCAGCACATAGACAATATTAGGATGTTGGATCCATCTGTTTGGAATATCACCACCATAAATATTACTGGACGTGCCCCTACCACAGTTCATGCTTGACTTAGTTTGTGGTTAAATTATTACTCAGAATTGCATCCAGAAAAGTTCCAAGGATCTCATGGAAAATAGCAATAAAAGAATGAGATTATGCAGGCCATAAATATTTATTTCCTTTTAAGACACAGAATTAATCAGGCAGAGTACTATTTTCTAAGGCAGAATCTTCCACATTCCCTTGTTTATTGCAAGGGAATTTGGGATATCCCATTCATTCTTTCTAGCCCAATAGGAAATTGAAGCAAAGCAGACACAAGATTAGGAACAGGAAAATCTTGGATAAGAATATAAAAACAGTCCTGCAGGATCAGACCAAAGGCTCATCTAGCTGACCAGTTAACTATAGGAAGTCTGAGCCCACATGTAAGGGCGACTTATTTTATATTGTTAATTTATATTATTTTAATTGATTTATGTTGTGAGCCGCCCCAAGGCTTCGGCGAATGGGGCAGCATAGAAATTTTCTAAATAAATGAATAAATGTAAGGGCACAATCACAGTAACAACCACCACATGGAGTGGTTCAAACTGCCATGCAACCTTGAAGTTCACTGAGTGACCTTGGGCCAGACATCATCTTTCAGACTAACCTACCTTGCAAGATTATTGGGAAGGTAAAATGGGATGGGGGAGATGAGGCATGCACACCTGTTTCAAGTGCAAAGTTTGGTCCCAAGACTTCTGTCCAAGCCAGCCAAACAGAAAATGCACACGTGTCGTTGTCATCACCCCCATCCTTCTCCCCATCATCATCATCTGCTTTCAAGCAAGAATATGGCCCTTCTTCCTTGCAGGGCTTCAGGTAAGGTCCATGGGGGTCCATGAAGGAATCCCCAATGTCATTTCCATTAAGGTTCAGAGATGATAGTGAGGATTTGGCTTATGCATTGGTCCTCCATCTAAGCGAGAGGGTGAGTGGCATGTTAAGGGGCACTCTGAGTGTTACCTCCAAACACAGGTTGGAGATAACAAAAAGAATTTGGTCTTGCATGCCACTTGTCATTACAATCGAGCTAACAAGCCATGTACACAGCCAAGGATTTGCTTAGTGCTTAGAGGCGGGGCAGAGGCACGGGGCAAACAGACAGAGGAACAGAACTGTGTCTCACTCTCTTAAAAGTTTGCATTTTTAACAAGGTAAAAATTAAAATATAACCCTATACATGCTGCTTAAACGTATGCATGGAAGTTATTGACAGCTGAATAGTTTTGTTTATTTATGGGTATAAAGTGTATTGCAAAGCCAGGACCCTACTAGTGATAAGGAATTTGGATTGAAGCACATCATTTTTCAAGAAAGAAGTGTGGGAGTGGAGTGGAACTGAGACAGCCCCCGGTGTGCTCAAACCACACTCCCCGTGCAAGTGTCTGTAGCAGTTTGCCTGTGGAGAGAGCCCAGACTTTGCAAGATCTTGTGATCTTTACCAGGGAGAACCAGCAGAGTCAATCACAATTTAAACTTCTTGTATACTTTCTTTCAAAAATAAAGGAAAGACATAACCTCGTCAATATCTATTTTGCAATGGAAAATATCCCTCCATAATTCTCCAGCTTTCTTATTAGAGTGATCTGGATCTGCCAGAGAGCAACACCTGATCGGAATTCATTCTGTAGACATCAGGTCTGCTGAAATCCGCACAGACTCATTCAAAACAGGCAATACAAATGAAGCAGGTACCTTTATGGAATGGTGAAAGGTTACTCCAACCATGTAGATTCAGTTCGTGATGGCTGCCACAGGAAGTGGGCCTTGTCTGAAGTCATTCCAGAGACAACATAATACTGTGGAAACAATATTTTTCAATGGTCTCAGTAAAGAAAGGTGCCATAGATAGATTTATTCAAACCAAGAGTAGTAAAATGTTCCTCCAAACCTTGTCTGGTGGTCCCCAAGACCATAACAGGTGCTGCTGAAAAAGGGGGAAAGTCTTTAGGAACACAGAAGACTCATTCTTAGAACATGGTAATCAGCAGTGTTTGAAGCTTTTGAAGCTTCCGGCTGTCTGCCTAGGATGTTCTAGGGACACTCAGGGGATGAATGTCTGTGGCAGGAGCCTAAAAGGAAATGTTAAAGCTGTGAGCTAGTAGGTGTGTGTATGTCAATGAAAAAAGCAGGCAGAGAAGTGAGTGGACTTAGACAGGAGTGGGAATAGTTTGCGCTTGTGACAGGAGAGCAATTACACCTACGGGGATTCAGCACCAGTTTTCCATCCTGTCTTATGCAGAAGTTTAGTACACCAGGCAAGTACAGCATCAGCAATGTGGTTGTGGTTGGGCATCAATTGTATGTACAAGTGCATGTACGTGTGTGGCCCCACCATCTACCCAGGGTGGCCCTAAAGACCAAAAAAGGGTGTGCACTTCTGGCTTAAATGGTGGGGATTAAAGAAACCTGTCGAACAGTTGGATATATCAGGAAGGGTAAAAATGAGTGTCCTTCCTTCTCTTTCTCTCTCTCTCTCAGGCTTGTGGTGCCACTTTGTTCCTTCTTGCTGGCCCATGGAATAAGACAATGATACACCACAACAGCTTCCTTTTCTGGGGACTGCACACAGTTTGTCTCTTGCTCCTGTCTGCCTCTCACAACTTTGCCATTACTGGATTATTAGGAGGGCTCTTAGTCAAATCTACTGGATGGCTGAACTTCAGAGAGGAAATCCCTTTCCTCTTTTCTGCCTCTTCCTAGTCCCTTTATTTTGTGTCTCTCCTCCCCTCCTTTCAACCACCACCTTTAAAAAACACACACACACACATAGAGGAACCATTGGCTGGACTTTTCCTCTTCCCCACATGTCCTTTTCTTGCCCAGTGTTATCTAGTCCCAATAAACTTGGTTTATCCCATACTGCCCTCAAAGCCCTCCTCCCAAGGTCACCTTCACACATGGAGAGGGAAGCACAGGGGAAAGAAAGCCCTGGCCCAGCATTGCCTCAAGATCTTTTGCTGCTTGAAGAGCAGGGGACCATCCCTCCTGTTCCAGGTGAAAAGCTAGCTGGACTGGCAGCTTCAGCACTGATGCTGGGACAGCATCCTCTGCAGCAAGGGGCCACCTTAAGGGGCACAGAGCAGGTCGCATGGCATCCAACTCTCTCCTCCAGCACCTTGCAGATGCCTCCCAGCATCAGCTACCTGAAGCAACTGCTTTGCTCTGCCCAGTAGTAAGACCAGCTCTGCTTTGCTGCCAGTCATGGGCCAAAGGAACAGGAGCCCCGATTGCTATTCAAGCAGGAATGTCAGAGAGGGAAGATCAGTCTGATCTGAGGTGTGCTTAAATGACCACTTGGCATGCACCATTTTTTTCTGGCCTTGAAAACTGATCTCCCCATCCCCACTCCCCTGCTAAGTCTTCTCATTTTAGTCTGTAAGCCTAAGAGTGGTGCCTGTGTTTCCTTTCAACTGATTTGGGAGACAATAATTACCTGAAAAGTAGGATAAAAATGCAGGAAATAGAGGAAGGAAGGAAGGACATAAAACAAAATAATAAAATGCAATAATAATATCATAAAACCAGAACAGTGTTAAAATTACTTTAAAATTAATTTAAAATAGCTTAAAACATACTGTAAAACAAAAAAAGACCTTGCAAGCAACTGCTACCCCCTTGGTACGTTTAACTGACATATATAGGTGACCTTGTTAAAGGGATTGCGATAGTCAAATAACGATGGCATCTGTTCATAACACGGGAGTGGGTGGCAGTCAGCAGCCACTACGCTGGGATGGAACAGGAGACAAGCCTGAAGGCTTTAGCAGAGGGTGCAAGTGTGGACTGCACGAGCATGGATGCCGCTGACCAGTGCTCCTTCTGGGCACTGCGGGCCACCCAGCAGTTCTGCAAGTTCTGCAAGTACAACATGGGCCCCACAGGCTGCTTGTGGCCCCTTGGCATTTTCCCCGTCTCCTCCCTGACTGCTGCTGCACCACTAAATTTCAGCAGCAGATCCAGCAGTGGGGAATGAGGGCAGCAACGTGCCCTTGTCCCCTAGAAGTTGCCCACCCCATGTGGTTGGTGCCTCCTGGGGTGTCCTGGCACACTGATGGTGAAGAAACGGAACTGCCTTCCACGTGTGGGTTCATCCAGGCAAGCAGGCTGAATTAAGCATGTGTAGGAACAAGGGCAGGAGAGAGGACGGAAGCTTTCCGTATTCCCTGGAAGTGGCAGGTGTCCCTCCCACCAAGTAAAGCCCCTTACTTACATAACATTTCTTAGTTAGCCAGAGGGAAATAGAAACCTGTTCCAGTTCCTGTGGAATGAAAACTACAACAGATGAACCAGTTAATGAACTGGTTGGTGCTGATTCACAGAAGGCACTGACTTCATTAGGTACCAAGAAGAAAATGTGGGTCAGAGCAGACACAGGCTACATCCTGGGTTATCACAGATAGGCATGATTTACTACACTCTGAGTTTCCTCAAGGATATGTACTAATTGCCTTTCAGCACATGCACATGGTTTACTTTTCCACCAGACCAAGTTGTCTAGAAAATCTTGAACATCATTTTCTCCTACAAGTCTGAACAGCATCTCCTACAATGCTCACCAGAAAGGGCATGTGCCCTCCCTCTTCTAGTCTCCAGTCCTTTGCAGTGGCTACTTACTGCTGTATGTCCCACCTTTGGGACTTCTGCTGGGTACAAATGTGCTCCAAGGGTACAAGCTCCATCACACACAGGACCTCTGCTTTGTCCAAGGGCTCTCCCTAGTAGGTGCAAGCCTGCCCATTGAGAGGTGAACCTTTTCTGATGGATATCTCTGCTGCTTCCCCCCTGACCCTACTTCTGTAATCAGCACTCAGCAAAGTTTCCCTTCTCTGCTTTGTCAGTGGGCTGCATGTTCTCACCTTGAGATGAATGGAAATGTTAACTGGAATGTGAGGGGGGAAAAAAAGAAAAAGAAACAACTTGGTGCTTGTCCAAACCTACTCGTGTTTATACTGGAGCCTAGGAGTGACATCAGAGCAGGGAAGAGTATAAACACTTGCAGGACTTTACTTGCAGGCTTTAAAAACTGCAGACACGCTGCTGTCTCCAAACTGCCTGGGGAGGGATGTGCTGAAGTGTCGGAATGAAACACCAGCTTCTCCTGATCTCCTTCTTCTGTCTCCTTTCCAAGGTAAGGAAGCTGGGATATGTTAGTTTAGACAGTGAGGAGCTCTCTCTCTCTCTCTCTCTCTCTCTCTCTCTCTCTCTCTCTCTCTCTCTCTCTTTTGCCTCCACTTATGAAACAATTTATAACCAAGCAACTCCAGTTGGGAAAATACAATAGTTCAAAGTTGTCTTAAAACATTAATGTTTTTAATGTGCATGCTTAAATGTCACATGTATGCAAACCAAGGAGAATGAGCTGTTTTGAATATATTTTAAAAGGCCGACTTTAAAAAATGAAATATATTGTAAAAGGCCAAAATAAACACCCAGAGTAACTCCTTTAGCATCACTGGTCCCATGTTTTAGAGTCTCGTACTTGAATCTTATGCATTAATTGTGCCAGGGTCACAGACATGCACTTAGGTCAACTGAGGATCCCATGTAGTAACCAATTAAACAGTTTCTTCTTCACACTCAGTTCTCTGTGTTACAACCATCCATGGGCAGGAAGCCAGGCAGCTGGCATGGTTTTTTAAGATTGCTCAATTGTTGTCCAAGTTTTGCCTTGAAAAATACAGAGAAGCCCATGTACAGCTGATGCCTCCTGCAGGATTGTGCAGAATGAACAACATAGTTCATTTAAAACAAACACACAGACAACCCAGAAAACAAACACTTGAGAGTTTTCCCAGTGATTTTGGATTGCTGCTGGAATTCCAATGGTTGGACAACAATGTCTGGACAACAGTGCACGCACTGAGATTGGTGCAGTCTGCATTTGTAATACAGAGGCTTGAGGCCTGTGAGCTCAGTTTTGCATGTTACCTACAGATGCAGCAGACTGCAACAAACCAGAGAGAGAGAGAGAGAGAGAGAGAGAGAGAGAGAGAGAGAGAGAGAGAGAGAGAGAGAATCCATTCATACCTGACTAGAACCAAACCCATTCAAATAAATAATCTATCTCTACAATTATAATAAGCTATTTAGGAAAATTTAAATGACTGAATCACTTTATTTCCTTACCAAATTATGGTCGCTAGCCTTGGTCATTTTATCTTATACTGTATAAAACATGTGACCTTCTCTTTACTGTACACCTTGTCCTTACTACACATTTTTTAAAAGGCTTGATCTCTGGAAGAGTGCAATGAATATTTATTTGAGCATTCAAACAAAACTCTTCTGAATGACTCTGAATATGTTTTGATTCCAGATTCTGGAGATAAAAGGTCACCAGTGTAGGAGCTGTTTTGGTAGAACTGCAGAAAACAGTAACATCACATCCATAGCTGTGTGATGATATAGCAATGATATTAATAAATAATTATAATGCACACAATTCAGGATCCAAGGAAGGAACAACACATATGTGCAACTCATCTAGAGCCAATTTTAAGCAGGCAGATTCTTTTGATTTTTGGCACTTGTCAACTCAGTAGCCCAAGTGTGAGTTACCTTGGAAACTAAATCCCTCTTTTACTTCATCTGAACATAAGAAATAGGGCAGGAAGTATCCTCATGCATTGTTTTTCTTTTTTTTAACTCTTGTTTCTCTACTTCTGTTTTAGCTTTAATGAATTCACAGACTCTGCCTTGTACATAATGGCAGGATTTGAGCTTACAGTAGGGTAGCCTTAGCCACTGCCAAGCTTTCTTTTATGCTTGCCTCC
Source organism: Varanus komodoensis (assembly GCF_004798865.1). Taxonomy (NCBI): domain Eukaryota; kingdom Metazoa; phylum Chordata; class Lepidosauria; order Squamata; family Varanidae; genus Varanus; species Varanus komodoensis. Next base: position 3,999,748 of record NW_025335889.1, read on the forward strand.
CTCTTCTCCCAAATTGCTCAGAACGGTACACAGGGTTCTTCCATCCTTTTATCTTCACAATAACCCTGTAAGTTAGCTGAAGTGGAACAAAGTGATTGGGCCAAGGTTGCATCAGTGGAGAAATTAAAGAAGTGATTTGTATAGGTCTGGACACAAATGTGTGTACTCCTCCAAACCTAAATTGGAGGAAGAAAATCCAAGTGGAGAGGGAGAAAAATCTAAAGTCCATGCTCAGTAGATGCAGACAGCAGAGGAAAATGAAAGGGAAATGATCGTGGGGGGAGTGGAATGGAGAGACTAGAAGCAGGATCAGAAGCACTTTGTGCTGCAACTTCTTTTGCTTTCTGTTTACATGGCCCCACTTTGTCATTTATAATCCAAGTAGCCACAGTGTTGTATCTAGCAAAGAAAGTTCACTGTGTGCTGATCCTTTCCGGTTCCCCTCTCTCCTCTTTCTTTTCTTGCATTTGGAGAAAGCAGTCGCCTGCGCTTCAAAGCCCGGCTAGCGAGCTTTACCTTGTTTTAAGACCAGTCCCTTTGTGGACTCTGAATCAGCAGCTAAGGTTCAGCAGACAATGGCTGAGCCTTGCCATCCAGGGCAATCAACACCTCCTTGGAGGGCTGGCAGTAGTCTCCAGTGGTCCATCCACGTCGTGGTGCAGATGGGCTCAGTCACACTGCCTCCCTGTGCCACATGCATTGGCACCTGCCGAACAGCCTCCTCCTCCTCTTCACCGTGGTGGCACTGGCAGTGCTTCCTCTTGGACTAGCCAGCCCCCCTGGGGAAGCGAAGCCTTTGGCAGCCAGCTGGGCCTGTGCCTCTCCTTTCCAGTGCAAAACATTTTCTCCTGACATCTTGAGAGGCAGCAACCTCAACCAATCCGATTCCATATTTGATGGGGATGTCTAATGAGAGTACAACAGGCCGCCCATCCATTGCTTAGATGTCCTCAGGGGCCATGTCTAATTGGTTCAAGTGGTTTTTGCTCAACAACACAGGGGAGGAAAAGTTTTGCTTTGAAAAGGAGCAATGGAGGCCCTGCATGCTTGCCCAGCTGGCTGCCACGGGGCTTCCTCTTGCCAGTAGAGCTGGCCGAGCTAGGAGAAGGAAGAGGAGCTGTGATGGGGCAGTGCCAGGCCAAGCCCTTTTGATCCTTTGCAGCCTGGACAACTGCCTGGCGGTAGTGACCCCTAATGCTGAGCCTGTCTCCTTCTGCATTATGTCAATTTGGGATGCACTTTCTCAGAGGGATTTAAGTAGCAGAAAGTATTTATTCAGCTCTTTTTGCTTCTCACTGCACTGAGCGTAAGTTAAAAGTAGAAATGCATTGCTTTTTCCAGATTATGCCAGTGGACTAACAATTGGAGATCTGTTGGATGCTGCAGTTGCAGAGCAGCCAAGAAGCAACGTTCTCAGACAAAAACTTCTACATATGCTCATTCCACTTAATGTTTGTCCAATTGTTCAGTGATATTCGAGCATCACGAGTTGATAATGAAAAGACAATAAAGCTGATATATAAGCCAGATAGGGCAGAAATTGAAGCTGAACTTCTCTTTGCTTCTGCAGTTCTACCGATATGCTTATGAGAAAAAGTCCAAATCCACTGAAATATTGCATGGCCTTGATTGGCCTTTTAAAGAATTTAACCATGTGTGAGACCAGTTCCGGCAGTGTAGGGTAAATTCTGAGGCTCTAGCACCCATTATGAGAGTCACCATAGCCACATCCCAGAAGAAGCCAAAATGCAGGTACTTGGGTGGATCCATATCAACAAGCCAGTTCTTGCCATTTTCCTCCCCACCAAGAGCAGGTCTTTTACAATGTTCTTGGGTCTGGATTGTTCATTCAAGACCAGGTCATTCTGAACTAAGCCACTGAAGAAGCTGCTATTGCCAGATCTACTCTTAGATCTTAATCTGGAGACTTACTTTGCTTCTGAGCTCAACTTATTCCTTTGGGAGTTGGGGGACTTAAATGGGGGGATTTCCTGGTGGATTGTGCCTTACAGGTGCACCGAAAAAGTGGGTTCAGCCAAGCATTATAACATGCTGCCGTTCTCTCCTTCTTTCTGCAGCTGTACGCTCAGCGTTGCCAAACTCCATGCTATTGCCCCTGGATCCCTCCACATTGCCCTCCAGGCTCCTCCTTAGTTCTGGACGGATGTGGCTGCTGCACCGTATGTGCCCGCAGGCTAGGAGAGCCCTGCAACTATCTTCATGTGTGTGATCAGAACCAGGGGCTCACCTGTGACTACAGTATCACCCCTGCGAGGAGAGGAGGAATCTGCACTTGTGAGCCAACACTTGCCCCTGTTTTCAGCAATCCCTCACGCATGCGGGGGGAAGCCAGCTTTCTTGATCCAGATAAAGCCTTAGGAGAGAAAGGCTGGGAAAAAGGCTGGGAAAACTGCTTGGCTGAGCCCCCATGGTTCATGCCTTACTACAAAGCATCAGTTTGATCCATGGATCAGGGCCAGAGGGGGCCTGAACTTTAAGTTTTTCATAGCAACCAGAGGAGGGGCTGGTGGGAAGACCCAGTTGGACTGGGACTGCAACACTGGGAGGGGGTGTCTGTGTGTGCATGTAACCTTTGCTCCCAGCATTGTTTCCCCTATTTCATTACTTGTTTGTTTAATACTGCCAAACAATTAAATAAAACGATGCTTGAGGCAGCTAGCAATAAAATCCAGCTTGAAAGCAAAGGCTTAATTAAAACATAACATAAAAGCAAATAAATTAAAAACACAACAATAAAACAACAACAACAACAGGACTTAAAACCCCCTCGAGCAACAAATAAGTTTACATGCCAAAGCCCTGTCTGAATAAAAACATCTTTGCTTGATAAAGGAATAAATTGAGTAAGGATTTGCTACTCTTCTATGACATAATGTGCTCCTTTGCTCTACCTATTGGTTGGCCAACCCTCATGAGTGAATGTGTGTGCGCAAAACACAGCATACATGGAGGAATGTGCTTGATTCACAGAGAAGCTCATTATAGTCTTTGTAACTAGGCTCTTGCTGTGAACCTTAAACTCTTTAGCAAGGATAAAACCTGCTGGCTACCATTCATACCTATGGCAAAAAGAAAAATACTCCCCTTGCCCCTATCTTGGAATGGTGAGAAAACCTGATCCTTCTCTAACAGAAGGCGGATCTGGCCTCTGCATGGGAGCTACTCTACAATGGGGTGGAATATGTCTCGCCATGTGCATTTCATTGGTATCTTCCTAAGAAGCATCTCTGATGAAGTTCCAGATCACAAGGTGGAAATGGTGTCCACCTCCTTCTCCTGAACTGCTTTTCCTATTTGGGGCTGCATGGCAGAGGTACTGTCCAAAAGCAAAGAGGGAGGGGAAATAATAGATCAGCTTTCTCCAATGTGAGACCTTCCGAAGGGTACCTAGCCCCAGCCAACACGGTCAAAGGTCAGGGACAATGGAGATATAGTCCAAATAGGGTGGCTAGGGCAGGCCTCTCTTTTGGAAATCTTGCAGAGGACAGTCTTCTGTTTGATGGGCTGTCCAGGTCAGGCCTAGTTCAAGTTAAAAGAGCCACAAGGAAGGGCAGCAGTAGCATTAGAGGTCCATCAACAGTCAGTGCCTGGGCAGCAGTCCAAGCAGTCACACCTACCAACTGGTCAGAATCCCCCACTGAAGTGGAATGCTTATTTCTATTTGAATTATAAATATTATTCTAAATTTGCACTCAGACATATAAATGTGCATATGCAAAAATATACAAATTCATGCAATGTTTTGATGAATAATTTCCTCTCTTCAGAGTGGATGTTTAAGTGGTTGCCCTAATCCCACACTATCAGGAGAGAACCATTGATAATTGGAAAGGCTGTAGCTGATCACTGGGGAAAAATCCTAGAAGAGCTCCATCTCTAGGCACAACAATAAAGAAAAAGTCTCAGAACCTGCAGAGTTCAGGGCCACTGTGCGGCACTGAACAATTGCTGTGCCAAAGCCTTGCCCGCCCTTTTGCAACCTCTTTTTTCCCTTGGAAAGAGGCAGCTGCTTCCCAGGGTTCAGGACTTCTGTGCTTGCATTACCGTAAGGAGGTGGCTGGTGTGCACACGCTTACTTTTAGCATTTCCCTCTTGTTCTGTCCTTGCAGCATCCCCTGCAGTTTGACCTTGGAAAGCCTCCTGGAAGACTTAGCCAGGACTTCCTCCCACAGGGCTTCCCTGGACTACTGCCTGCTGAGGGCCCGAAAACTGAGATACAGGCATTTTTGGTTTTGCCTCATTGTCAAAATGAATGGTCAAAAATAAATAGCTTGAAAATTTGACACAGTGCTATGGCAAACAGACCACACTTTCCCCATTGTTTCCTTCCTTTGGGGCACACTTGAGCGTCACATGGTCCTCTGTAGCGACACTGTTTATTTCAGACTCTCCCACCATTTGGTGGGAATCTCACTAGACAGGGATTATGCCAGCAGAGATATATCCATCAAAGATTGTCCAGGACGTAGGTACGCCACGTGAGCCCAGTTTGACGTCACAATTGCATCTTCTCTATTCTTTCTCTGGAACTCTCATGGCAGCTAGAAGGAATGCAAACAAAACTCAGCAGATTTTCTGTCCTACTTGGAGAGTTCAAGTCAGCTGACAGGGATGTGAGCTAAACAAACATCAGCTCCTCACAAAATAACAAGACTTAAATAGGAACAAGATCACTCTTCCCCTCCTTAGAAGCCTCTTGGAAAAGCACAGCAGGACTGTGGTCACCTCTTAAAAATTTACAGTACTGCAAATGGAGGAGTCTTCAGCTTGGCTTGGGTAAGAAATAATACAGGGAGACAGAATGCTGCGTGTTGTCAGATGAAACACCCCGTAGCCTAGTGCGGTCAACTCCAGCCTCCTCCAACCTGGTGCCCTTCAAGTGTCTTGGCTCACAATTCCCAGCTGAGCTGGCTGGGGATGCCGCGAGCTGTGCTCCAACATATCTGGAAGCACCAGTTGTTTTCATTTATTTCTTTGCGGAGGCTGGCTGAGGTTGGAGAAGGCTGGTCTGCTCAGCAGCCCTCCAAGGCTTCAGGCATGGCTCTTTCACATAGCAAGAGAAAAGAGGGACAGAAGCTGGAACATTTCACATGGAAAGCCTCTGCTCTCCTTCTGAGCGACAGTTCCTCGCTGGCAAGGAAGAAAAATGCATTAGATACTCCACATTTCTTCAAACAACAAGCCGGCATTTCAAACACATGACTAAACAACATGAAGCAAGAGTTGGAAGGATTTAACACTCTTTGTATTCTTTACATGTGAATACAAGGTGTGTTCAAATGGATACAGTGCGTAGCCGCTGGAACAATAAAAGGGGTGGATTTTGCTTTGATTTAACTCCTCAAAATCTCTCCATTTCTGAGCATCCTCACTGAGGATTGGGATTGTTTCAATCAAAAGGTATTGTGCCTCTCTTTCATTTCCCCCTCTTTACCAGATTTTCTGTGGCACAAAAAATATGAAGTAGTAAGAAAGCACAGGAAGGTTACAAATGGAAGACAAAGATGTTCTGGATCCCCCCCCACCATAAAGTTGAGTTGAACAAGGCAGCACCACAGAAGAGTGGAAGCCGTGTCTGGAAGCGCCCTGTGGCATAGTGCAGAAGTCGGATGGAAGCCCAAACGCAGTCTCTGTTTTAACTGGTTAGAATAAGGATGAGGAACAAACTGTCTGCAAGCCAGCCCAGGCTCGCAAAGCATTTCTGCCAGGCCTGTGGCCTTCCCTCTCTTCTCAGGCTTCCTTCTCCTCAGTTCCAGCCCTTCTCCTGTGCCCCACTGCCATTTCCTCTTCTCTTGCAGCAATCAGCACTGCCAGGGGACTCTCAGCAGCTCTGGTCTCCTATCCACCTCCTCCTCTGCCTCTCTCCCCTTTCAGATAAGCTCCCCTTGCCAAAAGGTGGCCCCTGCCAGATTAGCCTGGAGGGAAGGCCAGCAGAAGAGTTGTTCCTCACCCCCCCAGCCCAGTGGTGCAGAAGCTTCCCACTGCTTCTTTCAAGAGTTGTGTCTGCGTGAGAATCTCTCCCACAGCATTGCTTTGCTTCCCTTTCAGAACAATGCTGCTACAATGACCAAATGCACACTGTTAGGATCACTTTGCCTTCAGGAGCAAAAGGCTGAGTTTTCAAATGCCTATCTTGCTCTTTTTAGGATGCATCCTCAAAGGGACTGTTTCTGAGCCCAGCATTTGGGATTTCTTTTTAATGGAGAAAGACGTTTTCCTAAAAACTTGGTCCAAAATCTGATCTCAGTTCAAAATATGGGGCTGCCCCCATATTATTCCCCCGTTAATACTAGGTGGTCTCCCTGTCGCAGACCTTGTGCCTAAATTCCGTTTGTCTCTGGTTACCCTGACTGTTGGCTGCAGATGAGGAGGGAGACGATGACAACTGCGAAGTGAATGGGAAAATCTATCGGGATGGAGAAGTGTTCCAGCCCAGCTGTAAGCTTCAGTGCCGCTGCTCAGGAGGTGGCTTCACATGCATCCCCCTCTGCAAGGAGGACGTTCGCCTGCCCACTCCAGACTGTCCCTATCCAAAGCGTGTGGAGATCTCAGGAAAGTGCTGTCCAGAATGGATTTGTGAAAGTCAAGAGAGACAGAATTTGCCGGATGCAATGGCAGGTAACAATTTTCACAGGCCTCTGCCCATATTTGCCTGTGATATTACTATTAAATCAGCCTTGTATTGAAGTACCAATCTGGCAGCCACAGGTGAGAAAGAATTACAGGTTGACAATCACCTGGAATTTCATGCAAGTGAACAGGTGTGGGGAGGAGGAGGGGCAAAGCAATCTATTCCTTTTCTTCACCCAATACAGAAAAAAATGCAGGAAGCTGTTGTAGGAAGGACAAAGCTCCCTATCCGTCTTCTAGATGGGCTGGTGGCCACTTTTCTGGGCTAATTTATAGGACTGGCCTAAACGCAGGTGAAACACAAAATAAGCATTCACAGGGATGGGCTGTCATGCACAGTCAAAATGTGGCAACCGTTCAGAATTCTGATTCAATGGTGTTTCTGAGATGTGAGAAAGTTGTCAGGAAAAGCAAAGTTTTACACCTTGCACATGAATGCAATGGCCACATTGTTGAGCCTAATGAACTCACTCCATGCCTTGGTTGGATACATACTTAGAGCTCAATCCTATGTAGGTTTAGACAGAAAAAAGGTGTGACATGCACGGGGGAGTTGTGGGCCTTTTTTGTTTTGCATCATTACTCATAGTTAGAGTCAACCCACTGAATCTAACAGGACTTAAATAGTGATGATTGGGAAGGTTGAAAACAAGATTGGAAGCTTAGCTTGAGAATCCTCCCCCTCCGCAATTAATTTGCTATAGCATAGTCATCTCCAGCATTGACAGTGCAGTCTTAGAAAAAAGTCCCACTCTGATCAGTGGCATATTCCCAGGAATGTGCAGGTAGCATTGCAGGTACATGGTTATATATACAGATATGCATGCTGTATACTTGTCTGTACAGCAAATGGCTTCTCATATATGACTTTATAGCTGGGAATAGAAATTTCAGTGCAAAATATGTGCACAGACCATCAGCTGTAGAGCATCCATGTATGTAGCCTCACACCATCACAAACAGCCTGACCAAAGACAATGAACAGCATAGGAATTTCATGAATCCTCCCACCCCAAAATAAGACAAAACCAAATCCCACCCAACCCTCAAAAGTACAAGAATTAAAGGTGAATTGCCTGTTGCAGTCTGGAGTGGATGCTTCGAGAAGGAGAAAGGACCATTTCTCTTACTCCTCGCTGGCCATACTTCGACTCAAAATTGTCTTCACCTCCCCACCTGCTGGCAAGGGTTTGTACTACAAAAGGTTTGCAAAATCCTAAGTTTGCAGGAAACCTCGTATTGCTAGCCCATCAACAATGCTAGCAGTAGTGCCTTGTGGGAATCTCCCCTAACATGGCTACCCACCTGGAAGTTATTCTAGCATTTATGTGAGCTTGCTTGCATGTTTTGAAAGCCTCCATCTTCCTTATTTCTATCCTTGCTCAGCGCAAAGGCTGCCCGCAATCACATCAGTCGCTGCTCCCTATCCATGTGACGAATGGAGCACTGCGTGGTCAGCCTGCTCTTCCAGCTGTGGCATCGGCATTTCCACACGAGTGTCTAACCAGAATCCATACTGCAGGCTTGAAACTCAGAGGCGTTTCTGCATCCTTGGACCCTGCCAGGGTCTCATGGGAAGGACTAGCATGGTAAGTGAGTGAGTGAGTGAGTGAGTGAGAGAGAGAGAGAGAGAGAGAGAGAGAGAGAGAGAGAGAGAGAGAGAAACAAAAGCTCTACCTTTGGGTGTGAAGTTGCTATAGAAAGAAGACGACTGGTTGCTTCACCTCAAAATGTGACTGCCCTGCGTGAGGTGACCAACTTAGCAACTGGAGCAGTGAAGAGAGATTTGCTGAGAAGGGAAAAAAGCAATGTAGATGAAGGACAAGGAGGATGAGCATGACAAAGGGTCCGGGCAACAAGCGAAGGATTGCCAAGTGGGAGTTGGTAAGGATGGGGCAGGAGGCCCAAAAGATTGTGGAGAACCTGCAAAGGTATGGTGTGTGGTTGAAAGTAGGAAACACATCCCCAGAACAGAAGACAAAAGGGGGTCAAATATGCATATAATTTGCGTATACTAAATTCAAATGAAGAAATAATCATAATTTAAATCAAAATACAGTATCTCATCAGGCTGGGGAAGACTGTGAGCCCGGGACTGCTTGCTTGACTGCCCAGGTGCTAACAGTGGATGGGCAGCTTCAGCTGCAACTGGACCAGAACGATGCTTTGATGTCCCTCTGTAAAGAAGGACACGTGGTTCACCTGAGCTGGAAGGCTGAAGCTCAGGGAGGGACAGAATGGAGAAGGGGCTGTATGCAGGTGATGAATCTCAACAGGGCACCATTTTGTAGGAAGTGCATGTTTGTGAAGCAGACCCTGATGCATGTTGATAACAGCTGAGGCTGTTAACCTGCTGTACCTGCTCTTTCTTCCATTGCAGAATTGAGCAGTTCACAGAGAGTGTGAGAGTTGCAGAACAGGTGCTTCTGTTCCTGATTTCCTGCAACATAAGCTCTAGATGGCACTGACTTCTTGCAGAATAGCTCAAATGCATGTGGAAGAGGCATTTTCTTCCACTTTTCATATTTATACTGCAATTTCCCTGCTCTAAGAGGTCACAACATGAAGAACCTGTAAACAATTCAGTAGAAAAACTTTAAGCCTCCATCCCGAGGCTCACGCGAAGGGGACGGCATACAAAAACTCCAAATAAATAATAAATGAATAAGGATCAGCCCTGGGTCAATTTTGTCCCTCGATCCCTCCATAATGGGCTAATGCTGCTCACCCTGCATTGTTATGATATAAGGAATGGGAAGCCCCCCCCCCCAAAAAAAAAAAAAATCTGGGAGGGGCAAGGAGGCAAAGTGCATCTCTGAGTGGTGGTAAGCTTTGATCCTTGGAAGACACCTCTGGTTCCTTGCAAGCAAGATATAAATGTAATGTCATCTGACTGCTGATGATGGAAGATTCTGAAAGAGCAACAACAATGGTATATTTCACATTAATGCTCCTGTTTTCTTTGAGGGTTCTATTGATGTAACTTTCATGGAAGCATTCTTAGGAATGCAGCCTTGTATTTCATTTCCACTTTATTGGGAGTAGGGGGTGGGGGTAATCTGAGTATGGGGACCTCTTTCAGCCAGAAAGCTGGGATCAAAGGCAACGGGGGATACCACCAAAGGCCTTCAAAGGTGGCTTAACGTTCTTACTGGCAGTAACCAAGTGTTAGGAAAGGCATTTCAACCTTGTAAAAGACAGTGGGGAGCAAGGATGCACAAATACTGGGCAACTGTCAAATTGCTGGTGGCTGGGGAAAAGGTGTTGGAGAGAAGGTGAGGGGACAGAGCTGGGTATGGGCCCCCAAACCTGAGGTTTCTCAACCCAGGACAGTCAAACACAGTACAGCTCTTTTTGCTGACCATGCAGGGAAGTGGGAAACATTTGAATCTCTTCTTTCATGGCTCCCCACATGTTTAGGACAGCCTCAGTTGCTTCCACACCCCACTTCACTGTGTGGCAGAGCACCTTGAGAAACACATTCTCTTTAAGTCAGGTGTAAAATTTTCCAGCAAAATCAATACTTGCAATTTGACTGCCAAGATCTGGAAGCAGCTGATTCCCAAAATAGCAACAGACCCTACATAAACCAAAACATAGCAGCATGATTTATTGACACAGCTTGAGCTAAATAAGACACCTGGATTTAAACTGGCCTGTTTTTGTCAGTGAGGAGTGGGCTTCTTGGCCAAGCAGCTTGGGCTTCACCACATGCTTTCTAGTTTCCCTGTAGAAAATTAGGATAAACAATGAAGGACTGTAAGATGGCTTTGCAACCCGAGATGTGGCACTTGATGGGGTACTTTCTGGGAGGTGTGTTCTTCAAGGACTGAAGTCCAAGCAAGATTTTCCTTGCACAGAAAAAGCAGAAGACAATGAGATGAGGGAGCTCTGATTCACTTTACTAAATGGGCGTGGTAAGTAGGTGGGTTGAATAGATCTGGGAGCAACAGGAGGCAACAAGAAGAAATAAAGTTCAGGCCATGGATCATTGTTTTCCTTGAAGAGTTGTCTCAGGAAATGGTAGAACACAGAATTTCCAGAAGTCCAACCTATGTGTAAGCTGCTTTGGGCATTTTTTGTCCCTGTGAAGGAGGTATGATGGTGCTCATGGTCAAATCCAGGTGGCAAAATTTGGTTTTCCAGAGTTTCCTAGCAGGCCCTGACCCTTCCCTTGGCCCCACCTCTTCTCCAGCCCCCAGTCAATGGCGCTTTTCTGAGTTTTTTCCATATTTCCTGCTGTGAGTTAGGGTGGGCTGAGCATTTGTGGCTGGCCCAAAGTCACCCAATGAGCTTCATGACCACGATGGAACTAGAGCCCAGATCTTCCAGGTCCTCAGTCCAACACCCTAACCACCACCCCACCCCACCCCACCCCACCCCACACTGGCTGTTAATACACAGAAGACACATGGGACAAACTGGGCTCTCAGGGGGCCATGGGGTCGGGGAGGCACATGAAATTATCAGAGCCCTGCAGGTGGGACTCTGAGGGTCCTCTGCCCTGTCCCACTCATGGCCAGCATGGAAAGACCTGTGCTGTCTGTGTTCCTGAGGTCACACCTGGAGCTCAGGGAAGACAAAAATAGGTATGCCACAGGTTGGGAGGGAAGGAGGCTGGGGCCTTGATAAGAACTGGTACTAAATCTGGATGTCCAAAAGCAGCCAGATACCTGGTGCGAAGCATGGCTTGTTGCCATCGCTGTGCCATGCACTGGATGCACTGGGTGCACTTGGCATGATCCTCTAAGTGTGGAGGCTTGCGCTCATCTGATTTGGAGGGCACTGGATTGCACTCTTCAACCTGGTACCCACCAGATGCTTTGGACTGCAACTCCCAGCACTCCTGATCACTGGCTATGTAGGCCAGGACTAATGGAATCTGAAGTCTAAAATGTTGGGGGCTTCCTTGCTCTTCTGAAAGTTCTAAGCACCAGTTGCAAGGAAGAAATGCTGCAAAGATAATGGGCAAACACAGGAGAAACAAATGATTTCCATTTCTTTTTCTTTTAGTGAGAAACTCCCTTTTTGAATGGAGGGTCAGTGGTGGTGCAAGCCTGCTTAACCCCTTCCTGTCCTGCCATTTGTCTTGTCAAAATCACCCAGCCTTCCCTTGGGGATCTTGTTATTTTTAGGCTGTTGGGAGAAAAGCAGGGTTGGAAAGGCGGTATTAAGAAGACACAACAGCAGGAGGTGGAATAAGGGCTAAGTTCTGCTCATCCCACTGGCCTCCAATGGCTGCTTTTCAGTTAAAAAGAAACTGGGAGATGAATATTCTCCCACGGTTCACCCCACAGGCCTCTCATTCAGCTGCACTTTTTCAGAGGATGTTGGAAACAAATTACACTTTTCTATCTTTACAGAGAAGAAGAGGAAGCCGCCTGTAAACTGGATCACTCCATTCAGAAGTTGATATCCTGGCTTTAACCCAGCAATTAGATCATGACAAGCCCAAGCTGCTCCCATCTCTGCCGCGAGGAAAGAACCACAAAGAAACGGAAAGCAGAACTGACCGGCTTCAGCTGGGAGAGAAAAAAAACGAAAGAGCAACTTCTCAGTGCAGCTGAAGTCTGTCTTCCTCCTTGATTCCACTGCAATTATGTTAGACAATGTTATTGCTCTGTGAGAAAAAAAACAGACCATTTGTTTTCATAACATACTATACTGATGAGTTTATTGCCAGCTTGTGGTGACTATTATAAATCCATCCATTGGGGGAATGATGCTTTGCAGCTACAGTAATTCAGGGAACTGTGCCCTGCTCTTTTATCTGCATTATCTCTTCACTGAAGAATAATTCTGGGGACCTGCAGATGAGGCAGTCATACATTGCTCAAAGTAGGATGTTGTTATGGCTAGAAATAAATAAATGCAACCATGGACTGCCTCAGGATGGATTGACCAAGGTTAGTTCAGGGGATCCACAGTAAAGGTCATATGCTTATCCCTGTGGCATTCAAAAATATAAGAAATAGTCTCTTCAGAACAAAACTTTCTCAAAGCAGATGCAACATGCCAAAGATGTAATGAGGTCCATCTGTAGTCAGTTACTAGTCTGTCATAACATTCAAGGAATCCTTCTGGTTGGACTGAGAGTTTGTGACTGGCCCAAACCAGAATCCCCTGGTTCTGTTTGCTAGGAGGCAATGATTAGTGGCTGAAAATTCAAGAACCTCAAAAACATGGATGGGAAACTTCCAATGCGCAAGACAAATGGAATTTGCTGTGACTCCACAGAGGACCTTACCCAAAGCCTTGACCCCTTTAGAAAAGAGGTGGGGGTGGGGGGGACTCATAGCTGAGCTTAAGTAGAGTTGCCAGAAAGCATGGATCAGTCAGGTTTGCTTCCCCTGCACCCCTCCTTGAGGGTGTGTGTGTGTGTGTGTGTGTGTGTGTGTGTGTGTGAGAGAGAGAGAGAGAGAGAGAGAGAGAGAGAGGGAGGGAGGGAGGGAGAGAGAGAGAGAATGGGTTCTACTTGTGGTTGGTTCCAGACAACATACCAGGGCCACAACATGAACCCGCTTGGAGCAGTGTGAGAATCCTTCAATCCATACACTGCTAGCCTGTTCTCACCGATGTTTTTGAATGGCGTCAGCTTGGCCATTGAGCCCAAAAAGGCTCCCCATGCTTGCTCTGGAGGCACATCTGTGCAAAAGTTCCCTGATACAGAAGGAAGATGCACACCTGTGTCAGAATTCATCAGAACACTGGTGGGCAGTCCTCCTGGAGCAGAGGAAGAGGCTTATATTGAGGGAGACCATTGATCCCACTAGCTCTGTCTTGCATACTGGTCACCTTGAGCCTGACTGGAGATGCTGGACTGGACCTGGGGCTTCTACATGCAAAGAATGTGCTCTGCCCCACAGTACACCACTTCCTGAAAAACCCATGCTGAATAGTCCCCCACTTTTTATTTATACTAACCTGTTCTACTTTATTCCGGACTTGAGTTATAAAAGGCCAAAATAATTCCTGTTTGCCTAGCAATAAATTTACATTGCAAAGTTCTCCATGTATTCATTGGCCTACTTCCAGGCACCTGTGAACACACAGCAACTGTACACAGCTCCACATGTCTCATTAGCTTGCTTCTTTCAGAATCACAAGCCTTGCAATGGGATGTTGAACCCCTTTCAGCTGGAAAGTCAACATCAATTTCAGATCAAATTTTTTGGTGAGCAGGCTGAAGGCAAAGAGAATGGGGCCAAAAATACCTGCATATTTTAGCTTAAAGCTTGTACAGCCAGTAACAAAACCTTGGGAGAGCCTTTTCAAATCTTTAAAAATGGGGAGCATTTATGTTAAACCTGGAAACCACTGACAGATTGGTGATCGAGGAAAAGTCAGAGGAAGTCAGATGGGGACACAGGAAGATGACATGGTCATCTGGAGAACCAAGGTGGCCTGAAGTTCAACACCTGATGCGAAAAACAGTCTCCATCCCACTGCCAACTACTTCCAGGATTGTGGCACGGAGGCACTTCCCGTGATTAAGCGCAAGCAGTGAGCCAGCATGCAAACAATAGAAGTAGGGCAATGCTGAATGATTATCCATTTTGCTTTCCAAAATAATACTTGCAAGGAAATAGAAGAATTTCCTGGGGAGAAAACGAAGCTAGTTCTGTGAATGTTCACTGCATCTCTTCTGCATCAGGCCATAGTTTCCACTCTCTGCTGATGCTTTGGTGCCATTTTCGTTTGCATTATTGTGTGCTCTTTCTTACTCACACAGGCTATCCCACCCAATCGGGGATCATGTTGTAAACAGGATGATGTTTGATTGTGTCTGTATGATAACATCATTGAGCGACATGGGCAATCCCAGCCAATTAGGGAACAAGTTGCAAATACGAGAACATCATGAATCACTGCATAGCTGGCCAGGAGAAAATCCAGGGAGATTAGGATCACTCTGAAAAGGCCAATATTCTTGGCCCTTTAACCACAATCACCATCAAATTTCCAAAGGTATAAGCTGTTTTCGAAACTACTGAAACTGTTCATGAAAAATCTTTTGGGCTTTGTGGAGAGTTATATATGACTACTATAATGGGTGGAGTAAAATTTAAAGTCAAGCCTAAGCTTTCCCTAGAAGCAAAAATAACAAACCTGAAGCTGTCATACGTTGAGGACTTCATGAGAAGTGAAGACTTGCTGGAGAAAACAATCATGCTAGGAAAAGTCAAAGGCAGAAGAAGGAGAAGACCAACTGTGAGCTGAACAGACCCCTTAAAGGAAGCCACAGCCTTGAAGAGCTGAGCAGGGCTTTCATGGATAGGGGTTTTTGGAAGGCCTATTCATTCATAGGGTTGCCATAAGTTGGAGACAACCTCATAGCTCATAGCAACAACAAAAGTTTAAAGGACATGACATAAAACTTAAGCAATCCAATTTGACATAGTAATCTAGGGACTGTTACTTTCATGAAGATTCTGCATAATTTGTTTAATTGAGCCTTCAATAAGCCAATGTGATGTAGTGGTTAAGAGTGCTAGGCAGGGGCTTGGGAGATCCTGGTTTTGGTCCCCTCTCAGCCATTTGGATCTGCTTCGCCTTTGTGCCACCATCTTGCTGTTTGCCCTGGCCGGTTCCCATCAGCCAGCTCAAATTTCTTAGCTCTGGCCTGAAGCTGTTGGATGCCCCCTTCAGGCCAGAACTTCAAGACACAACTTTGCCCTGGCTTAGAAGTGACTGTTTCTTACTCACGACAGCACTGTTGTACCAGGCAAATAAATTTTGAAATAATTGGACTAAAACTATCAGGAACATTTTTGGTCTGACTCCCAGGAGAAGAGACTTAGTACTGAAGGTTTCAGTGCCTTTGTGTCTATGGAAAAGTCAATTATTTTTGTGCTGGCCCCAGAGAATAAGACAACAATTATCCTGCTATATCCAGCTGGTACCAAAAATAAATGGAACGTGTTCAAGCTGTCACTGAAACAAGTGGCTTCTTTGTCTCCCGGTGCTGGTGACAGATCCTACTTTGAAAAGTCAGCTTTCTCCAAATAGCAAAGACGCACCTGCGCATTACACTGTGCCTTCGTGTTCTAAGCAGAGATGCTGTAAAATACATCTAGGTACCCTTCCCAACACACACACACACACACACACACACACACACAAACTCCCACTGCACACACACAAAAGTACTGGGCACGCTAGATATTATCCAAGCTCAGATTGTTTATAGCCTGAAGACAAAAAAGGAAATCCAAAAGAAAAACAAAACAGCAGAGCTGAAAAGCAACATTAAAAAAAAAGCAGGCTATGGAGATTATTCAGAAGCGTTATTGAAGGGACTGAAACTTTCTTTAAGCTTGGCTCAAGAATGAAGTGTAAATGCCCTCTAATGGCCTTAATCAGGATCTGCAGACAGAAACTTCAAAACTGTGCCTGGGCATTTGAACCTCAGCAAAACCTACACAATATATGCTTTAATAAAACCACGTCCGATTACTCATTATTTGTGCATCTGAAAGTGGAAACATGCTTCTTCTCAGTGCATTTCCTTTCTCTACAAATGCCGGTTCTCAGCATTTTGTCCCCCTCTAGTATGAGTCAGAGACAGCACGCAGGGGCTAGCGGGAACAGGTGCAGCAACGCAGAAGATGACGGTTGGAAAGCCCTGTAATCATCAGCAGGACTCACCCCCGCCCTTTTGTTTCTTGTAACTTCATGATTTCACCTTTCATGTTTATGTGCGTCTACTCTGTTCACAGAATAGGGGTTTGTATTAACATCAGAAAGGTGCACAGATGAATGAAACAGTTCCCACACATTATTTATCCACATGCAGAGCTTGTCCACACAATTGGCTTTTAATTGGCAGTATATAATTCTTGTTTCATTGCAGAATCAAGATCCAAGAACTACACAAATTGAGATCTGAGCACTTTCCCTTCTGTCTTTTCTAAGGGCTTTTGTTAATTCAATGGTCTAGAAAAGTCATAAGTTAGTAAGTAAATAAACCTAACCTCTAGCTGATATTGTCATGTAGTGGTTTAACACACATATAAGAGGGAATTGTGCTTCCTTTTGCTTTCATGAATAAATCCTTCCTGCTGTATGTAAATCTTGCAGAAAACTCTTGTTACAGAAGCCAAACTGAAGAGTTGTGTCATCATTTAAAGAACGTGCAAACAATGACAAGTAGGGAAAGATGAGCTCAGAATGAGTAAAAGCCCTCAATCATGTCACCTACTTTTGTTCCAGCCTAGCTGGGATGCAACAAGGGAAGAGAGATTGTCATCATCCCTAAACTATCAGGAACACAGAAGCAGGTGTAAAAGCATGGAATGGCGAGAGTAGAAAAGAAATGGCCCACTTATAGATTATAACGATGAAACTGCTTGCTGTGATTTTTTTAAAAAATATATGCTCTGAAAATGTGGAGTTTTGCATTTGAAACTTGCTTAAATCATTACACCCCTGTGCTTACAGAATAAGGACTTTCAGCCTGCTGCCTTGGATGCCCATGCCACCTGTCATTCCCTGGTCAGTCATCAGGGGAGGTGGGCCTGGGTCTTGGATGTGAGGGCCAACCCTCCTGGGGCCATGCTTCCAAAATCTGTTTGGCCGGTCACTGTGGAGGACAGGATAGGAGGAGCCAGCCGAGGGCTCTTCCCATAGGTTCCCATATCCAACGCTGAAATGAAAGTGGGAGGAATATGCCTGGATCCATGGAGCATGCGGGAAGGTTAAACACTCCTCTTGAACCCATTTTGATATTAATGCCATACATACACCTCATCCCAGCTTTATGTGTGAATGGAGCAGACACCTGAACAAAATATAATGGCTTTGGCCTTCATTTGTTCTTCCCAGTGATAAAGCAGTATGTTCTCTGGCCCACAGAAACAGACTCAAGAAGGGACTCTATATGCAAATGGTGGTGAGGAATCATCACAAAGGCTCAGCACTGAAAAAAAAGGATAGGAGCAAACTATTCCTAGACTGGGGCACCATTATCTAGCAAATGGAATCAGAGACTGGGATGAAGAGAAAACAGTATTTCTCAGTGTCTGAGGCGGTGAAAGATATTTCCCCTCATGAAATGTGTTGTGGGCACAGAAAGCCAGGAAACAAAGCTTTAGCAGACCTGCAAAATATTTGAACAGAATCTGAAGGTGCATTCTTGTGGAGTGTTTTAAATTCCATAACAATTTGAGAAGGCAAAGGGAGAATAGATATCTGAGCTCAATATGCTGGAAAGTACTGTTCGCTTGGCAATGAGGAAATGCTGAGAGATAGGTTTGTTTGTGGTTTCTGGAGTGAATTATGAGAAAATTCAAAGG
Organism: Varanus komodoensis; assembly: GCF_004798865.1. Classification (NCBI taxonomy): domain Eukaryota; kingdom Metazoa; phylum Chordata; class Lepidosauria; order Squamata; family Varanidae; genus Varanus; species Varanus komodoensis. The sequence continues at coordinate 4,017,693 of NW_025335889.1, forward strand.
CAGCTGCTGGCAGGAGAAAAACTGACCCAGGGCCAAGAACTGTGGAACTGGCAACAGTTTTGGAACCTGCAGAGAGAAACTTAAAAAGGCTTGTAACTAAAAACAACAACAACAACAACACCCAGATTGCCTGCCACATAAGCTTTAGGACATTTAACTGTGTCTGAAGAAGTTCAGATTGAAAGAACACAATGTCCTAATGCCTAAAGATTGGACATGTTCTCAACACTCCTATCTCTGTTTGCTTGGACAATAATCTTACTGTATTCAATAAGTCTAACTCCCAGACTTATTGGATTGCATAGCATTAGTATGCATAGAATTGTGGCCTGAACCAGAAAAGATACATAGAGTGGCTATGTGTCTTCTTTTTAAAAGGACAGTCTTCTCTTTGACAGGTTTGCCAGAGGACAGTTTGTTGTTTAAAAGTGTCTTCAGTTTGAAGAGCAACCTGGTCAAGATAGTAAGAGACCTAAAACCAGTGTAAAGTAGATTGTGAAACTGGGGGATTATAGTGGAGATCAGTGTGCATTCCTAGTGATAAAAGGTCTGAATTAGGCTTGTGGGGTCTAAACTGGCTAAAACAGTTCAGTTGGTTGGAAAATGAGAACTCTGCACTTGAAGAAAATGACAGCAGTACTGGAACCTGGGGATGCTTGTCTTGCAGTGTTCCAGGAAGCATTTTGTATTTGAAGGAAAAAGGCATAATTACCCCCATGAATTTGTTAAGAGTGTAATGTCCATGAAATCAGCCACACAAGCTGACTGTATGTACATCTGTGGGATCTACACAAGATGCCCAGTCTTTGAGCCTGATAATTACCTCCATATCACATACAGAGAACCTTCTCTGAACAGTTGCTCAGGTCAATGGTACAGCAGTTAGGATCTGTTCAAAGTCTACCAACGCATGGAACTGGAGGAGGGTGTGGAGAGTGCCATTATATAAATTAGTCACATAGTATTCCTGGACGCAACTGCGTATGTGTGTGGGGTTAGGTGTGCCTCCTTTTTGTTTCACTTTTTGTTGGAAAGAGGCAATCAAGTTCTTATCTATCTTCCGGACTGGTGATTCTGCTAAGGCTAAGCCATGTATTTGTAAACCGTCCCAAGAGCAATGTGCTGAGGAAATGGTATATGAATTCAAAACAATCAAACAAACAAAATGATGGGAGGATAGTAAGTAACTTTGTGTAGGAATTAGTCTTAAATGTTACCATTTTATATACCTTTTTGCAGCCTATTCTGGGAACCCATTGAAGGAGAAAGGTATAAAAAACAAGGTATTTTTTTTCAAAAGCTGGAAATAATATCTATACAAAAACTAGGGCAAGGGGCAGGCCCTAACCACAGTGGCCATATGAGACATTACTGGAGGCTGTAGACTTCTGTTTGTTGGGCCTCACAAGCAGGAGGGTGCTACTGCACCCATATCCTGCTTCTTGGCTTCCCATGGGTAACTGATTGGCCAGTATAGGAACATAATGTCAGACTAGAAGGTCTTTGGTCTGAGCCACCCTGGCCTTTCTTAGGCTCTTAGCGCAAATGCTGGTTGTGTTCCAGAATGGCCCTTCTACTCATGTAAGTGAATAGTTGCCAGTCCGCCCTCACGCAGGGCTTACAGTGCTGTCCCTAAGGATGCTGTTCCACTGGCGGAAGACTCCGTCTCCAGTTCCTGTAGTGGGTGACCTCACCTGTCAGGACTCTGATCTTTCAGGATGCTGTAATAGCAGATGAATCCTTCCTCTCTGCACACACATGCACATGCAAGCACACGCACACGTGCACACGCATCTCCCCCACCCCCAGTCAGGCTGCATTCCATTATCCTGCAATAAATGGAGTGGAGAGAGATACTTCTGATGACTGAGGAAACTGGCCTTATCTCCAGCTCACACAGTTGAATGATAGAAGGCAAAGCAGAGTAAACATCTAAATTAATAGGATGCTGAGGGGAATTCACGCTCTTTGTTTTGGCCTTTTGGGAAGTTGCCACAGCTCCATACAGAATTCGAAAGATTCCCAGTTCAGTTCCTGGCATCTCCATTTTAAAAGATCTGGTAACAGGTGATGCAAAAGATCTTTACCTGTGGAGCTGCTGGTCTTCAGTTTCTACATTGCTGGGTTAGTGAAATCAATAATTTGATTGCCTAGCAAGGTGCCTGCAACTCTTCTGCTGTTTAACAGTGCTTGTGACTCTTTCTTGGACTCCGGGCAGGCATAGTACATCAGCAGAAAAGGGAACGCTTATTTTGTTAACCACCCAGAAAGTTCTGGTTATTGGACAATATTGAAATATAATAAATAATAATATAAATAAAATTACAATGAGTTACTTGTTGGAGAAACCTCCTGCAGTTGCTGCTGAAAAGTCTTCTAGAACCCAAGGCTGAGCACAATCATTTTGGCAGTATCCAGTTCTAGGCTCCATCCTGCATAAATCCAAAACATGAATGCTGTCACTTGGAGCTAACAGGACAAGACAAGACAAGACAAGACAGAAGAAGTCAGTGTGAAGCTGGCCTAGGGCAGACTTCAGCTTTGTCTTGTTTTGACAAGAATGTCCAAATCAACCTGGAGCCAAGGCGCAGAACTGCAAAATGGTGGAACTGGAAATGAAACCTGCTGCCTTCTCCATTCCATGAGTGCTACACTGGCACAACTTGTGCAAATCTAAGTGCAAATCTATATCTACATTATTACAGGTCAAAGATTCTAACCAGCACAGGCCTAGCCATTAGACAGAGAGAAGTAATTGCCTTCAAGGGCTGATGATGGTGGGTAGTGGTGGCTGCTACCCACAGCTGTTCTTTCTGGACTACCCAACACCTGGCCAGTCCTCTCTCTTGGAATACAGAGCTGTGTGTACCACATGGCCTATTCTGCACTTTAAATCCGCCTGCTGCCCATGGATGTGGCAGTGGGCACTATCCCACTCTCAGTATTTAAGAAAGGTTCAACAGCCAACCCAATGAGCTTCTGCACTTGCAATGGTGCCAGGATGGGGCAGAGTGTGGTGTATCTCATCTTTTGCCTTAGATTGCAATGTGACTTGGGTCAGACCTGATTCTAATAGCCTACATTAATCTGTAGAGGACTGTATAAATTTTGTGCTTGAAAAATCTGTCATAATAGTGGATGTCTGTGAGCTTTTAGAGACATACCTATCATCTGGAGATTAACAGATGGACCACAAAAGTGGCTACTGAGAGCCTTTGCAGTTGCAACGAGATCCATACGTCAAGCCTGAAAGGATAAACACCCACCACTTGTCATGAACTGAAGATCTTACTGCCCTTGCTAGCTTTAAACATTTCTCCATTAGCCATCAATCTCACATGGATGCTTTTTTAGATATATGAACTGTTTATATTCATTATCTCTTGAAGAAAGGGTGATGAAAATGATTCTTATACATAGATATATTATTAAAAGTTCTTCCTGTTTCTTTTTGTTTGCTATTTTTGTTATTCCCTTTTGTTTATTATTGTCATATAATAATAATAATTAATGTTGCTGCTGCTACTGTTGTTACGTGCCATCAAGTTGTCTCTGACTTGTGGTGACTGTATGAATGAAAGTCCTCTAAAATGTCATATCCGTGACAGCCCTGCTCAAGGCTGGGGCTTCCTTGATGGAGTCAACCCATCCCATCGTTTGTCTTCCTTTCCTTCTAATGCTTGTGACTTTCCCTAGCATTATTCTCTTCTCCAGCAATATTCTCTTCTCTTTTGGTTCTAGAGAAAGCCCTGGCTTTATTAGACCAAGCATAATTATAGGGAGCCACTGGGCACAAATCGCCCCATATTCTAGCACTCGATTTAGCATACTATTCAGAAGACTACCACCTACAGCATCCTTTTTTTCCCCACTGTGCCCCTCTCCAAATTTCTCTAGCATGACAGGAAGAGGTTGCAGGGAAGTCCCATTCCACAAGGGATAGCCTTCTGTGCATGGTAGCCATTTCTGCAGCCAGCTCTCAAGTGCAGGCAGGGACTTCATCCATCCATGAGCTGCAGTACATCCTTGTCTCCTCCCTGTAAGATACTGCTCCGTAACAAATAATCAAAAGCTGGGGTGGCGGTAAAGGGAGAAGAGGGCTTCACCCTTGATAATCAGAAATCTAACAGCAGGAATGAATTCCTGGGATCCTGGAAAAGGCAAAGATGGGCTACCCAACCTTCCCCCAGCTGGTGCCCTGCAGATGAGTTGGACTTCAACTCCCAGCAAAGAAACAGTATCAGCATCTATTTCTTCAAATGAAAAGACCTAGCCAGGAGGAAAAGGCACTTGCTTCCACCAGGAAGGGCTTGATCTAGATGCAAGAAGTCTCTCTGGGGAAACAAAGCCCTAAGTAGAGAGCCACAGCTGAAAAGGTCCCCTTCACTTTGGTTGCCACCCATTTCATGTCCCACCTGTGGAGAAACCTGGAGGAGGGTCTCCAAAGATGTCCTCAGTGGTATGTGTAGGTGATGAGGGAGGGTGCTAATCAAAGGCCAGGTAAAAGGTAGCATGTTTTAACCCAATACATTTATGGGCTTCATGAACCTGTGTGATGACAGATATGTCAGTCACTAACATTAGAAAAATAAGACATTCATTCAGAGGCAGAGTATCTCCAGCTACCAGAGGTGCTGGAAGCAAACAGTAAGTGAGACACTTTGCCCTAATGCCTTATCTAATCTCCGTGGCATCTGGCTGGCTACTGTTGCAACCAGCTGCTGAATTTGCTGGATGAGGCCCCAACCTGAGTGAACAAGGCAAATCCAAGCCAAGGTTCTAATGCAGAAGCTTGTTTATCAGCCTCTATACCTCCTCATGGCTGCCAAGGAAAGCATTCATGCTGGAAATAGACTCATACCAGGCATTTATTAACCCCGATAATAGTATCAAAAACAGCACAAGCAAAAGCCGATGCTGACAAATAACAGGCAATCCGCAGTGAGCTTCCTGTGCTTCTTTACATGAGTTAAAGCAGCCTCCACCCACATCCTGGTGGCCACCAGCTGTGTGGGACGGCAGCTTTTGCATTCTCCACCAGAATGCTGGGAATGGCCACATGGGCTGAGAACTAAGGAAGTTGCAGTCCAGAGCATCTGGAAACCACCAAGTTGGGGAAAGCTGATTTATTTCAGATAAGTTTTTAAAAAAGGCATGAAAACTAGTAGATCCAAAGACACTTTGTACTAAGAAACTCTCGGTGCCATAATTCAAACTGAGCCTCATTGCTCATACTAGTATTTGCTCAGTCACATCTACATGGCACTGCGTGTCAGACACGTGATACAACGCATATGCCAGTGCACATTGGTGGCAATCCTCCAGACCTTCAGTTCTCCTTTTTCCTGGAATGCTTCTCTGGACCATAAGTTGACTCCAGATTTAGTCATATGTAGAGGAGTCACCTTAACCAGTTCACTTTCCACATCTGCTGTAATCCTGATAATTATCATAGGCACCCCTATGGGTGGATAATATTTATGTGTGTGCTTTTTTAAAGAGCATGCATGTGAAACACAAAAAAGCATTTAACTTCATGTCCAATTTTGCCTGAGAACAGTGTTATAATTCAACTAAGACAGATGAAGCATTCTAGGTAGGGAATCTAGATGTACCATAATTTTTGCCAACACAGTGGACCATGTAAAGGCAATAATTCCTGGCAAATACAGCTTTTGGAAAGCATCTTGTTGTGTTTCATTACTATGAGTCTTAAGAAAGTGATACTGTCTTTACTAGGTACAAAGATGCTGTCATTTTTTATGACTCAGATTGCAATGTTAAATTAATTAATTGGTTAGACTACTGGTTTTTAAAAGACATTTTTAATTAACTAAAAAGAGTGTCTCCATTCAATCGAGCAGTCTTGCTTTTTTAAATGTTTATTTTTTAAATACAAGTGCTTCTAAAAACTACAGATGGCAACCATTTTGAAGGCATGTGACTGATTCTAATTGTCTTAAACCTATCTGTGAAAATACTGCACCTCTCCCAACACACACACACACACACACTGCATATATTGGATCTGGACAAACTGAGGCTTTGTCTACATCTGGAATAGCAACATGTCTCTATCCTTTCAATGCCCATGACATCTCGGATGCACTAATGGACAAGACCCAGAAGCTGACAAGGCAGAATTCTGCAGCGACTGATACCCATGTGCCAAGAGACGCTCATTGCCAGCAAGAGACGCTGAGTTGCTGAGTGCCACATCTTCATTCAGCCTGTGCGCACAGCAAGCACCCATGACTCCCCACATGTGCATGAGCCACACTCCTTTGCTCACAGCCAGCTACTCTACCAGTGCCACTGCTGTGGGAAAAATGAACGACAGGCAAGAATGCCATGCCAGCTCAGCAGGAGTGGCTGTCCCAGGGCCCGCCCACACCCCACTCAAAGCCCTTCTACATGCATATGCACGGGAGGAGGTCAAGTAGGGTGGGGGAAAGGGGTTCAAAAGCTGGACAAGCAGATTTAAAACAACATCCAGAAGCCACCGTATGTTGCAGTGCTTGGCCCAGAGAGACTACTTTTGGTAGTCCTGAGGGCTAGAACTGAATATGTACAAGTATGGGAATCACACAAATGGAAATTTCTGAAAATGATGAGACATCTTTTTCTACAGTGATGCAATCAAATAGACAACACTTTTGCATCACCCAGGGAAACATCAGAAGCACAACCTGTATGATCACACTATTAGGGCCTCACAAGTTGTTGTGTTTTTAAACCAGCAACCACCTACTGCTATACTTGGAGTCCTCAGCCTCAGACTGTATTCCAAGAAGGGCATCATGACATGGCACCATCTCTGACAATCCAGGAGGAGATGGAAGCACCTTCGATCCCCTTTTGTTTCGATCTACCTTAGAACAGGCTAACATACAGGGCAGGAGATCTCCAGCTCAAAGTGTGCCTGTTGAGAACGGCACACACTCCTTTCCACAGCATTGACTGAAGACTCTGCCCCATCACTTGACTTGGCGGGTACCAGGAATCATTAACCACAAGGGGACCCAAGAAGAGATGCTTCTCATGATGCCAAATTCTTACATGGAAGCCAGGTAAGCGTGAGCATTAATGCCTGACCCACAGCTGTTGGTCATAATGTGTGGTGGTGCAGAGCGCGTATCCGTTGTGTGCAGCAGATGTGTTGGCCGGCCGGCCTCAGCTTACGCATTCCTTGCCTTTGGCCACCCCGATGTGTGCTTCTTGTTTCTGCCACAGCCTTCCCCAATCTGGAGCTTCCAGATGTGTTGCACTACGACTCCCATCAGGCTAAGGTGGCACGGACCTTGGCAAGGCCCCTCCATCCGGAGAAGGGCAAGTTATGTGCTGAAGGAGTGAGTGCGGTAAGCACTGGCTATGCGGGCTGGGAATGTTGGACGCTGTAGCCCAGCATATCTGGGGGACATTCAGTTTGGGGAAACGATCTAGTGCTTACTGCGCCCCCCCTCCCCAAGACCAAGAACAGAGGTGGAGGTTCCTGATCAACTCCTTTCCTTATTTGGCGCCAACAACTTCACGTAGAACCAGTAAGCCGTGCGTATAAACAGGAGTACGTGGCGAGAGCCAGCAACTTGGCACGGGCCGTACACCCAAGGGGGCCTCTTCGCAAGAGTTCAGAGCAGGGACAGCCGCGCGGCGGCAGTTCTGCCCTCCCGCGCACCCCCAGCCCGCATTTTCGCTTTCGGAGCCCTCCTCTGCAGTCCTCCCGGCTGCCGCCCTCTCCTCTCCCGCCCCGTCTCGCCCCGTCTTCGCTCGTGTCCCGCGCTCGGCAGACGCGCCGCGCTCCGCCAGCAGCGCCAGCCGCACTGGACACTCGGCGTGCAGAGCCGCGACCCCAGCACGTCGGAAGGCGACGCCCGGGCACTCCGAGTCAGCCCTCCGGGGAGTCGCGGGGTGAGAACCGGAGCTGGCGACGCAGCAAACCGGAAACCCAAGGGCGACAGCGGCGGCTTGCCTTTCCGCTGCCTTCCAGGGACCGCCATCCATGCAAGGAAAGCGCCTGCACGCGTGTCATTCTCCGTCCACCGCATCCGTTTTCCTTCCCCGCCTGCGGAGCTCTCACGAAGCCTCTCCTGCGAAGGTTTGTCGCCCTTCATCCCTTCGCGAACTCCCTCTTGCATCCACGCCAGTCCCAGGACGACGCTCCGAGGTCCTTCCAAAGCGCGCCGTAGGTTCTCCAGCAGTGCAGCCTGCCGGTTCCCTGAGATTGCAGAGCCCCATCCTGGACGTCTGATGCAGCCGCACCTTTCCCTTGCCCTCCTGCCGGGACCTGCCCAGAAGGATCTCCTTCCGTAGACTGCCCCTTCCTCAGGGGGGCAGCTGTACTTCCCTTGGCCTCCCAGCCCATGTAGCTTCAACATGGAGGTGACAAAAGCGACCGGTGGCCTAGTCAATACCAGCCTCGCGGACATCACCTCGGACATCCAGATTCTGTGCCCTGTGAACACGCATTTTGCCCAGTGGTTCCTGCCCGCTTTTTACCTGCTGGTGTCTCTTCTGGGGCTTTTGGGAAATGGACTGGGCTTGTGGAATTTGTGTGCCAGCTCTCGGAGGAACAGCTGGAGCTCCCTCAGTGTGCTGCTGTGCAACTTAGGAGTGGCAGACTTGCTCTATGTGGTCACCCTGCCCTTCTTGGTGTCCTATTACCTCCAGGGCCGAGTGTGGCTGTTTGGCAGGGGCTGGTGCAGGCTGACTCGGCTTCTTTTCCACCTCAACCTTTATGCTAGCATTGGCTTCCTCACCTGCGTCAGTGTGCATCGTTACCTGGGCATCGTGCACCCTCTGAGGATGCTGGGTAGGTGCCAGAGACTTGCCCCTTCCGTCTGTGTCAGTGCCTTGGTTTGGGGCTGGGTGATTGCTCAGCTTTCTCCTGACTTTAGCTTCAGCAAAACGGACCACACTGGCACGAAATGCCATGACACCACTGAGCACAAGAACCTGGGCACCTACCTGCCATATATCCTGGTTGTAACGGTGACTGGCTTCGTCATCCCTTTTCTCATCATCATTGGGTGCTACTGCCATATAGTCATGGTCCTGTGGAAGAACCAAAACGTTGACCCCAACCTCAAACGGAAGAGCATCAAATTGGTGGTTCTAGTGATGGTGCTTTTCTCTGTCTGTTTCCTTCCGTATCACATCTTTAGGAACCTGAACTTGCTGTCCCGTAAGTGGCAACTTGAGGGATCTTGCACTCAGACTCTGAGGAACATCTATACCGCCTACCAAGTAACCCGAGGCTTGGCCAGCCTCAACAGTGCCCTGAACCCACTGCTGTATCTGATGGCCAGTGAGGATCTTACAATGAGATTACGGGCTTTCAGTCAAAGGATTGGACAGGCCCTGAGATTTCTTTGGCAAAGACAAGTCCGGCAGCATTTGGACCAGAATAAATTAACCATCATGGTCAACGAAGAATGTGAGGAGTCAAATGATCTGTGAATCGATTTTGTTGACATAAAATGAAATGCCTGAAAAAGGCTTGCCTTCTTTGAAATATCCCTTTCTCTCTATGCAGACATATGAGTTTTAGAGAAAGATGAAAATGGCACGATGGAGGCATTGTCTGTAGGTTGAAAGGAATCGCTGAAACGCAACATAAACTAGTGAAGGCTGTGGACAGAGACAAGGTGGGAAAGAGCGGTACTCGTATGTAGCTGGAAGGGAAAGGGTTATCAAAAGGGTTACAATGCACTACTTCACATCTTAATATTCACCGGCATTATTCATTTATTCAGTTTGATAGCCCTGCACTTGTTTGTTCATGATATGACTACTCACTGTGGCTGGATGGCTGTGCCATTTGATGCCGATGGGACTTTTCAGCAGCCTAACCATTGAGAAAGATGACAAATACTATGTATACCCACCTGTGTGAATAGAAATATGACTTTTGGGGGGGGGGGAATACAAGTTTCACAGCAGAAGATATATCCAGATACCTTTAATAAATGCAGCTCGACATGAGCTGTGAAAATTTAGCCTTCTCTTTGTTGCAGATAGCATGCCAAAAACATTCAGAATGGCAAACAGTCTAGGTTCAGGATTTGCGATAGTTTGTTGGCACTTCCTCAGCCTACCCCCTTTTAGGCTAGCAAGCTCTAAGACAGATAAGCGGGGGTTGGTCTATGTGAAAATGTTTGGAGGTCACATGCTTGTGGACTTGTTTTTGAAAGGTTATAGCATAGCATTACACTGAAACAAAATGCACATAGTATACTCTGAAACCTCTCCTAAAACGACTACATCCATCAGGCTGCAGTCCTATACCGTCGTAAATCCTACTGAATTCAGTGGAGCTTACTTTTGAGTAGACAGGTATAGGATTGCATTCTCAATGTCAATTAATGCCTGGTTATATCAATGATGTTATTAGGATAATGGTGAAAACTGAAGCAACAGCTGGATGTCCTGGGGCTGTTGACTCCTTCATGCAAATCTCTTTGAAATGATTTTAAACGGACAATTAAATATTTATATTAAATACAGATATGTGAAAGAGACTGCATTTATTTTGATTTTAAGGTAGCCCTTGGGTTGTTGGATGATGTGTTGTTAATCTGTCTTGAGCAGGATTGTACCAGGAACCTCAAGGGCTGAAGTCCAGACCTGAGCACTAAAACCAAATGCTCAAGGCTAATGTGCTGCTAGTATCATTTAATGTGCAGGGCAACTGTGACAGTCATCTCTGGAACAAGCCACCTGTTTATGTTATAGACAGGAACAAGAACTATTTACCAGTTAGCCAGATGGAACAATCCACTTTTATGTTATTCGGGAAGGAGGGCAACTTAACGCAACACTCCTATTGGTTTTGATTTCTTTAAACTCTATGTCTTCCAGAATTACTTTTTAAAAATACTGCTACTAATAATAATGATCCACCTGTTGTTATTTCTTGTTTATCATTCTATCATATTTGAATCCTGCCTGCACATGGGATTATTATTATCATTTTCTAGACAGCAGTCCTTTGAGAGAGTGAGTTAGGCTGAAAGAGAGCAGGAGAGGGAGAAAGAGACAGAGACTGGCTTGAGAGCGAACAACGAATTCACCCTTCTTGTGAACTGTCATTTCCATCAGATAAAGTAATAACTTGTGTTGATGTGGCTAGAAGAAAGTACAGGCCTTTGAATTGCATCCAACTCTCCATTGGGCAGAATGGAAAGCTTACTCTGTTTTTCAGCTATTTTGGGAGAGCAAGATAGCATGTTGATGCAAACACAATTAATCCGTATAGGTAGCCAAACACATTTTATTTGGTATGTAGCAAAGTTAAACTTTTTACTCCAACTTCCATGATTCAAAGGCACTGTCGAGGCTCCTGAGTATAACAGCTGAGACTCGGAAGTCCGACTGGCTGCTTTGAGAGAAATGATTGTGTGGCCAATATTTTCTTTTCTGCACAAGTCCATACAACATTCTGGGAGCTGTTCTTATGGAAGTAATCTAATCCCCAGCTGCAGAAGAAAGAAGTAGGCACAGGGAATGTTCATGGTATTGAATGCCTAATCAATGGCAACCATGGTGGAGAACTTCTTGCTGCTGCACAGCATGTGGGTACATACAGATAGGAACTGTACCTTCTTATCTGCTTGTAAAGATGGAGAAAGAAGGATTCTTGGTTATTGATCTAGTGGGATGACTATGATTGGAACTCCTGCCAACGCTAAACTTTGTATCCTGTTTGACAGGGCTCTGCACTTGATCTGCACTAGAGTGAAAAACAACAATACTCGAATCCACTTAAAGCCTGCACTGTTACTTGGGAGATTCATGTTTGGATTTCCCAGCATGTTGGATTAGATCCAGCTTAAGTTAGTTGATCTTAGTTCTCACTGAAATCATGGGAAAGTTAAGTCAGGAGTAACTTTGTCTGATTTATTTTAATGGAACCTTACTTTGAAAACTTGTCTCAGATCCAACCATGTGTTGTTATTTTTAATAAAATAAAGTTGCGGGTGTTTAACAGTTTCTATCATGCCATTTTCTGGCCAAAATTTATCTTTCCAGTTGCTGTTTGCTCTGGTGGGGTGCAGGGAGGAATTGCAAATGCAGAGATTCCCTGCATAATGGCTTGTTTGGCTTGTTTATTTGGAGCACTGCATTTTTTCTCTTTGGGATGCAGTAGGTCATAACCTGAGGTACTGCAAATCTGGATGCAGATTGTATAATACATGCATCCTTTGTTAAAACTAGAACAAGTGGGAATTTGGGTGTTTTTCAGAGACTGATAATGGCTTGCACAGCAATTACTTCAGTACAAGTGCATCTTTAAACCAAAGAACAAAGAACTAAGCTGGCTTTACAAGTGGTGGTAAATTTCAAAGCAAAGTTTACTCCACCTGCTTTATGCTGCATTCATTTATTGGCTCCTGGCCCATTTTCCATTGCTTTAAAATAGCAAGGCATTTTTGACAAAGAAGGTTACCGTGTCTTTATACCATACAGTAGAGAAATCGCTGTATTCCCTTAAACACAGAGCAGGGAAGTATGCCTGCCAAAAATCAGCTGGAGCAGTGATGAAGCCCGCCTTGTTATCCCAGGGGACTTTGATGACAGAGAGGGCTTTACCCCCTCAGCCAAGGGTACCCCCCCCCCCATACACACACAGGACATGTGCAAATGGAAGAATCATTCCAATCACTTGAATAGGAAGGGTCCAAAACTTGGCTGGAGGAAGCAAGACATTCACTCCTTCCAGGGCCTACGTGCGGCAAGGGTCTTTGATGGTGGGTGTTCTTCATCTCACCTCCAGCCTTTTTTTAGGATGCCTTTCCTCATCTCCCCTCCCCTACAGAAATGAATGAAGAAACCACTGCATTTGCTTGAAAGAACTTGGAGTGCACATCACCCCAGCAGGTTTAGTGGATCAGTAGCAACCTGTAGGTACTGTACTGTGGACTCCAGGAGTAAAACCTTCAGCAGCATGTAATAGTCTACAGTCTCAGGCTACAATCCTTGCCCTTGAGACACGGGGTTTTACAAGGATGTTCCTATTTACATTTGCAAAACATAGGTATGTTTAAAGCCCACTCAGAATCAATAACAGAACACGTGTACAGTCAGAAAGCCTAATTAAAAGCATCTGACTTGATACACCTTTACATTGGACACCTTTACATTGGGTCTGCAAAATTAGCTTGACTCACCTGGAAGAATGCATCCCACCAGCCAAATACACTTGTCTTTTATATGTTTTTCAGGCCCAGGCAGGTTGTTTACTGAGCATCTGCTGAGCCACCATATGTAGCTGAATGACACCTCCAGCGATGGAAAATGTGCGAAGATCCAGACAGTGATCATTGGTATAAGAAGTGGGTTGTCAAATGTATCTCTAAGTACCTCTGATAAATATCAGAGAACAGGAGAGAGATCAAAGTTTGCACCAACTGAGCCTCTTTATGGAGTACATTTCTTTCATGGAAAGCAGAGCACAGGACTGGCTCAGGATGATGAAACCTTAGACAAAGTATGCTCAGGTAAGACCCACCCCACCCCCGTTGGTGAGCCCAGGTGGAGAAGTGCCTGGAGAAGGCAGCAGGACTGGGTGGCTAAGGGCCACCATTTGAAATTCCTGTAATATGTTACACCAGGGGAGTTCTGGGAGATTAAAATGGCAGCCAGGCCATGCTACCTGGTGTTGCTTAGAGCACTGGGTGGGGGAAGGTGGTCGCATAGCAAGTGTCACCTCATACTGGGAGCAGCCACCCATGGTTTCCCAGTGGTCACACTGGCCTTGATAATGATGCTTGCAGCTGCTGACCGTTGCCTGCTTCTGGCTGCTATTATCTTTCCCAGGCTGCTTCTGGAACTGTACTGCTTGCAGGATGAGTCTGTCTTGCTCTTTCAATTGTGCATTCCATTGCAGGCTTCTCCACTTACCTGCTCTGCTGCAAAGGTGAACAAATGGTGCGTGTGCGTGTGTGCATCAACTGCTTTCTCTTTCATCTCTTGTATAGTATAATCAGTCTATGATAAGAAAAGGTGTAACTGTTAGGCATTTAGTACTGGAAAAGGTATGCAAATCAGGATCAAAGCCCAAATTCCTGCCTAAATCAGACAAATTATATGTCTTCAACCTATCGGTTGCTGTTGTATTATTTTCTTCATTTGTTTGTGCATTGCTTCGCAAAGCAGTTGCCAGGAAAGCAACGAACAAGGCTGTTCCTTTCTCTGCTCAGGCATTTTAAAATGTTAATTCGCTGGTCTTCAACTGATGGGTCGGAATCCAATGTCAGATCAAGGCCCAATCTAAGGCATGCACAGAATGAATCCTGATTATTAACTGCAGATTACACCATAATTTCCCAGCAATGGAAAATTGTTTTCAACTGTTTTGTATTGCAGCTTACTAGAAAAGTGAAGAGAAATGCAGACAGTTAAGAAAGTACATAAAGAAAAGTATAAGAGCAAAAAGAGGTAAGGCCTTCACAGATACAAAACTATTTCTCCGTTTTGTATTTGAACTGGAACTATTTGTCTATTTTTATTTAATTTATTGGCTTAATAGATTTATATAGTGCTGTCCATATTTAATAATAGCTTTCCCTAAGCTAAGAAATGTAGGATGGTCCTTATGCATTGCCAAGGGAGTTAATAAGGGAGAGCGTAGTAGTGGTTAATACTGTGAGACTGGAACTCAGGAGATCTGTGGTCTAAAAGTCACCTACTCAGCCATGGAGCTAAGTGGGTGACTTTGGGCCAGTCACGGACCCTCAGCTCAACCTACCTCACAGGGCTGTTCAGAGGAGAAGATTGAGAAGAGGAGGAGAATTATGTAAGCTACCTTGTGTTACTTGAAAGAAAAAAAAAGGCAGGGTATAAATGAACAAATAGTGATTTGCAACAACAATAAAAGCATACGCTAATTGATCTGTACTGATACATATTTGTAAGTTACTCCTATATTTAAATGGAAATACATTACATAGCTGGGAAGACTGAGCTGGTGATCTGTGCATGCCTGCTCAGTTTGCTGCCGACGTGCCAATTTCCAGGTGGGCTTCATCACATTCCCTGTGTTCCCTTCTTATGATCCTTTATTTTTAAAGTGGTCCTGGATCAGACAGCTCTTCAAACAGAGGAATCTTCTGACACTTCTTCAGAAAGAGAAAGATTCCCTCTGATGAAAGTCTTCTCTTTTTAATCCTTTCAAATATGGTCAGCTAGAACTTGTCACAGGCTATTTAGATCTGTGTTTCCAGTATAAGATATAAAAGCCTTCTTCACTATTCATAGGTCTACCATTGCATGGAGAGATTAGGAAGACCTATTTTGTGTTTTCAAAACCTTTTCCATACCTCAAAATATCACCTGCCTATCAGAAAACACAATGAAATGAATTACTTTCAAAGTGCCTTAATTTCTTGTTGCAGCCAAAGTAAATTTGGTGGAAGCAAAAGCATGCAATGACCTTGTTAATCTCCAAGGATGGGGTGTATGTGGAACCCTTCAGTCAGAACCCAGGACTGGGTTCAATGTCTGGATGTTATTTCCCTTCTTTTATATTCAGTTCTGGCTCAAGTCCCCACCCATGAAAACCTGGGACTGCAACATGGGTGCCTGGATAGCTGACTGCCTTCCGTCCTTCTTGCTGTTACGCATTGTCAAGTCATCTCCAGCTTATGATTATTCTATGAATGAGTGCCCTCAGCAGCCTGAGGATCTTCTTACCCTCCATGAAAATCACCTAGTGTGGAACTTTCTTGGAGGCACAATCCTAAGCCTCATAACTACTTGAGCATTAAGATTTCAGCTTGTTCACCTGTTGCTTAACAGAGACCGTTCCATTTGACTCATCCCATCTTTCTGCTTATACTTTGTCCAGCTTCTGCTGCTAGCCCTCCCTATGGTCACCAGTTAAGCACACTCGGCCTTCCCTAAAGAGAGATCCATTTCTCACCAGAACACTCAGTGGTTCTCCCAGTATGGGTGAACTCCTCAGCCCAAGCCAACGCAGACAAAGATGTGAGATCCCAAGCAGGTACCATTGGCATTTCTGACAGGTCCCTCTCTAGGAAGCTGAGCCACATTGTCAGGAATCTCAAACACTGTTCTGTGATGCAAAGGTAATACTTTGGCAGCAATCCTAAAAAGCAAGACTAAAAAACCCTCACTGGTAAGCCCCGCCAATCACATGATAGCATGCATTTAAACTAGCAGCTTACTTTTCCCTAGCTCAACACTCCTCCCCAACTTAACAGCCTAACTTCTACATAACTCTGTAGTAATCCCTCCCAGTATACAAAAAGAGCATAGCTCAGTGCCAGAGCACATACTTGGTGTTTAGAAGTTGCCAGATTCATTCCTGGCATCTCCAACCTGAAGGAACAGGTGAAGAGGAAATCCTCTGAGAGCAGAGAGGTTCCTACCAGTCTGAACGGAAAATACTGGGCTAGTCCAAGCTGGCATCAGTCAGTTTCCTATGATCCTGGCCAGCCATGCATGAAGTGACAATGTCTCAAAGTCCTTCATTCAAAGGCTTACACAGAACCATGCACAACTCTGTGGCATTGTTAAAGCACACTTCATTCCATGTCATGCTCGTCTGTGTTGTGCGCCTGTTTCCACAGGGTTATCAACACCGTGCAAATAGCTCATGTATGACTCTCATGTGCATCAGGATTTCATACCTGTACACCAGTGTTTTACTTCCACACTCTTGTTGCCATGGTATATGCATTGACTCTGTTGCAATGGCCTTTGGATTCTTGCAATAGGTATCTAACTTGTTGAATAATGTGTCCTGGGCCGCTCAGTGAAGTCTCATGGGTAGCAGGGACTTGGTCTAACATTGGTGAGTCTCTTGGATCCAAACCCAATAAATCAGCACACGTACCACATTATCTCTTTTCCTTCCCATCCATTTTCAAGGTACCCCTCTGCAAAATGTGCATTTTTATTTCTTTTAGAAATTTATTTCTTTAAAAATGCCCCTGGCTGTCTTAGGCGCAACAAGAAACAGTATTTTGATGCCTTAAATTGAAAGAGGACATGGTACAGTTCTAATGTCTTCTGCAACAGTCCCAGAGTATATTATGCGTTTCTGACTGAATCAAATTAGGTGATGGAATTATAAAATGCCTGCTCTAAAAAATGCAAGCTGTCTGGAAATGGAGATGTCCTAAAATACTTCTTTGCACAAGACTGCTCTCCAGCTTGCCTTGTAAGGGCATGTGAGTGCCAATGGTATGTTATTTCCATTTATAATCAGCTAGTGAATGGGTGTGTAATAGTCTTCCATCTGACACAGCAAAGACTTCAAGCAAACCTGTACAGCTACCGGAGTTAGGCAGTGTGCCTGCCCTGTCTCAGAGAAGCCAGCCTGCTGGCACCCTTATGCAAAGTGCCACCACAGGGTACCCCTCTAGCCCCCTGAGCAAGGGATCTGTCCACTCCATTTCCCTGAGGTAGGGCTGCCCCAGAGCTGGCAGGGGAGGCAGGCAGTGAATGCTGTTCCTTGGCCCACTTATTTCCCCTGCTTCAAATTGTATGGAAAGCAAAGCTAAAGTCTTCCCTAGTGGCTCAAGAGGTTACCTTAGGCTTCAGCCATATAGCCAAAGATTAAGTAATTAATTCAGTTACTAAGCAAAATAACCTGAGGTGCAGCACCCCTGGGGTCCCCTTAATTTGCATGCCAAATTTCAGGTGCCTGGGTTTCAGGGGCTGGTGATACAGTGCTGATGGGCAGAAATACACGTATCTTCTCTTGATATTACAAGTTACTGCACTGTTGGAGGACAAGACTGTGATGTCACTCCATTTTAATGGAACAAGACATGTGTCCACTGATTATATTCAGGGGCAGCATCAGGGAGTGGCATTAATGGGCTCTGGCTGGGGCCCGTGTCCCACCTGGGGACCACACCACTCCCTGGGAGCCTCCTTCCTGATCTTCCTCCTTTCTGAAACCATCTCTTCTGGGGGAAGGGAGGGCAGCAGTCATGGCTTTGGACTCATACTTATCTTGAGAGAAGCTGGGGAGAGGATGGGGTGATATGGGAGGAGGAAGTGGGCAGTAGCTCCCTAGAGCAGCCTTCCCAAACTGTGCCTCCAGACACTTCGGAATACGAAATTCCTGTTTGGGGCTGACAAGAATAGCTGACCTAAATATTTATTGGTCAGCCTGTGACCAGGGGTGAGAAGAGAGAGCCCAGTCCCTCATTTTTTTTTAACAAGCAAATGATTTTTTAAAAAAAGTTTATACTTGTCTTTAAAAGGCTTACAAACCAATGACATGCCCCCTACTCTTTGCCCCACCCTAGAACATTGAGGCTGCCTGTGGGTCTGTCTGGAGAGCATCAAAGTTGGGGAAGGCCAGGGCCAGCCTAGCCGTGAAGAAAGCTGAGGCACCTACATCAGAGAGCAGAGCAGGAGGGGTGGTGCATTGTGCCACTCCTGCCACGAGAGTCCAGTGCTGCCTCCGCCCCCCCCCCCCCACTGTGCCTCCCCCTCTCCAGACTGAGCTCTGAAGAGCCCAGGTAGCTGCTCTCCTGCCACGGCAGTTGGTGGGGCTCTTTGGAGCAGCCGCCCGCCCTTTCTTCCCCTTGCGGCATGAGACCAGAAGACTTGGCTGCAGAACTCTTGCAAGACCCACATCAACTCCCATGACAGCCCTCCGAGTTCCTGTGAGATTCACAGCTTTTTCTTCTAGTCACATAACTCTCCGCTGTGCCAACATGGTGGCAGGCAGAGGCACCTCTTCTCTCACCTGAGATGACAAGAGACCTTGCACTGGGAAGGAGCAGGCTGCTGCAGAGGGAGAGGAATAGCTGACAGCTGGAGAATTCGCTTGAAGAGAAACAACTGGGAAGAGCATTAGTCTGAGATGATAACCTTCAGTACCTTATCACAGCACTGTCTTCTTCTGTGCATGCAAAGCCATAACATAGATACGGGTAAAGTCTCACTATCTCATGTGTTGAAATTGCTCCTCGGTGGAGAATGAAGAGATTCCTCTCAGAGAATAAAGACACACACACACGTGCAAACGATATGTGAGCGCTTCATTATTCAGGCCTCGTTATTATGCTTGGTGCTATTTTTCCAAAGAAAACATCTTTATCATTTGTATAAGGGTCCCTGTTCCTTCTTATGTTCACAACACATTGGGCATACTCCTTATGGGCCTTTCTGCCCCTGGATCTATTGCTAGGCTTGTTGTCTTTCTCTGGTATTCGGTTGAGACATTTGTTCATATAAATGACCAAGATGTTGTTAATAATAATGTAACTTCTAAACACATGGATTATTTATTTCTATTCATGAAGTGAGTGTTTAAAACATTGCAAGCTGCTCTCTCCCCCCCCCCCCCGTGTGTGCATGCGTGCGTTGTGTGTGGTGTTCTTAATGGTCCAAGCACTGGGAGTTTGCCTCTTCTGGTCTCACCCATGGAGGAGAGGACTGACAACAGGTGTTAGCAACCGAGGGATTCAGTCAGCCACACAGACATTGAAACAATGCGGGGGGGGGGGGGGCTTCGGGCTGCTCCGTGGGCGAGCCCAGTTGCTGCTGCCCATGTTGGTCTGCACCCGGTGACCCTGTAAGCAAGACTGGCATCAAGGGTGAGCATGGTTGGATACCAGCCAAGACCTTCCCACAGCAGGGGCTGAATTCCATTTGGGAGGCTTGAGGGTGGCGAGAGGGCCTTCCAGCCAGCCTGAAATGAGGGCAGGGCCCAAATACCACCATATTTTAATCTACAGGCAGTAATGAAGAGTCAGGAGAGGCATTTGACCCCTTTAGAATTGGGCGGGGAATGCATAAAAGCAGGGAAACCAGCAAATGACTGGCTGTCATGGTGAAAGCGGGGTTGTCAACTGGGGATACACAGCTGCCTGGACTGGGTAGACCTTCCAGGGAATCCACTGCCTAGAATTCTTGTGTCCTTAACTTTGCGCTGCTTCTGGTTTGGCCAGGGAGCTGAGCATATTGAGCTCCTTCTTGCATTTACTGGTTGAGCCGGAGTCCTAAGCTTCTTCTGCAAGACCTCAGGCCAGCTGGCCTATGTTTATGAAAGTTTTAAAACAAGTCAAAACAACCCATCACCAAAAGCTGTAAATATTTATTTGGTTGCTATCATTATCCAGTATAAAGAGAAGGTCTGTTTTCTTTCATGCACTTCAAGGAGGGTCTGCCACACAGAGACCCCTGGCTTGACGGAATGAATTTTCATCCTATTTCCAAACAGGTTGTTTTTAAAAGAAGCATTTGGCAAGATTTACAAGTACAGCCAGTAAACTTGTCAGACTGTCCAACTCAGCTACTGAAATAAAGCATTTTTAAAATTTAATTTTAGCTGTTTGAGAGATCTGAAATGGGGAAAATACAGATGGAATTGAATGTTGAATGCTGTGCTAGTTGCCCAGCTGCACAATAAATGTGTATCATTCGAGGTAATCTACCTTAAATTAATTGTTTTATTTTTTAGACATTTCACTGTAATTCACTTAGCCAATCACTGCAATTGATTTTGGCTTTTCTATCAGGATCGACTTGAGATGGGCTAGACCAGAGACCCATCCTGGAGCCTAAAACAAGTCAAGGGGTTAAGTGAAAAGGGGTGCGATTATCAAATATATCATCCAGAATAGCATCCATTTTACTGATTGGGAAAATTCTGGTACCACCCATCAGTTTGCAGAAGTCATGAAAACAAGAGCGAGTTTTAGTGTGTTTATTCAGAATAAAACTAGACATGAATAGCAATGTCTCAGTGCTTTATCCAAGGAGCACTTTCTGTTCCTCTCATCTGGCATTCTCTGCTTTGATTAGCATCAGGGTTTCGGGCAGAGCTCTTTTGTATAACCCATGTCCTGCCCCTTTTAGTTTGCATCGCAGTAGGATGAGCTTGGATCGTCTAGTGCAAAACATAATTCTACTACCAGAGGCACTGATGTTCCCTTTACAAAGGGGCACACGATCTTTTTGTTTTCTGAGGGCCACGCTACCCCTCTCTGTCCCAGGGGGTAGGATCTGAACCAAGAGTAGGTGGCTCACAAGTTTGCTTGCTCTCTTTCTCCCACCTTCCCTTTTTCTCTCTTCCCATGAAGCCGCCTGCCAAGAAAGAGACAGAGGGGTCTTGCCAGACCTCTGAACTGCATGCAAAGCATTTTTGAAATTAGATGGAAGGCCACGGGAAATTTGGCCAAGGGTCAGAAGATAGCCACTCCTGCATTACAAGCATTGCTGAAGCATTTCCTCTTCCCCTGACATTCAGTACAGAATTCCTCAACGTGGTGCCATCTAGAAGGATGGGCTTCAACTCTGTGATGGAAAAAGCTGATCTTTACACTTTGACTTATGGCACTGAGTCTGAAGTGCCTTTGAATCAAGACTGGCTTTACTAGTCTTCGTGTCATTTCCCTCTCTTATTGGAAATGGAAACTTTAAAGCAGCCTTTCCCAACCTGAAACAGACATGCCGGCTGAGCCTTATGAGAGTTGAAGCCCAACCCAACTGAAGGCCACCTGATGGGGGAAGACTGATGTTGTATAATTAGTATACAACATCACCACCACCACATAGTGCATTTCTGTACTAATCATGTGACGCACGGACAGGGCAACAGGTAGCCTGATGACGAAGAGAGGCAGAAACAGTGGTGGCAGCCCTATGTTACTTGCAACAGCTAATTCTGGCTTCAGCAACCCCAGTGAATTCCACAGGACTTACACCCAAATAAGAAATAACAGCACAGCCTTCTCATCACAGGTTTAGGATGCAGTCCTTCACATGTTTAGAAGAAAATAACCCTTCAATAACCAACATGCCCAGCCAACCTCAGTTAGGCTCCTCATCCATTGCTGTTTTAATTTTGACCTTTATGGGAGCTTTATTCAAGGTGGCACTACCGTTGACATCCTGCATATACTGGACAAGAGCCCCCTGGACTTTCTCTTTGTTTTGCCTCTAGAAGATGACAGGATAACTATGGTGGAGAGAACGATGCTCACCTGCTCCATGGCTTCTGTCACACAAGTAGTAGCGAGAGGAGGAAGAACAAGAGCAACCAGTGACAATGGAAATGAGAAGGTATTGCGGGTGCCTTGCCCAAGGCCCACAGAAACCTGGAGCCTCAAAAAACTGCACACTGCTCAGAGCTCTTCTGCTATAGAATATATGGTTCTATTTAAAGAATATGCTATCTCCACTTGTGTATTTGTGTTATCCCACTACCGTACATTGCCACCTAGAGATTATATAGTGGAAAAGCAGGAAAGGAAATGTTCCTTATCTAGTGCTTGGTTCTCAGTTCTATGATGAAAGCCAAAAGATTCAGTTGATTAACATCCTTGAGCAAAAGTGCTCTAAATGTGGATCGAACCCATTATTTTAAAATTTCATTTTCGTTGAAACAACTGGGCTGGCCCAGCTTGACAAATATTCCTGCCTCAAGTGAGGCAACAGTGCTGCTGCCGCCTGTCCACTCACTTGACGGACCAGCCAGCTAAACTACCTTCTTGGCCTACTCCTCTCTCACTAGTTGTCCAGTCAGCTCAGGTGGTCACTCCCTCCTGCCTTGTGCTCCAGCTGTGGGGCTCTCACAAGAGGCCGGCTGAACTATTGCGAGAGGCTGGAATCTTGTGGGAGCCATGCAGCAATGCACATGGCAAGAGCAGGTTGAGTGGGCAAGCGAGCATTCAGCTGGGCCAGCTGGCTGAGCCAGTAAGGGAGAGCAGCTGGCCAGCCGGCCAGCCAAGTAGGTAGGTAGGGTGGGTAGTGGTCATCCCTACCACCTGCTTGTTCAAGAAATGGTGGGTGGCAATGCACCCAGCAGGTGATTTTGGATATTCTGCCAGCTGCACACCTGCTGGAGGCAATGGAAAGGCAGGGATGGGCCTTTCTGGTGGGGTGCAGGAGAGCAGTGCAAATCACAAATCCTCTTGCTCTGCCACCTGATCCAGGTGCGTCAGCTAAATAGTGGTAGGGCTAGTCCTACAACTGAGATCTTTAGCCGCAATTTGCAAACTGAGTGGCTGCTGTTCCAAGGATTCCAGGTGTCCTGTTCTGCTGCTTCCCCTGTTTTGCCCTCAGTCATTATTGGACCATTTCTGCTTTCCTCTTAGGGCTTTTTCCCCTAAATATTTTTGGGGAAATATTTGGGGTTCTCCTAAGACTACAGATACCCCCTCCTTGTGTGTGGCTGATGTCGTTTTAGCTCTGTAACACTACAAATAGAGGAAATAGTGTTTTTAATCACATCTGCTCCACCATTAGACACTTTAATCAACATCTGGTACAGCCCCTGAGAACAGCAGGCTGTTATTTTACCACCCTGTGCTTTTTCAGTAGGTGTGCCATATGTTTCTTCTGGAATAGTTGTAGCATATCAAATAGCCAACTTACCAGAAAAACATGCTTTGGCCTGCTCTTGAGTCTTCAACACAGCTTGGTTTGCAGAAATGAGCAGATTTCTGTAAATCAATGTTTACTTCTAATCATCTGGTCAGAAAACACCTGGAAACTGGTATTGGTGCAGCACTAAGGGGTTTTTTTGCCACAAAAACTGCACCAGTTTGAACAGATCTTCAACATTTTAACAGGTCTTCATGTGGCAAAACTGCATATAGAATAAAAATAATAATCTTACCCATACATCATTTTTATTTACCCCTCTTGGTTCTGATGGTGACATTTGGAGTTGCAACTATTTATACCCTTTTTCTTGATTACTGTATTTCATGTAGATTCAGCCTTACATTGACATTTACAAAAAAGCAGAGCAAGATCTCATGGTTGCTACCCAGAATTGCAGGGTGGCAGTTAATCACACACTACTGTGTTTCTTTATTAGGTTTCTGGAAACTGAGCAATTCCACTAGGTCTTCATTTTCCCTCTTTTTTTAAATGGCATGAATGGGGTCTGGGAATGCTTCTCAAATTTTAGCTATATATGCTTAAGGACAGTTGGCCTGGATACCCACCAGCAGACACAAGATGCAATTCTTTTAAACCAGTGCATCCAACGAGAACGAGCAATTGGATTAAAATGTGCTCCAGGATTTCCACTGGTTGTTAAGGCTTAAAAAAACAAACTCCATGCCAGTCTTCTGGCCCTACCAATCTGGCAAAATGCAGTGCTGGCATTAGTGCAAAGGTGAGGATAAGTGACCGTGTGTAGTTGCTGTAGAGGCCGTGGAGAGGGAGAGCCTCTTGCAGCTCAAGTGCTGAATTCTATTTCTGAGAAGGTCCCAGGGGGCTACTTTCCATGGTGGGTGGAACTGAAGGCAGTTGGGGTGGAGCCAAAATGCAACATCAAAAAGTCCCTGCATATTTTACGGGGAGGGTCTTAGTGCCACTAACTAAGCCACAGGAGAGGCATTTTAGACTTTCAGAATGGGGTGGGGGGAAGCTGCACAAAAGCCAGGAAGCCACCAAATGTCTGGACATCACTGTCTAGTTTGTATTTCTTTCCCTCCTTCTGAGCAGCAACAGATAATGGCTTATTAAGTGACAAGCTTTATTATGCAAGCCGATCAGATGAACTTCGAAGTACAAATGAAGTGTATTGCCGAAGTCCATGAAAGAAGAAATAATACTAGTTATGAAACTAACAAGACAACAATACTATTAGAATAGTCACTAAGGAAAAGTGATGTACAGTTGGGAAGTTGATTCTAAACTGAATCTCACTCCTTCCTTCCAAACTCAAGTTGCCAAAACACAACTCTGAGGCAAAACACAATTATTTGGCACTCTTATACCTCCCAGCTGGTCTGCACTCTTTAGCTGACCCTGGGCCCGAGGATGCCTGGCTCAGCTACCCCTGAACTAGCATGCTCAGTTTGCCCTCTCATGGTATTTGAAATGGCGTGATTCCCAGAGACCACCTGGCTTGCCCCTCAGTCCTCTGGCCTTAGCATCTCAGCAGTGGCTTCTAAGCCTTCTGCCTCCTTACCTGCAGCAGAATCTGCTCCCATGTCCTTTGCAAGCCTACAGTTAGGAGAAATTGAGAGCAGCCACCTGGAATCCTGAGTGAGCCCCATTCGTTGCCCTGGCCTCATGCTTCTCATCCCTGAACTCTACAGGTAAACCCATTGGGAGAAAGGCTTCAATTCTATGGCAGGTTGTTCATATTCTAAATATGGCTAAAATCCCTTCATTGCCATTCCTAAGAAAATCAATACAAAACTGAATAATTAGACCAACTATGAAGGGGGCTGCACCTGAAAATGATTGGTGTCTTTCATTCCCTCAAATGAATTGCTAACTTTGTAACCAACCTGTAACTAAAGAGCAGTATCTACTACAGGAAATTATGAGTACAGACATCTCACAGGTGGAACTGACCGATGAATATATACTTATGACCATTCTACATTGCAACAGCCTTGAAGTCTTTAAGAAAGAAATGATGTGATGTAGTGTTGCGTGGGAAATGTGAATATAGCCAGCATTTTATAGCCAAGCTGATGTGTTTCATTTGTTGCTGTTGCGCAAACAGAATAACAGAGACTTTGAAATAGCAAATGTGTTCAATGCTGGGACTATTGTGACTTCAGAGAAAGTAGGATTAATTTAGTAGAAGGTCAAACCAAGAATGGATACACAAACAGCAAATGCCACTTGAGTTATTGAGTTGTCTTGACTTCATCACTTCTCCACAGTGAAGGTTCATTTAATGGCTATTGGCGAAATGAGTGCAAATGTACTGGAACTCTCAATCGTACAGATGATATATAGGCAGCTCATGGCATGTAATAATAGCCTCTAGCTGAATCTAAGGCCGGCATTGCTTCCCATCTGCTACAAAATAAACTCTGAAATCCTCATTTATTAATCACAAAGGGGTCAATGGCATGCCTGTTTTTTCCTGGTGGGGTTGATCAATTTGTCACCAGATCAGAGACTTTGAGGGTTTGTGGCTTATCCTAAAAAAAGAGGATGTTGATGGCTATGCACTGGTTTCTAAAATGTATTGATCAACCTACAAAGAAAAACTTTCAGGGTGATGTACACAAATTAAACCCAAATGTGGCCCACAGACTCAATATCATAAAGCAAATTAAAATAATCAATGGAAATGGCAATCCAACGCTAGAGAAACTAAAATGAGCACCATAATCTAAATCTAAAAATATCATAAAGATCAAAAGATAACATAGCTGAAGAAAAAGAGGAGGCATGAGAAACCAGAAAGTTATTTACATGAGTATACATGCACAAGAAGATTTAATACCAGACCCAAGAGTCAAACTAAACATACTTGCTAAAAATGGTGCCTGTGACAATATTCCCACAAATGGCAAATATAGCATCGTCTTCCATGGAAGACTTACTGGAAATTTCTTCTGAGTGAACTTGCTTAGGACCAGGCTGCAAGGGAGCGGCCCTAATTCTCAGGGAGACCCTCTACTTGATGCAAGGATTTAAATATATATAATTTAATATGCATACTACATATTATGGACATTTTATTAATGTACATTGATTGCATGATATCTAGGTGTGTATGGCACGGCACATCTAGAACCCACTCCGTAGATTGATCAGGGAGAGCTGAGTGCCCACCCCAAGCTGATCAGGAAAAAAATTAAAGAAGGGGGCTGTTATGATTGAGGTGAATTGATTCTGAGAGGGAAGATGTGTATCCTGTTTTCCAAGACTGCAATGGGTTAATTTCAGTCTTTTCGCACCAGGTCAAGACCTTTTTATTTAATCAATATTTTAATATGCTTTAATATTGATTTTTTTAATCCAATTACTTGCATCTCTGGACGGCTTACAACATAAATAAATTGACCATCCACACTGGCTGCAAATTAATAAAATACAACAATAAAATTCAATATTAAAACATATTTAAATATTAATTAAATAAAAAGGTCTTGACCTGACACCGAAAAACATATAATGACAGCGCCAGGCAGACTTCTCTGGGGAGCGCATTCCATAGTCGGTGTGCCACTGCAGTTTTGTTTGTGTTTGTGGTTCTACCCCTGTATTCTCAGTCCTAAATTACTGTGCCTTAGAACTGACCAGAGGGGAAGCAATCCTGGATTTAACCCTAGGTAGGTCTGTCCAAGACCCAGATCAAGGAGTAAATGTTTTTGAACTGACTGGAAATGGTGACCACAGCACAATGAGATGAGATCCAATATACATTTAGCTGAAAGCTTGCTAAACAGGGCCAACTCAGGCTTGGTTGACTTCTCTAAATGGAGGAAACTAGCGAAGTCTCTCACCAAAGATTCCTGAGTAAACTGAAATAAGAGGGCAGGTCCTCTTACGGATCAGTAACTGCTTAAAGAGCAGAAAGCAGAGAGTAGGAACAAATGGTAATCTCTCCAAATGGAAGGATATAAACCAGGGGTCCTCAAACTTTTTGAACAGGGGGCCAGTTGAAAGGTGCTGGCGATGGGAGCTGGCCGCCAAGGCAGTGTGGGCGGGGGGCGCGCGCACGTGCGGCGAGGCAGGGGCGTGCGTGCGCAGAGATCATTTTCTCCAAATAAGTTCAGAACGATCTCCTTGCGAGCAAGCCGGCGCCTCGCCACGCACGCACGCACATGGCAAGTCCAAAACCTCTATGGCGGGCCGGATAAATGGGCATGGCAGGCCGGATCCAGCCCACAGGCCATATTTGAGGACCCATGATATAAACAGTGGGGTCCCAAAAGGTTATGTATTAGGTTCTATGCCTTTGAATCGATTCATAAATGGTCTGGAATAGGAATGAGTAGTGAAGTGACCAAGTTTGCTGATGACACCAAACTATTTAGGGATAGTGAGGCGTTCCTAAAGGATCTCTTCAAGCTGGAGTATGGACATCAAGATGGCAAATGTAGTTCAGTGCAAGCAAGTATAAAGCAATGCATGTTGGGGCAAACATCCCAATTTCAAGCCAATGGGATCTAAACTAGGGGTGAATGATCAAGGAAGTGATCTTGGGGTTGTGGTTGTCTGCATGATGAAATATCAACCCACTGTATGGCAGCTGTGGAAAAGGCACACTCCATGTTAAGCACGATTTGAAAGGGAACTGAAAATAAAATGGCCCATATTCTACTCCTCTTATACAAACTGTGGTGTGACCACTCTTAGAATATTGCGTACAGTTCTGGTCACCACACCTGAAAAAGGACGTTGGGAAAGTACAGAGAAGTACAGTTAAACTGATGAGGGGGTTGGAGCAACTCTCCTACAGGAAA
Organism: Varanus komodoensis; assembly: GCF_004798865.1. Lineage (NCBI taxonomy): Eukaryota > Metazoa > Chordata > Lepidosauria > Squamata > Varanidae > Varanus > Varanus komodoensis. The sequence continues at coordinate 4,045,859 of NW_025335889.1, forward strand.
CAGTTGCAACAGATGACTGTTTAGCTTAGAAAAACGGCAAGAGGAGACATGATAGAGGGCTTTAGAATTATGCATAGTGCAGAAAAAGCGGAGGAGATATTTTTCTTCCTCTCACATAATACTGGAAACTAGGATTATCCCATGAAGCTGCTCAGTGGGGCAGTTCGGGATGGATAAAAGGAAGTACTTCTTCACACAGAGGATAAACTATGAAATTCAGTTCTACAACTTGTAATGATGGACACCAAGCTGGACAGTTTGAGAAGGGAAGTGGACAAATTCATGAAGGAGAAGGCTATCCATGGCAACTATCCTGATGGCCAGAGGCTGCCCCTGCTATCAGAGGCAGTGTTCCTGTCTACACCACATGGGCAGGAGGGCTGTTGCACTCCTATCCTGCATGAGGGTTCCTGGGGGCAGCTGGTGTGCCACTGTGTGAACTAGACTAGATGGACCATTGGGCAAAACTAGCCGGGCTTTCCTTATTACCAGTGATTCTTACCATACATTTCAATGATATATTACTATGATTCCCCATTCATTTAAGATGATCTTCTTTCCTGAAGTTACATGCTAAAACTTGCTGCACCACATCTTGCCTTCTGTCCATGTGCGAGAATGACCCCTTCTGCCAAGGGTAAGCCATCTCCCTTTTTAAAAATTCGGTAAAGATTCTGGGACACAAAGTTATTTTCTGTAGGAGGATGGGAGAGATGCTCCAGTAACTATAACAACAGCAATTAAGTGAACAATAGGCAGTGGTGAACGACCACCCACATTGGCACAGCTAGAGTGGCTGCTTATGGATGCTGTACGCAACAGCAGGACCCAGCTTCCTCGAGGCATGCAGCCTGGCGGCAGATGGTTTGAGACATACCGGCGGATTATGCACAGGGCATCCAGTGGCCACCCTGAGTGCCTCTTTTGGTGGAAAGGCAGGGTACAAGTCAGCCCAATAAATAGCCACAGGTATTGAGAACTGAACAACACAACGCACCTAGTTGCTGTTAACAAGGCAAACACTGCATTAGTCATAACTAGGAAAGGAAAATCAAAATCCACTATCAAACTTTCCTTATACAAATGTCACCTCATTTGAAACAGTGTGGGCAGTGCACTGTAGAGCTAGAGAAAGTGCTGAAAAGGGCAACTTAAATAATCCAGGGGCTGGAGCGACTCCCCCGTGAAGAAAGGCTGCAATATTTGGGAACGTTTACCTTAGCGCAAAGGAAAGTGGAGACGTGTCGACGGTATGCAGAACTATGCGTGAAGTGGAGAAAGTGGGTAGGGAGGCTTTTTCTCTTCCTCTCCTACCACTAGATTCTGGGGTCATCCCATGGAAATGTTATGTGGGGGATTCAGGATGGATACATAGAAACACTTCTTCTCACAGTACACTGTTAAAGTCTGGAATTCATTTCCCTAAGATGCAGCCATGCCCCCCAATTTGCACCGCTTTAAAGGGGGATTGGACAAACTCATGGAGAAGATTACTACTCCCAATGGCTATTTGTCACCTCCAGAATCAGAGGCATTATCATTATGTATGCTGTGGAGAGAGGGCCCAGCTCTCACACACAGATAGGTTCATCTGATCCCAAGGAGCTGGAGGAGGAGCAAGGGAAGGAAGAGTACCTGGCTGCTTCAGAGTCACCCAGCGAAGATACTGAGAACCATCCTGACTTAGAAAAGAAGGGGGGCTTTTCCAAACTGGAATGGATGGAGACGCAGGAGGTTCAGCGATGGTTGACCTGGTTCAGCGATGACAGATGAAGTGAGCAAACCAGTTATGAAATGTCCAGCATTCCTGCTGTCTAACCTGCAAGCAGGAGCCACCCTGAGCATGCAGCCAGAAGCTTTGCAGAAAGGGAGTAAAGGAGAGGAGCTTTCAGTCTGGAATCAGTTCTTTTTATGGGCAGAGGCACCTCCCACCTCTCAAAGAGGTTGCTCCCCTGATTTCTCTTGTTCTGTAAGTCTCAGTAAAAGAGTTGCACCTCTAAGGTTTCAAGTCTGCTGGAAGAGAAGGAAAGAGGGAAGCGACCTGTTAATGACATGCACCAGTTGCTGGGGAGCATGGGTGGGTGGGTGCTGTTCCACTCATGTCCCACTTGCGCATTGCCCATAGGCAGCTGTGTGGCCACCATGTGCACAGAATGCTGGACTACATGGACCCTCGGTCTGACCCAGCAAGGCTTGTCTTACGTTCTTATGGAGAGTTAATTGGAAATTGACTGCTCTGTCATCCTGAACAGCTCCTTTCTTCACCACTCCCACCGGCAAGGCCTTGGTTGTGGGGATGATGGATGTTGTAGTCAAATACATCCAGAGTGGACCAGGTTGGAGGAAGTTTGGATCTAGAAGATGTGAGGCATAATGCTCCGTTGCTCCATTGTGACTTCTCACTGGGCTGGAACGTCGAATCTCAGCACCAGGGAATAAAATTGGTTGGCACACAAATGGTACTCTGGCCCTTCAGAGTCCTCCAGGTGGTCATGCTCCCTTCCCACATCGCAAGGTCATCTTTGCTTTCCTCCCGCTGCCAATTGTTTGATGCTTCCCTGGCTTTTGTCTAGCCCCCATTGCCATTCCCTCCTAAGGCTTAGTTTTTGGCAGTAAGAGGTTTAAACTAAAATAGGTGGATGCTTTGCCTCCACCCCTGCCCCTCTAGCCCTGGAATGTGCTTTGCAAGAGCTTCTCTAAAACTGAATTTACCCTTGGAGCTTAAAGAAGTTCAACAGCTCTGCCCTGGACAGAAGGCATGGCACAGCCTTAATTATTCCAAGGAGAACCAATATTTCTAGACATAGATGCTAGAGATAGGTGGGGAAACGGGGAAGCTTCCAAGCTAAATTACAGCAATTCATACTGTAATGAAGATCAAATGTCCAGAGGCTGGACAGTCGCACTGTTGATGCAGAAGGAAAGAGGCAGCCAAACCTTTTCCTTGTTCCTTACCTGACTGGCACGAGGTGTGAGGGAAAGGGAGGGAAAGAGAAATTGAGTCCCAGGGATAGGACAGGTGACATACCAGTCCCCTTGTCTCCCACTGCAAACCAAACGTGATGTAAAATGTGGGTATCCAGGTCACAGCATGGTAGCCACTTTTGCATGGCCAAAAAAGAGAAAAGAGAGCCGTTATTTGCATGATGGTTGCAAACATTAATGCACATTGGGAAACATTCACTATCATTTCAGCAGAAATCCATTTTAGCATAGTGGGAAGATTGTGACCTGCTCCATCTGCTGGCTGGGTGCTGTCGAAGCCCTTCTTCGCTCCCCCTTCGCATACTGTTTCGGTTTTGTTTCAATTTTTGGGCCAGTCTTGGAGAGACCTTCACATAAAGGACACCTTCAAACAGAAGCATGTTGTCTGTAAATGGGGGCACATGGCTACCCTGTGCTGGCAACCCTAAAGCAGGTTTGTAAGAACCAGATCTAGTAGGTTGAAACATTGTTTTATTAAAGCAGTGCACACAAGGGCTTCTCTCCATGCAGCATTTGTCATGCGCTGCAGTCATAGAAGTTTGTGGAGGCTTTTTGCAATGTCGTGGTCCTCAAGGGCTGCTCTCATGCTTTCCTACAATTTTCATGTTTTTTTTTTCAGGCAAAGAAAGTCTGGCATTCAGTTTCAAATGTGAAACAAGTCAGAAGGAAGTCCTGTAAGCCGTTGCAATTTTGCTATACTGCCGCTATACCACAGTGCCATCTAATGGTTGGATACTGAAACATATAGGAAGGCAGAGAAAGACGAACCTTGCACTGCCTCCCCACACAGATACAGGATGTACTCTTCCTTCCTCGTAGAAAACAGAAGCCTTAGTAAAGCAGTGGGTTAAACCTCACAAGTAGAGAAGCCCTAAATCCTCCTTTTGGCCCAGTTTGGGGCACAGGTGAACTTTGGACTTCTTGTTGGACAGTGGTTTGGTAAACCTTTTGCATCTGCCCGACCCCTTCTTAAATGACATTAAATGATTATGCTCAACCTTTGGGCTCTTCCTCCAAGTGCCAACTCAAAAAGAACCATGGCGGGTGGAAACCAGGAGGAGGTGCCCTTCCTACGATTAATGTGCCAGCAGCCTACAGCTCTGCTTGGTTTTTGGCCTTCGAGGAAGAGTGACACCACAGGAATCGCTGAGGGGCACCCTGTTAATGGTTACCCATACATATTGCCGTATAAGATGACCCCTGAAAGTGGAAATAATGGCAAAAACTGGGCTGTTTTATACACCAAGTGAAACCTTTTAACCGTATTATATTCATTGTTTAAAAAGGATAGATAATAAAGAGAATTATACTTAAAAGCTCATTTAATTAATAGCCATAAAAAGCACTTCTTACTGGCACTGGAGGAGCTTGTCCAGCATTTTGTTGCTGCCTGCATAGGCCTCCTCCCTCTTGCCCCCCCCCCCATGCCTGGCCTCCCACATCCATCTGCTGCACTGGTGTGGGGTGTCCAGCACAACTGAGCCCAGCCCGCCAGCTAGCCTGCCCACCCCCCCGCCCCCGTGGGCCACCATCAGCCTTCAATTCAGAGAAGGAATGTGACTATTAGCTAGAATACCTTAATGTCATTTCACAACAGTCTAGAAGCTTCTGGCTGACAAATACAAATACATTTTGGCATGTAAGAGCCTCCTGAAACTGAAAATAGCAAGGCAAAAATTTGGGGGATCATCCTATATGCTGACATGACAAATGCCAGAAAAACAGCTCAAAATATCCACCTCATCTTATACATGAGTTGCCTTATATGCTGGCACATGCAGCATTCACATAACGTCCACAGTGTGCATCTGTAGGATTCACAGAGTGACAAAAACTGTACCAGTAGGATTTTTATTGTTTAAAACTAGAGTCCTGTACACACTTCCATAGAAGAAATTTCCACTGACTTCAATGAAATTAGCGTCTGAGTAGAAATGGGCAGGATCGCATGGGAAAATATGGCTGCTGTGTGCAGCTGTCTACTGATCTGAGGACTAAAAGCACCAAAGGGGGCCCTGCTGGCTCTTCTTTTTGGAGGAGACACCCTCAGCTTCTCCATTCCCTCAGGAGGTCAACCTCCTCTTTGGCATCACTGCTGCATCTTATTTGCTTTCCTGGCTTCTTGGCAGACAGGCAGCCCACGAGCAGCGGCGTCACTGTTGCTCTTTCCCAACAACTCCATTGTCTAGGCCGAAGCCAGAAAGGCAGGTGAAAAAGCAGGCCGTGCAGATGAAGCAGTGGGGCTCCTCTTGAAGGCCCTCAGCAGTGGACTATCAGCAGGCACCCAGCGATGCCTGCCCTTGATACTGGCCGTGCACGGATGCCATTCCCACCTCCCGCTGCTGCTGTGACCATCCACCAGCCTACCCTTGATGCCAGAGGGAAGGTGCTATGCATCTGGCCGGAGGAACAGCAGCGAGACAGGGGATGCTGAATCTATTTCCCTGTGCATCCCTTTTGCCATCAAAATGATCCATTCATGATGATTAATTACTTGTTTATTCTTCCTGACAGCACAGCAGGATTTGTGCCTTTGGCATACACATCTGGCACATAGTCCCACATTTCATTGTGTCTAAGTATAGCTACCCAATGTGCAGAACATGATCAGGCTGCTCCTGAGAAATAGTCTGTGAAGTGCAGCGTCGGGAGGCGCTTGGGGACCCTTCTCTCCTGAGAAAATATAGGACACCTCTGCTTCCAAGGCCAGAATCAACAAGAACCCTTAATGACCTTGAAGCATCAACTTATTCAAGGGTGGAAGGGAAGCTGCTGTTTACACTCTCTGTCCCCCCCCCCCCACGAGAACATAATTGTCCCCTTTTTGCATTCATTGGACAGAGTGAACGGAAACGTTTGAAAATCCTGGTGCTCCTGTAATCGCCAAGTATAAATAGAGGGAACAGGATGACATGGGCTTCCTGCTTCACTAGGTTTTCAGTTCCCCTCCATTAGCTCAGGGGCGGAATGAGGTTTTATGTCAATGTCTCATTACTTCCAATTCCACTAATAGGTGCAATACATCCATTTCTGAAAGAGAGTGCCGAGTTGCAGTGGGAGGGAATGCTGAGTAAGGTCCTTTATTATTAGTAGGAGCTTATCGCTTTGCTAAGGGCTCGCTGTGACATGCCCAGACTAGGTAGCTGGCCACTGCAAGGGGTGAAGAATGCCCATGCTTTTGCCTAATGAAATAAAGTAGTGAGTATTGAACTGCTTCAGAGAAATTTGTCTAAGAGGAATTAGGCAATTGGTAAACTGTGTCACTGGTTCTATGGGCAGCTACAGCAGGAAGATTGGTTTTGTGTATGAGCAGGTAGTTTCTGAATGGAGGGAAATGCCATCCCTGTGATGCCAGGCGAGGCCACTGTACCTCTTACATTTCTAAAGGAGCAATCCTATGCACATTTGGACAGGGAAAAAATCCTGCATTCCCCAGTCACCTGTGAACAGGAATGGAGTAACCTAGATACAGTTAGAAGGCTATTTATCAGTAACGCTGCTGTTATTGCTCTGAAAAGGAAGCAATAGATGCAGAAGTTGCAGAGACTTGCCTGAAGAAGACTTAGTTACAAGTAAATATTATGGAACAATTTGGCAATGGGGAGAGATACTGCCAGATTAAGTAGTATTATGTGAAGTGTATTATATGGCGCCACCATTTTGATCTAACTGACTTTGAGAAAGCCTTGCCTCAGCAGCCCCTCACATAAATAACCACTGTACTGCATTATATGTATTTATGCACCAGCCAGTCAATGGGAATATCAAAGTCACAGTAGTTCTAACCTAAACAACCTAAGTGCCATGCAGACAGAATCCTGTATTTATACAATGCTTTGGGGCTTTTGCAGTGCCAGAAACAATGAAAGGGGGGGGGGGGGGGAGGAGATGAAAGCCCTTAATCCTTCCTCCAGCCATTTAGTCCTGCTATAGACCACAGAGGAATGCTAGAAGGTGTCCTACTTGCATGGCCTGGGTCCAGGCAAGAAAGAGGTGTCTGTGCTGATGATGCAGCTCTTACTGGGCTTTGGCTTACTTAGGAGGTTTGAAGCATTGCTGAATCGCAAGGAACTGAGGAGAATTGATAACTAGTTAGAGTTCAATACAATTACCAGGATATTGTGGAGGAATTAATTCAGCCAGCCAGCAACTGAACTCTGGATTAGTGTTGGCAGAGAGGAAGGGTTTCAGCCCCTACGTAAATGAATGGATTATAGTTTCCAGTTCCAGAAATGCCTGACAGAAGGGGTGTTCTTGTGTGCAAAGTCTGAAGCACAGGCACTCATTGTGACAGTCCCCATGGCCATACCCCAAGGAGAGTCCCAAAATCCAGGCAGCTGTGTTGATTAACAACTAGTTTTAGCAGGTTTCATTTCTACAAGGAGCAGATCTTTTGTAAAGTTGATAGGTTTTAACTGCCCATTTGAGACCAAGCTATCTGCCAAAAATTACATCACAATGTGGAACCATATATTGTTGCTGGAAAATGTCATCGCTTCACACGCCAACTCCCATGAGGATTGCAGCTAAGCTCAGAGGGAACATGGATGTCTGAGGATGTTCCCCACCTTAGAGCAGAAATTCTGATCTAGCTTCTGCCATCAATTTTGGACTGAGCTGGTAATTCTGCACAGGCATCCTTGGGTTGGTCTTCAAAAGCATTAAGTCCAACCTTGAAGTGTGGAGAGAGGAACATTCCCCCAACAATGACAAGGCCCAGCTGGATGGTGACTCCTCTGTGGAAGGGAAACTGTAGCTTCCAGAATCAGATGACATCAGTCATCCCTCTCAGAAGAAGAGGAGGAGACAGGGCTTTCAGGAGAAATGGCTGTAGCTTCATCCTTTTCAGCAGAGGGCCTTGCCCCAGAAGCATAGCAGAACAACCCTGAACCTCAGCAGTGTAGTTGCCTCAAGTGGGAACTGTGACAAGTGCTGGCTTACAGAGTAAAACTGCTGTAAAACATACTGCAGCTGAGCCCTGGATGGGGCTAAGCAGCTCCTGCTTTAAAATCCTTCCTTTTCTGCTTAGTACTGGAAATAACATTGTTTAGCTCTGTTGCCCTGATGATTAACTCTGTGCTATGAACCCTTGAGCTCCTGTTTGATTCTGCTTCTGGACTGTGTAAGATATCTGACAGCTTGACCTTGCTTCACTATCTTTCTGCCTGCCTGTCCCCTTACTGGATAGAAACTTCAGTGCTTGACTGCCTGTGCTTTTACCTTACTTTCTGGATGGTCTTATAATTCAGAGTCTGCTGAAGTCAAAGTAGGACACCTCTCCCCACACAACATACACACACACACACACACACACACACACACACACACACGTATTCTCAAGTGTTCTTTGCTTGCAGTCTGGAGATAGATCTTGCCACACAGTCTGGACCAGAATGCTTCATTAAAAGAGGGCTGGGGACTTTGTGGGCTTAGTTTCTTTCACAAAACGTGTCTCTCTTCTTCTTTCTAATTAGGCTGCAGCTTGTCAACTGGCAGGAGATGCAGAGTTCAGATGCAAGATATCAAAGCATTGCTTCCTCCTGGCTATCTGCTGGATTGCAAAAGAAGCCTTAAATGGAAAAGATATCACGCAAATCTGGGATGAAGGATGACTTATTTTGTTTCTTTTTATTCATGTATTTGTTTGCCTGGGTTATGGTTTCCAAAATAGTGTTCACGGACATCTCTGTTGGAGACTATCAGGCTTCCTGCTGTTCCTGACTTCTGTTCTAATTGTTGGGAAAATGAGTCATGATGGTGTTATGTTTTCAGTGAATTTAACATACAAACCTGCACATGCTTGGGGTATTGTTCGGTTTAGCTCTTTTAAACATTTTCATGTTTTTCTGCTTTTATGATATTTATTGTATTAGCTTGTTTCATGGATGGTTGTAAACTGCCCTGCAAGCTTTGGCTGTGGGGTGGTATGGAAATGAAATTAATAATAGCAGTAGTAATAATAACAATAACAACTTTAGGCAGAAGCTCAGATTTTAAAATGGACAAAACACTTGTTTAATAAACCTGGATGGATAAGTTTGTTTGTTTTTTTAATGTGGATCAACTACTGGGCCCTGGTGCTGATTTTCTGCCATTCACTGCTTTGTGTACTAAATGGCAATACGTGGAATTGAAACACTTGCTTAAATCTAGGTTTACCTCCAATGCTTTTATAGATTCAGAGTCCCAAGACTGGAATAACGCAATGGGTTGTCCTATCTTGCCTATGTGTTTCAGCTATAGTGGATGCCACAATCTTTTTAACAAGGGTTTGCCTAACTTGTTGAAACTTTAATACAGCTAATGCATCTCGTATTTCCTGTATGTTTTGGCAATGTCCATTGGCTGCCTGTTTTGGGGGGAAAGGTAATAATATGGATGAACTTTCTGATGGAAAGTTTTTTAATATGAATATTAGTTATCTACCTTGGTATTTAATACAAGTCAACATAGATAGATTTTCTATGCCTTTTTGACAGCTAAAAGACTAATATTACAACATCAAAAGGGCAAATGGCCATGTTTGATAAGTTGAGGATTTATGGGAAGTAAGGTTTCGGCAGCTCTGTTTTCTATTCCTTTCCTAATTGTGCCTAGCATGGAGTTTGCCTTCGCCACACAGCTGAGCAGTGGACTGACATTTGCATTGTGCTGCCCAGCACTGCCCCAAGATCCCTTTCTTGCCCAGTCACTGCTCGTTCAGATCCCATCAGGGTATACATGAAGCTGGGATTTTTGCCCCAACATGCATTACTCTGCACTTGCTTATATTGAACTGCATTTGCCGTATTCTCACAGCTTGGCAGGATCCCTTCAGAGCTCTTTCCAATCTCTTTTGGTTTTAACCACCCTCAAAAGTTTAGTGTCATCAGCAAACTTGGCCGCCTCACTACTTACTCCTAATTCCAGGAGTATGAAGAGGTTGAAAAGCATTGGCCCTAACGCAGACCCCTGTGGGACTCCACTGGTGACAGCCCGTTGGGAGAAACTGCCGTTTATTCCCACCCTCTGTCTTCTGTTCTTTAACCAGTTAGAGATCCATAAGAAACCCCTCCTCCTTTTCATACCATGACTGCTTAGTTTGCTCAGCAGCGTTTGGTAAGGGACTTTGTCAAAATCCTCTTGGAAGTCCAATGTCTACTGGATCACCCTGTTGACTCTCAAAGAACTCCAATAGGTTAGTGAGACAAGACTTCCCCTTGCAGAAGCCACGCTGATTTTTCCCCAGTAGCTTCTACTGCTCCTCACCCTCTTTCTCATCACTGCCACCACTTGTGTGCTTGACAGACAGAAAGCCAGGCAGGTGAGCATCCTCGTCACCATCACAGTCATCTTGTCATCCAAAAGAGGCAAAAGAAAGAGCCACTCCAGGGCTGTCACTGGGCCCCTGCTGGGGTGTTGCTCCTTGACAGGTGCCCAAGCATGACTAGACTTGCTTCCACCTTGTACCTATTAGTTTTGGTTTTGTTGATTTTGAAGAAACTATTTGCAAGCAAACATAATGGTCTAGTTCTCATGTACCAATGAGTTGCCATGAAAGAATTTCTCCACTGGGCAGCTGCCATTTTGAATATTAAAGCCATGGCAAGGTTGCACTGTGTTCACAAGCACACTTAGCAAGGATAAGTTGTCTGAGGGGTGAACAAGCCACCCATGAGCCGTTTCAGTGCTGTGAATGACTTCTTGATTTCCCTAACTACCCACCTTCATCAGGATTGCATGTAGTAACATGTTACAGCATGTCCAAACCAAGGCTCAAATATTCAGCATGACAGCTGCTGCCACAACAAAAACCCCTGCAACAAAACCCACCCATGGTGGTTTCTCATGTGTGAACCAGGTCAATGGATTTTCCTAGTTATTGTCATGGAGAAGCCAGAATCAATGCAAGAAACCAGTGTGGCCTGAAAGACCGATCTTATCTTGGGGATTTAAACCAGCATCTCACTGACACAAAATAGCACCTACTAATTCTAACCTGCAATTAATTTATTAAAAGCCATACATTAGAATAAAATAAGCAAGGCTGCTTTACAGTCACTGTTGAAACAGTGCTATTGCGATTCATTTGGACTAAAGCCAGGATGGTGCTAGGATAAATTTGCCTCTCAGCAATTCTTGCTGATAGATATTACACTATCCCCTCTGCCCTTGTGGGCTGCTAGGAGATGCAGAGAGGCTGAAGAGCTGTCTAACACAGTCAGCAGCAGGGTAGGTCATGTGCTCATGTTGTTGACTGATATCTTAGAAAATCAGGGTTGATACCTTCTGGATCAATATTTTCCTGCTCCTTTATTTTGCCATAGCAGAACAGACAGATGGCTAGGAGAGGGCAGCAGGTGCATGCAGGACGGGGGCACCATACAACCTCCTCTTGAAAAAACTAACTGAGAATAACTACAGTTTGGTATGTTAGCAGTGCCTGTGTAACATTCAGGTAATTTAATATAAAGAGTGCCTTTTTTGCATCATATGGATAGTGTGACCACCTTACACATCTGAAAGCAAAAAAGGGTGTGCATCACAAAAAAGGACATAAAGAATATACACATACATGTGTTATGTAATAAATATAGTTGCACCTTTGGAAATAATTACTATAACTTGTATAAAAATATCACCATAGTTGGAAACATTGTGACTTCAATCTCCTATCCAGGTGCTAGCTACTGATAAACAAAATGGGCACAGATGTCCCTTGCTATGCTTTTTCCCATTAGTTTTTATTGTGAATTTTGATAAATTGAAAGAAAAGCAAAATATTACAGCTTAATTGCATTAGATTTGAATATGTTAATTACAATAGATGCATATGCAACGTGTACCCCTGTGTATATCTTGTCACATATTATACTTTCCTTAAGCAAAATTGCGCAGAGTCTTCAGCACAAAAAATATACATATATTTGACCATTTATAGATTATACCTAAAGACTGCCAGATCAAAAATTAAGGCAGCATCACGTAGATGGCTTTAAAAAGCAACTGGACAGATTCGTGGGGGAGGAGGCTATCAGTGGCTAGTGGCCTTGCTGGGTATGTGCTACCACCTTTACCTGAGGTGGCATACCTGCATGCACCAGTTGCTGAGGAGCTTGGGCAGGAGGAGGTCTTGCACCCATCCTGCTTGAGGGATCCTGTGGGCAGCTGGTTTGCCACTGTGTGTACTGAGTACTGGAATAGCTGGACCTTTGGTCTGCACCAGCATGGCCTTTCTTAACCTGATATTCTTAGCTAATGGCAGTGAGAAAGGAGACTCACTGAGGGAGGACTTCATTGAGAGTGTCTCACCTGGAGCCAGCACTGCTAAAGCAGTAAACCTAGGGTACCTGGATTTCAGTACGCCTTAACAGCTCTGCATCCAACTGGAAGAAGGTCTCCATGGACTGCTATTGGGCTGCCTTAGGCCTTCTGCTAGTTTACATTTCTAGAAAAGACAGATAAGGGCAGGGAAGAAGATACTAATATTTGCTGAAAGGGATAGGAAGACAGAATCAAGACTTAGATTGATCATGACAGGCTGGCACTATGTGCAGAAACCAACACAATGAAGTTTGGCAGAGAGTTAAGGTAAAGTCCTGCAAGTTCATCCAGCAGATCAAAGACAAAAACATAAGCTAGGGGAGAGCTGGCTCAGCAGGAATACATGTTAAAAAAAACTAGATGTGTTGATGGATCATAAGCCAGCATCAGAATCTTGCTGTTAAACATGATAATGCACTTGTAGGTTGCATAAACAGAAGGTTAATGTTCAGATCGTGGGTTTAATGGCATCACTCTATTCTGCACTGATCAGGCCATTTTTGGAATATTGTGTCTAGTTGTGAATGCCACATTTCAAGTAGGATAAAAGCAAGCTGGAGCATGTCCAAAGAGAAGCAACCAGTGTGGAAGTCGTATGATGAACTGTTGAAAGAACTGAGTATGTTTAACCTAGAGAAGATTAAGGAAAGTCATAATACTTTCATATTATCTGATAATACTTCATATTATCTGAAAGGCTGTCATACAGAAGACATAGCAGACTTGTTTTCTGCTTCTCCAGAGGGTAAGACAAGAACCAGCAGGTGGAATTTCCAAGGAAACAGAGTTTGACTAAACCTTAGGAAAAACAGTGACGCAGATTTCCTCCTCAAGCAGTGAGTTCTCCTTCACCGAAGGTATTCAGGCAGAAGTTGGACAGCCATCTGCCAGGTAGGCCATAGCTGCATCTTGCACTGCGCTGCAGGTCGGGCTAGATGACCTCAACAGCCGTTCTAGCGCTAACGTTCTTCTCTTCCCTGACCCAATTCCACACTATACAATCACTTCTACATGCCTGACATATTAATGCAAGCAGTTTGTCAAAACTGAGAGAGGTAACCGTTGTGCTAAGGATGCACAATTTCACATTTTAACTTCCCATAAATCATAGCTCCATTACAGCTACAACCATAAAATTGCTGCCATTATGCTAAACGTATTTTCTTGGAATTAAACACTGTTTGGCTGTTGAAAGGATTTTTTTTTTAAAATATATTTTTAAAAGACATTTTAAAAAAAATGTCTAATTATCCTTGTGGAGTATGATATGCCATGGGTTCTGGGATGTTTTGGAAGTAACCCCTGCCACTTACTGCTCCAGACAGCATAACATCCTGTGTGCCATGAGCTTGATTAGGCATATAGTGTAGCTGGTTCACTTGGGACCAAGCAGAACAAGCCACTGTGGTTTCTTTTGATAATGCAAATTCAGCCAATGTGTTCAGTTAGGGTGTCTCCCCAGCTAGGTATGCATATGACTGTGGCACTTCCTTGGATATCTGCAGGTCTTGATATTAATGTATTGATTGGATTTGTTAGAAAGCTGCCTGTTAGCATTGTCTTTCCTGGATGGCCATTACAATAAAAGTATCAATAAATTGACTTCTAAGTAAACATGGGCAGGAGAGGGCCAGGGTGTGTGTGTGTGTGTGTGTGTGTGTGTGTGCTTCTTTAATTAAGTTCAAGTCATCAGTGCTGTTTAATTGACATGTGGGGCTGTAAGTATTTGTGTGCTTTTCTGAAGTTAATGCCTGGGGTGGTACTCTGTTACTGCTTCCAGTATTTGGCTGTATGGAGGGTCTATAGTAGCCTTAAAGCAGGGGTCCTCAAACTGTGGCCCGCGTAACAGATCCGGCCCACCATGGCCATCCGTCCGTCCCGCACCGCTGTTCACCACCCGCGCGTGCATGCTTGCTGCACAGGCAGGGATGTGGTGGCTCGTTCGCTCGCTCGCTCGCTTGGAGATGGTCTCCAAGCAAGCAAACCGCCGCCACCTGCCTCCCATATGCTTGCGCTCACCGCTGCCTCGCAAGTAGATGGTGGCTCGCTCGCTCGGAGATGGTTTTGGACTCGCTGGGAGATCTCCGAGCGAGTGAGCCACTGCCGCGTGCGCCTGATGCCGCCTCGCGCGCACCCGATGGCACCTCACCGGCCCGCGTCCCTAGGCAGCTCCACCTCACCGGCCCACAATGGTCACCACAACCTTTCAACTGGCCCCCGATTCAAAAAGTTTGAGGACCCCTGCTTAAAGGTAAAGGTTTCCCCATGACATTAAAGTCCAGTCATGTCTGACTCTTGGGGGCGGTGCTTATCTCTATTTCCTGGCAGAGGAAGTCAGCACTTGTCCAGACAGTTTCTGTGGGCATGTGGCCCGCATGACTAAACACCGAGGTGCACTGAACGCTGTTACCTTCCCTCCAAAGTGGTGCCTTTTTATCTACTTGCATTTTTATGCTTTTGAACTGCAAGGCTGGCAGCAGCTGGGACGAAGCACGGGAACTCTCCCCAGCCCAGCAGCTCAGCGGTTTAACCCACTTACCCAGGCAATAATGTTGGAATACTTTTCTGCATGCTGCATATGGATATGAGAACATGGGTATGTGGTGGTGAGGTTGTTATTATTTGGCTCATTTTTTGCCAGGCTCCTCCTTGTCTGTGCATATACTTCTTAACAGGCTCCTGCAGAAAATACCAATTTTGTAATGTTTGACCACAGGAAAGACCTTAGATTCACAACACATTTGGTTGTTTTCCAGATGTTCATTTTCATGTTATGTATTTGAGTGAAGTAACAAGTTGTTTTTAATTGTTGGAAAATTATAAGGTTGGCTTCTGTGTTTTGTGTGTGCATGTTACACTGTTTTTCCTACATGATGTAGTCCAAATGGTCAGGTTTTATTTTCTGGCAAGTATCAGGCTAAGATTGGAAGTTAATCCAGTTTTTCTTAGTTTTCGATCAAGAATTTCAAAGGTTTACACTACACAACCCTATTGAGACCCTTTGAATTTCAGGGCCTGATTCAATGTGGGAGTTGTTTGAGCAACTCAGACAAAGGGCAATCAATTCACACCAACCCACCCCATCCTCCTCCTCTTCTATGTAATAGCACCCCCTCCTCCACCCACTTCTTCTGAGCATCTTCTTTCTGCTTTGGTATGCAGGCAGGAAAGATCACGCCATTGTAACTTTTTCCTTCTGTTACCTATTAGAAAGTGTTAACTGTGTTACGTGTTAATGATCAATGTATAAAAGTGCCAACTGAGGACTGCCCAGGTGCACCATCTGGAACATTTGTTGGCAGCCAATTATTTTCCAGTATAAATCTTCTAAAAGAAAACCTTCCCCTGCTGTGTATTTGGGCATACGCACACACCAAGACACGAACTGTCTTGCTGAAATAAAGGAATAAGGCCCTGATGTAATCTGTGGCACCTGGATTACCTTTTTGCCCACAGGAGCTTCACCTCCGGCTGCCCCCACCCTCGAATCTTTCTGCCATCAAATGGCCTACTTTCCCTTGGCCATACAACCCTTTTCGGATCTTCCCCGCTCCGCGAACGCGCGCGGACACATACACAGAAGATATAGAGCATATGTGAATTAGCTTGTTTAAACGTATGTTTTTGCTTTTTGGTCCGGTGAGCCTTTGCCACATCGCAGCTTTAATCTTTATGACAGCCCAGGTACTGGGCGCTAGAAATACAATGAATGAAATTAGCAGCAGGACGAGAAAAGTCCGAGCCACAAGTCCTGGCCATGCCGCGGCCGCCTCACCGGAGGGAGCAAAGCTCCCGGCCAACTTCCCTCGGCACGCCGAAGGCGCGCCTTCAGATGGCGCAATCGCCCCCGGCTCCGCCTGTTGCCCGTCCTCGCTCCGGCGCTGGAGAGCGGAGGCGTGGCCCGGCCAGCGAGTCCCTGCGGCGGGAGCACGCGAGTCGCGCGGCGCCGGTCGCTGCCTCGCCTCCGAGGAAGCCTGTCCGTCGAGTGCCGGAGGTCGCCGCGGGTGGGAGCCTGAAGCCAGATGCGAGGAGGAGGAGGAGGAAGGCCGGGCCGCCGCCAGCCGGTTTCAGCCGCTTGTGCGCGCGCAGCAGGCGCTGCTGCTGGAGCCGAGCTCCCGGCGGCGCTCGCTATGAGCGGGACGGGAGGCGACCGGCCCCGGGTGTAGCCCGGAGCTGGTGGCGGCGCAGGGCGCGCTCCTGGCGCTTGGGGCAGGCGCATGCCCGAGGATCGGAGGGGAGCGATGTGCGCGGGGCGGGCGGCGCCCGGGGAGGCCGGCTGCGCCGCCTAGGAGGGTCCAGACGCCCGCGCGGGGCCATGCGGGGCCCCGGCTGATGCTCCCCGCCCGGGGCAGCCCCCTGCTCGCCATGAAGCGGCAGAACTTGCGCACGGTCTCGCTGATTGTCTGCGTCTTCTCCTACCTGCTGGTGGGCGCCGCCGTCTTCGATGCGCTCGAGTCCGAGGCCGAGATCGGCCACAAGCGCCTCCTGGAGCAGAAGCGCAGCGATCTCCGCAGGAAGTACCGCTTCACGGCCGAAGACTACCGGGAGTTCGAGCGGCTGGTGCTACGGGCCGAGCCCCACCGAGCAGGCAAGCAGTGGAGGTTCGCAGGCTCCTTCTACTTCGCCATCACCGTCATCACCACGATCGGTGAGTCTTGCTTATACTTTTGGCCACGGATCGGCGGGACGCCCCCCTCCATTTAGAACCACCCATCAGTGGATCGCAGTGGGGTCTTCCCTGTAATTCTCTATCGGGAGGCTGGATTCCTTTCCCCACCGCAGTTGAATTTTCGCGACCCTTTCATACCTGTCCAAGTACCAAACGAGAGTGCATCTTGGCCATCCCTTAATCTTTCAGACAGACAGCCTAAGTCACCTGACCTAGCCCTTTTGCACTATGTAGATTGAATGCATGAAAGAAGATCTGCATCTGACTTTCCTCCATTCCTTGGCTCTGTGGGTACAGCCCATATACACGTAGAACTTATATAGGTGCAGATGCCATGCTTACATTCTGTTTGTTCTACTTTTGAACTGCTCAGAAACTGAAGTTCTCTGGGAGGTGTGTTATGCGCACACAAACATAATGCAAATGTTAAAACACATCTATACAGTGTGGAATAAAATCCAGATAAATCCAGCAGCAAAGAATAAAACCACTCCACTGCGGCAGAACAAAGTATGAAAACCACAAAAAACAGATTTCAAAATGCTTAGAGCAAGGACATCACCTGGTGCCAGAAAATCCATAGCATAGGTGCCAAGCAAGACCTTCTGTTGAGGGCATTCCATGGTAAGGCTGCCACCCTCAGTTTTCAGATGTTGCCTGCCTGCTTCTTGAAGGGGACCCTGGATCACCTGAAGAAAGCCTACATCTGTACAGGTTGTGCACCCATGAATGCATGGAGATCAGGAGTGCTGGCACCAGGTGCAGTTTTTACTTCCATACATCCAGCATGTACCATTTCTGTGCATGTAGAAAGGACTCCCTGAGATGGCTGTTCTGGTTTAAGAAGTGCCTGCTCAAGCTGCGGCCCATGTAGTCCAGCATTCTTCGCTAAAATCCCACATCCAGCCTGGGGGTCTGCCCATAAATAAAGAACTGCCTTACAGTATACCAGTCATCTAGCACAGTATTGTCAACACTGATGGGCAGTGGCTTTCCAATATTGAAGCAAGATTCCTTCCTAGCCCTTCTAAGAGATGCCAGAATTGACCAGGGACCTTCTGCATGCAAAGCATGTGCCCTGCCATTGAGTGCTGATCCTTTCCTTCATAGGCCATGGCAGACTTGGGCCATGGCAGACCATGATGGACCTGGAATTGAACCTGGGACTTTTCGTACGCAAAGCTGTCCTCTGCCACTGAGTGATGCTTCCTCCCATTACAGACCATGGGGTATATTCAGCTCATTCTGGCTGGTTACCAGCAGGACCAGATTTCCGGCAGGACTTTGGCCTCTTGCCTGTTTTCTCGGTCCTAGAATGTGTGGTGAAAAGAAAATGTTGAATGCGTTGAGTGCCGTCAGTACCACGTAACAGCAATCAGGTTGCACCCACCTTCAACAGGGGCCACTGGGTTTCCCTGGCAAAGGAAAACGCCCAAGCAAATGTTAGCATCTGATACTGAGTCCCTTCAAGCGCATCCATATCAGCACACAATTAGGACACTTTCGGCACAGGCCTAGGCATGTTTATCAGAACGAAGCGCTACAGGGCTTGCTCGCAACGTGGTGCCCTTTGGTCCTTGCAAGAGGTCTTTGCAGGATATAAACGCAATGTAATGATAAGAGATGCTTGGACTTTTAACTCTCATTGGCCCTGGACACCATGGACAGTGGTCAGGCAAGATGGGACCCAGATAGAGAAAGTTGGTTTATCTATCTATCTATCGATTTATATCCTGCCTTTTTCCTCAAAGGGCTCAAGGCAGCTTACATCATTCTCCTCCTCCGTCTTATCCTCACAACAACAACCCTGTGAGGTAGGTGGGGCTGAGAGCCTGTGACTGGCCCAAAGTCACCCAGTTGGCTCCATGGCTGAGCGGGGACTCGAACCCAGGTCGTCTGAGTCCCAGTCCCATGCTCTTCACCACTGCACCACACTGGCTCTCATATAGGGTATGTAGGGTTGCATTCTTATCCTTAATTGAGAACCAGTGTAATATGGTGGTTAGAGTGCTGTACTGGGACTTGGGAGGTTTTGGGTGGTTTTGGGTCAGACTTTCAGGCTACTCTGTATTGCAGAGTTGTGACTGAGGATAAAATGGAGAGGTGGAGGATTTTGTAAACTGCCTTGGGTTCCTTGCAGGAAAAATGTGGGATATATAAATAATAAATAAACTCTCATTTGCCTCTTGACATACCACATGAGTTGCCTCTGTGTTACTCTAAGTCTGCTCTTCTAACATGGATTCTGGCCTTTTGTAACCTTACACATCTTGAAGTGACTGACCAGCACTCCCATGCACCTGATTGTAAGCAATAAGTCACTAATGTATTTGCATTTCTCCTCTGTCCTTGCCACTCACTGCCTGATCTGCTCCATTCATGTGAAGACAATGAACAACTAAGAACTGAAAAGTCAACAATAGCTGTGTATGCTTACTCAGCAGGGCAGGTGTCTCATCAGGCACTTCTTTCTGCGAAGTATCTTCCCTAAGATTTTGCAATAAGTGGTAGCCATGATATGTTCAGATATCCACAAAAGTAGTGTGCTGTACACTCGAGGTACTTTATTTTAAAGACACCTGTAAAATTCAGATGGTATTTGGTTTGGTCACTTCCCTTCCTTGCGCCCCCATTAATTTTGCAAGTCTGTCTAGAAAAAAGGGCATTTAAAATACATTACAGTAAGGAGGAAGAACAGTTACTCAATAACATCTCCCATCTTGTCCCATTATGAAAGTAATTGCTTCATTTCCAGCAAATATAAAGTCCATTTACAGTAATGCATACATGTCATGTATCTTTAACTGTCTGTTGTTTGTACAGAAACAATTGGCTTCAACGAAGCACATTTACACAAGGGAGGGACAGAAACCTAGTGGTTTGGGCAAATTCTGGCTTTGCACTTGGCAAAATTTGTGTGCTTTGGCATAGTTAATATGCATGCCAAGCTGTCATTAGAGAGATGCCGCATTATGTCACTCCAACCCACGGTGTCAGACTCTGTACAACTTGCTTTAATCAGCATCATCCTTTTGTCCTCTTACTGGCTTTCTTTCCAGTGTAAGAAACCAGCATCCAGAAGAGGCTCTGGATGAATGTAGTAATCATGAGATAAGAGGAAAATCTATCTTCTGGATTTGTAACTGCTTAAAGAAAGGAAAGCAGAAAATGGAAAGAAATTGACAGTTCTTTCAATGATGGGATGCAAACAGAGGAATCCTCCAAAAGGCTTTCTTGCGATCACTGTTTTTTAAACTTGATCAAAAATATCTGAAATTCAGGGTGAGTAGCAAAGTGACCACATTTACAGATGGCACCAAAATATTCAGGGTGGTAAAAAACAAAGTATTGCAGAGAACCCTTAAGAATCTCTCCAAACTGAATGATAAGGCCATACAATGGCAAATGTGTTAAGTGTAAAAGGGGCGGGGGTGTGGAATCATCACTGCCTCTACATAGCGGTGACTGACAAGGACAATGTCATGGCAGATAGTTTGGATTTCTTGTTAGGGAACATTAGATGGGAACAAAAATCAAACTGTAATACATTATAAAACTCAATGATGCAACCATAATTGGAATATTATATACAGTTCTGCTCATTGCATCTCAAAAAGGGATATTGTAGAGTTGGAAAAGGGACAAAACGGGGCAGCAAACTTCTGCAGCTCCATTGGGAAGAAAATGTTACAAAATTTGGGACATTTCAGTTTAGGAAGAAAAGATGGGTAAGGGGAAATTGAGGTTTACAATATGACACATGGTGCAGAAAAGTGGATAGAGAGAAGTTTTTCTTCTAGAACCTGGGGTTGTCCACCAATGCTGACTGCTGAGAAATTCAGGAGATACAAAAGGAGATGCTTCTTCACATGCCATCTATTCGCTACCATGTGGTTCAGATACAAGTACCAACCTGGATGACTTTGAAAGGGAATTACACAAATTCGTGATGGATAAGACTATCCATGACATCTTGTCATGATGGCTATATATTGCCTTAAGCATGAGAGGTAGCATCCCTCTCAGTACCAGTCAGTGGAGAATATGTGTCTGTATTGTTGGTTGTGGGTGTTATTGCATTCATATCCTTCTTACGGACTTCTCATTAGGCATCTGGTTGTCCACTGACAAGCAGGACTAAATAGGACTTTGGTTTGATCCAGCACCGCTGCCCTTATCATTCTTATCATTGCCCATGTTGGGTGATCTTAGGTGCCATTGAAGCCTCACAGACAGATAGCTATCATCCACTGAGAAGTTCTGCTGGTCGTGAATACAGAACTATATGGAAACACCATCTCTTGTGAAGTTTCCATTTATTTTAGCAGTACAGTTACAGAAAAATGTAGGTGGCCTATCTTAATCAGGACTGGATTTTAGGTTGTCTTCAGGCACCAAAATGGATTGTCCCAACCCTGGTGCTAGGATGGGTAGAATTATGAGAACTACTTATTTCAACACATAAAAACTCGATCTCTTCCCATCACTCTCCTTGCCTACTGTTAGCATGATAACTTCTGTATTTGGAATTTCTTTCCCCCTAAATTTCATGCTTGTAATTTCAGTGCAAAACCTTCAGTGGCTAGAATAAAGAAGGTTTCATTGTCTCGTAAGTTGGTATTTTTTGTTTATAAAACCCTTGCATTTTATAGATTAGAATTTCCCAATGTGGGGATAAGATCACTGTGACAGTAGACAGGGTACGTGTAATAGCTCATGCGATCACGTGCAGGGTGCTTTTTTATTGTACTTATTACATACTTCATTCTAAACTCAAAGCATTATATGGATGGTTTTCACTTCATTTCCCATCCAGAGCATCACACACTTTTCTTTGGTCTCATTCTTCCAGTAGGATCCAAAATCTGACAACCGCTTTACACAGGAGGCTTTTCTTTTATAAATGTAGAAGATAGGACTGCTTCCTTCCATGCAAACCTATACAGGTTGACATCAGAAACTCTTTGTTCCCTTATCACCAGAGGAATGGCAGTGGGGTACATGAGACAGGTACGAAGTAGGTAAAAGCGGTTGCACAGGTGATTCCTCAGGAGACAATCAGAGAATCAGGTGAGTAAATACATGCGAGCAGCGCTTTTCTACATTGGCCCTACATGTCCCAAATGGGTTGGCGCTGTGGATGCGTTAGGAAGGCTATGGAAGCCTCCCGAGTAGCCTGGTTAAGTAGTGTGTCAACTCTGCTCTCCAAGTTGAGAACAAAGATAATGCCTCTTGCCATGGATCTTACTCAGTTCCTCTCTCCCAGAGTCTCTCAGTATCCCCACAGGCTGTCATGCCTGCTTCGTGAGAGATGGGGGAGAAGGTTCTTCAGTAAGGCAAACAGTTTCCTTCTCACAGCAAAAGCAGCCTTTATCTGCAGAATAGTTGTGGGAAAGCAGCTTCTAGGTGATTCCCTCTGTGCTCATCCTAACAAACTCGAAAGCTTAACACCTTGGTAAGGCTTCAAGAGACTATCCCAGCTTTTGGACTATGGGAAAATTCACTTTACTAGCTGTTTAAGTCTTACTAGCTGTTAAATCTAAATGGTGACCTAGAAATATTTTGAATTAATGATTAATATTTTGAATGTCATGTTTTTTGCAGCGAATGCATGCAAATAGAAACTCTGTATAATAGTGTAGTGCCTTTCTACACCTCCCACGCTAATGGAGGTTTATAAGACAAGGGCTAGAAAGGTTATTTCAGGAGTGGGTTAGATGTTGAGTAGGGAGTGACTTAGTTAGCTTCTAATGCACATTTCTATAGAGGAGTGCCCAGAGCAGACTATGAAATCCATAACAACCCATGTGAAATTTAATAAAAATGCATTAAAATCCATACCATAAAACAAACTGAGTTCCCATACAAGTCAGCACCAGAGGCCTGAAGCCATACTTCAGTGAGTCAGCAAAATAGGCCTGACAGAAAATCAAAACAGTGAATGTGTTTTAGGCTTTTGATTAGCTTTCTAAATCTTAGCCAGGCAGTCTAGTGGGCAACCCTGGTGATAATCTGGTGAACCCTCCCGCATGAGAAACAAGGGGAAATTAAACACAGAGTTTGGAGTCTTGAAACAGTAGAATCTCTTCTTACTCTGCCTTGAATGTAGCTTTTGATTAATCTTCTCCATCCTTGTTTCAGCAAGTGGCTGTGCAATTCCATTCCATCAAATTATTTCTCTGTGTATGATAGAGGACAACAAATTTAATTATGTTTGCACAGCTAGAGTATGTCGATGAGGGATGCAGTTGAGGATATATTGGGCTAATTGCAACTACCTTGGTGTGGTCCCCTCTGTGGTTCTCGAAAACATGACTCAGGAGATATAAAATATAAAAAGGCTATCGATAGTGGACAACATTAGCATCCTGCCTCCCTGCACCCTGTACGCTCACCTTTCTGTATATTTTGTCTTATTTTCTAAAGCATTGCTTCAATCAATATTCATGTGTATCAAATCCAACACTAAATAATTAAAATGACAAAGTACTTTAGGTCTGATTCTAATACCAGATCAAATGAGAAGGAACTCCATAGAATGCTGTGAAAATGTGTGTAAAAAGTAGAATCTCTGCTGTTTTATCCACATGAAAAACTGCATATTCTGGAGTCTACCTGAGAACCAGTATAAGATAGTGAGTATCGTGTTAGACTTGGGTTTATGAGACCTGGGTTCAAATCCCCACTCGGTATGAAGTTTTCTGGGTAAGCTTAGGCAAGACAGTGGCTTTGTTCGCACAACATAATAGCCCAAACCTTATACAACCCACGGTCTGTTATAGGGTTATGCAGGTGTTTTTATCTTTGCTCACCTCCTGCTGCCTAGATTTGGGTGGTACTCTAGCTTGAATATTCAAAAATTCTCCAGCACATGTCAGAACTGACTGTGACTTAAATGTTGTGGCCATGGTGGGCTGCACTGATCACGCCAACTGAATTCACATGACATGATAACACCTGTAGATGCCTATTTGTGGATACCTAGCTACCCTGTCAACCATGGTTTGTTTTAGGATAGGTTTGTGGAGATGGGGTCTAACTTTCACACAATACAGCATTTCCGGCCAGACAGTTCACATCTGGAATGTTAGGGGAGAAGAAGCTGGCAGGTAACCCCAAAAAGTCAAGCTTAACAAGCAAGATAACTCAGGTAGCAACTATGAACCCAAACTATCTTAGATATGGGGGCCAGGGGGGATACACTGTAGAACAAGGTAGAAATTCCTAGATACACTGAGGTGGCACCAAGCCAAACAGATGGACCAGGTATGTAATGTCAGATATTACTATGGTTCAACCCACAAGCAGCATGAACCACCCTGAGGGTGGATTCAAGACCCGGGGGGGGGGGATTTCAGTTTGGAATCAGCCCTTCACATGGGCAGAAGCTGTTCCCACTGATGAGCAAGATTAATGCAACTTGTTAACAGCTGCAATAGAAAAACTCCTGTAACATGGCAAAGGCTATTAAGCGTCAGTAAAGTTTTTTGTTTGGCTGTCTCCCCACCCACGTCCAAGTGCAACAGAAGAGCAACTGCCATTGGTTTGGTGTCTCCTGCTGTGATAAAGAGGTCTTTTTGCTCATGGAGACTTTCCCCCCTGTTTGCCCCTGTTTTTTCCAGGGATCCCTTTCACAATTTCCATGTTGACAGCCAGTAACCATTCCTTCAAATGCTCAACTGGCCCATTGGAGGGACTGCCACTAGATAGTCAGCTGATTTTGTTTTGTTTTGTGCCCTGGATGTGTGCATTAAATATAGCTTGTAAGTGGGCTAACAAAAGTGTGCAGTGGTGCACTTTTAGAGATCTTAACTGGGCAGCCTTAGGTGATGTGCTGGTGGGTGCCTTCTGTCAAAGGCCATGGGAGACTGGCCTGAACCCTGGAAGTGCCAAATTTGGCCCCCGAGCCTGGGGTTCCTCATCCCTGCTTTAGAGCCATACAGCCTAGAAAAGGAATCACATTTCCTTACAGTGTCCCAATCTCGATAGCTTACTGCTTCTGATTCTGACCCCATTTCTCCATTCACTGCTTATAATTCAGTACCACACTAATCTAGCCAAATGAGGCTTGTTAGAATAAGACAATGGAGCAAATTTTTCAGCCTGATTCAGGCTGCTGGCTGCCCTTTGTTTCTTTTTTCATGTATGTTTCATTATGAGTTTCAAAAAGCAATACAAAAACAAGCAGAAATTAAATGTTACAGTTTTCTTCCACGAAATTGGAATGTATTGCAATACAGTAAGCATGCGTATCTGATATTCCCCTATACATTTTATGTAGAGCTATTCTTGGGCATAGGTATACAAAGATTTCAACAAAAGCTGTCAAGATAGGCATATATTTATCCCTTGATAGATTATACCTAAATATATGCATTCAAAAATGTAAAGCATGCTCAAATAATCAACTTGTTCAGTTATCAAAAGTAGCTCTTTGTCCGTCCAGTTTTGTAATATTAGTCTTTAAGCTGTCAAAAGGACACTAAGAATGCATTTATCTTGATAAGGCTACTGTGAGCTCTGTGGTGGGAATTCATGTCTTATTGAACATTTCACTCGTAATTCAGTTTTGCAAATAAGTCCGGAGAATTTATTAACTAGCAAAAGCATTTACCCCTCTTTTGACCACACAAACACAGGCAAGTAGTTGCTCTTTTCATCCTGAGTCAATATGAGGCCTCGCAGTAACTGCAAAAGGGCTCATTTTTGATCCGAGACAAAAGTGGATGAGGCAAAGCAAGTGCTACATGTGAAAAGGCCTTTGTTTGGCTAAATGTTCCCCCACAAGATATGAATTAGAAAAATGGATTTCAAGTTTCAACCAGTACAGGTAATTTCAGTTTTAATCTTTCCTGAGGCTATGCATAATAAAAATTGGCAAAACAACACTTAACCTAATGATAATAGTTCTGTTTACACTTTTAAAGTCAGCATAAAACACTTTTCTTGTTGGCTTTTAATTTTGCTTGCTAGAGGTTTTCACTCATACCCCTGGCTTTCAAAATATACTAAATCTGTCTGTCTGTCTGTCTGTCTATCTATCTATCTATCTATCAATTATCCAAGTTACCCAGCTGGTTCCATGGCTGAAACAGGGACTAGAACCCTCTCTCTTAACGACTACACCATACTAACTCTCCTTTGTGCTCATGTTTTTATTAGTGGTCTCTCTTCTTTCCTCCTTTCATTTTTTTCAAATTTATCCAGGCCTAAGCCACTCTTTCCCAACTATGGACATCAAGACAGTGTTGGACTACAACCCCCATCATCCCCAAGAAAGTGGTTGAGAATGATGAGGTTTGTAGTCCAGTGCCATCTGGGGATCCACAGTTGAAGAAAACTGCACTAAATACTCTCCTTTTCTGTAATTACTCTCCAAATTCTAGTCTTCTAAGGCAGGCGAGATGGCTTCTTTTCATTGTACATTCTCCTGTTCAAAATTTGGCCGTACAACCCAGAGGGTCATCCAGTCCTTGAGGCCAGCAATTATATTGTGCTTCACTTGTCCTGCATCCCTCAATGGCCAGAAATAAGCATTTCCCTGTGAGTTTTTGACAAAATGTTATCTCTTTAAGAGCTACTCTTATTAATGTTTATTTTCCCCTTTCTGTATTACCTTTTGTTCCTGTAGGGTATGGACACGCTGCTCCGGGAACTGATGCTGGCAAAGTTTTCTGCATGTTCTATGCAATCCTTGGCATCCCCCTCACCCTGGTCATGTTCCAAAGTCTTGGTGAGCGCATGAATATTCTTGTCCGGATGGTGCTGAAGAAAATTAAGCAGTGCCTGGGCATGAGGCAGACCACAGTGTCCATGAAGAACATGGTGGTGGTCGGCTTCCTCTCCTGCATGGGGACACTGGGCATTGGGGCAGCTGCCTTCTCCTATTTCGAAGGCTGGACATTCTTCCATGCCTTCTATTACTGCTTCATCACATTGACCACCATCGGGTTTGGAGACTTTGTGGCTTTGCAGAAACATGAAGCTTTGCAAAAGAAGCCCCCTTACGTTGCATTTAGCTTCATGTACATTCTGGTGGGCTTGACCGTGATCGGGGCTTTCCTGAACTTAGTTGTCTTTCGGTTTTTGATCATGAACTCAGAAGATGAGAGGCGGGATGAAGAAGAGAGGGCATCTTTGAGGAGAGCCAGGAATTACATCAACCTGAAACCCAGAGAAGAGAATCAGAGCAGGAATGATAACCTGCTTCCTATAGAGGACCGAACCAGCCAAATGAACCTCATCCCATTGATCCAAGAAGAGGCCGGAAGGCAGCGGGGCAAGTCTTTGAGTTCCACCACGCGAGTTCCTTCTTTCTGCACCTGTCTGTGTTACAGGCCACGGCTGAGCAGGAGTCCAGATCCTCCTCACGCAGAAGCCTTCAGCTGCCACACAAATCTTGTTTACTATAATTCGATTTCTTATAAAATCATGGAAGTCTCTCTGGGTGGCAAGGACCACACTGGTGTGTCTTCTCCCCGGAGTACTCTCTCATCCAGTAGCCCCAGCTGCCGGGAGCACGCCCGACTCCGGAGGAAATCTATTTAAGATGTGTGTGCTCTTTGGGACCTTTTTATGTTTTATTTTTACTCCTAGTGGTGTTGTACCGCTGAACTTGTCTTTTGATGATAAATTATTAACTGAGATGGCGACGTGTTGTGATTTGCCCCCCTTTCAACTCATCCTTCCTCCTCTTTCCTTAGTGATGTGCTCTGCCGTGGCGTCCCACACGTGCCGTTCCCAGCTCCATGATGCACTGCCTGAGTGATGACATTCACATACAAATAGTGAAGAATAGTTTCTCCTGGCCACATAGGTTGCACATTTGCATTAGAAGCCAAGTGCTCAGGGGAGTCTAAGTAACAGAATTCTACAATGTGTCAAGATTGCCATGTCATCTGTGGAAAGCCCTAATGATTCTCATGGGGAAAATATACAGATAATTTCCAGGTGCATCATTGCAGTCTGTATTCTAGGATTGTTCTGACTTGGTGCCCAAACTGGGGAAGTGGTCAGGGTTAAGGCATACCTCCTACAGTAGAGGTAGGCATACTTTAAGCAGGTGGGGTCTACCTTGTTTTTGTTAGAACCCCATGAATTGTAAAAGGTATCAACTTCAGATTTAAAATTTGGAGTCCATTGGTTTGTTTTCAATACCAGAACTGAATGGAGTTCACAGTCCTTCTGCACGCAGTTCCACTTCTGGTTACACTAAGTCAGGGAAACATGCCTTGCAATATTCCAGATGTTTTGTTTTCAACCCCCATGAGCCCTGCCAGCATGGCTGTCATGCAGGGGGCACAGGCGCTGTAGGCCAAACATCCAGAGAGCATCAGGCTGACAACACCTGCCCTGAACATTTTTCATTTCAATGGTGTAATTTTGGGCAACAAGAGTTACTTTGTGCCTGCTACTATTAAACAACTGAGAGTCAGAAATCCTTGCTGAATCTACTCCAAATTATCCAGAGATCTGCTAGTTGATCTGGATTTACCTTCTGGCCCCTCATGGCCACTAAGATGGGGTGCCTCCCCACCCAGCACCCTTTCTGCAAGTTCTGCATTGCTATCGGCGTGTCTGATGATGCATGTACCTGGCTCTGAATACAGTGGTAGTTTTGATTAATTGTTCCATGGTTTATTTTCATTTGTATTCTGGTGAAGAGCAGACGGTCTCTGGGGAGTTTGCAGTAGTTCACAAAAGAACATACTACAAGTGCAATGCAATAAAATGCAGTACAACATTTCCGTGTCCAAAAATTAAACTGTAAAAAGAGATACAAAACCTGCGCTGAAAAATGACAGTGCTGGCATCAGGTGAGTCTCAGTGGGGAGACCATTCCACTATAGAGGGCTGCCACAGAGAAGGCCCCAGGTATGTGTTGTAGTGTCCCAGTAGATTTGGGGGAAATTGTTGAATTTGGGGGGATATTCTGGGCAGCTTCTTAACTTTTAAAAAAGATTCAAGCCCCTGGCAACTTGGTTTCATTCTAAGAGGAAGGCTGTACATCTAGCCAATAAAGGGTGAGCCCATCCCCGCCGGGCTCCTTGTTCAAACGCTGAATGTTTGCAGGATGCTACTGTTCTGTGGCATGTTTCATAATGGCAATATTGACATATGGGACTTTTTTCCTTAAAGCAGCTCTCATCTGCTGATTTGCATTTATAATGGTAACACAGGAAAATATTCTCGTGCAGTCATGCCAATTTTAAAAGCATATTGGAGCAGAAGGTACTGTTTAAGTTGAGTAGGAAGAAAGGAACTCTATAAAAAGACAGTGCCCGTTTTAAGGCATAGGAAGTTGGTCGTGTGATAAGCAGTTTATTTAGCCAACTTTCATAAGCAGAGGTGCTCCAATTAAAGGAGTTGCTGCTGCTTCTGCATTCCTGCAAACCTCCATCCCTCATCAGCTGTGCCTCTCCCTAGCCAGCACTTCCTCATGTTGGCTGGGGTACTCCGGCTGTCTGCCCCAGACCTGTGCAAGTGGAGAAAGCAGCCAGGATGGAGGCACCAATTGAGTCCCTCAGCTTACGCTCCAACTCTTTTGCATTCCCTCCCACTCTCCTCTGCAGGCCTGAGAGTCAACAGTCAAAAAGAGTATCTTCTCAGCTAAACCAACACTTGCTCCTAGTAGATTGCAAATCCAAGCTGAGGTTGCAGAGCGCCTGGCACTAAAAATGAGAAGGACTTGTTTTTTCAATTGTACATTTATATCTGGACTTTTGACCTCTTGCAAGAAATGCAAGGTAGCTTATGTGGGCTTCCTGCTTTCCGTGACCAGGTGAGGTTGCCAGTAAACAGTTCTGGGAGTGAAAAAGCCCAATGCCAGATGGCCCAAGACATGCCCGTGGGAAAGGCCGACCACCTCACCTTTATGATGGCCAGGTGGAATGTCTCACTGGTAGTTTCTGTAGTACTTGGTCCTGTTGAGGAATTTGGACTGCAGACCTCCCAGTGCCAGCGCACATCTCCCCCACCCCCTGTCTCTGCCGTGTCTTGCCACTTGCTGTCATATCTTCCAGCCCCACGTGTGGCACAGGCGATCTCCTGAAACATCACACAGTTCTCCCCTCTGCAAAAGGACCTCCCCAGAGCCAGGAATGTGGGCATGGCCACCTCTCTGAAGAACTGAATTGGCTGCTTTCTGAGTAGAGAGCCTGCCCCCCACTGATAACTGAGCAATTATCAGTGGGGGGCAGAGGGTGGTGGGAGCCAGTGGGGGCCCTCACCTGCCTGCCCACCCTCAGAGGACAACGCAAGTGTGGGCAGTTGCTCCAGAAAGTCCCACTGGCTGCTCTTGCTGCAGCATTTGCCACAGCAGGTACATGGGGCCACTGGTTTTGGGGAGCTTCTGTTGGTGCTGCAGGCGGACAGTGCTCCTGAAAGTCCCACCAGGTCACCTTTTCTGCTGTAGCAAATGCCATAGCAGGTAAGCAGCTGTGCCCCCCCCCCCAGGTAGGGGTGGAGGGAGGAGCACTGTGCTCTCCCACTTTGCCTGTGGTGGGGCTTAAGTCTGCTTCAGCAGAGGGCTGGCACTGAGACTTCTCCATAGAACAGCTGGACACAGGAATGTAATCCAAGAAGACTTCAGATCTCATTCTCAAAGTCCTGCTGAAATCAAACACTCTTCTAAGGTCAGAGATTAGGTCCAGGATTTGCCTTCTGCAAAAGGAAGGCCTCTGCTCACAAACGTTCCCTTCACCCAGGGTTTGGGCACTTCACTGCCAGCCTCCACAGCTTCCCCCATTCATGAGGGTCCCCTAAATTTCTATACAGCATTTTCAGGGGGTAGAGGGATTTCCATGGAAAGCGGGGCACAGGGAAGGTCACTGGGGATTTGGAGCAGCCCAGGATTGGACTTTGGGAGGAAGGAACTGGGTTTGGATAATCCTCTCTTGCCTACCCCTAAGCACATCCCTGTGAACTGGATAATCAGCTTAGGATGACAACCAAGAGGAGACTTGGTGGTAATCACAAATCCTGGTTAGAGATCTTACTTCACCCATGCATTACAAAGGAGGAGTCGACGGAAATGTGTACTTTTAACCGGGGGAACCGGGGATTTAAGAAGGGAAATGGGTGCATTTGTTCATTCCTCCAGCATTTCAGAAAATAGGCAACTATTCCCTGTGCCACCTCCCGGATTCTGGGTGGCCATAGCCAAGGCGCACTCCATGGGCTGCTACCTTCTCACCACCACTTGCGGCAGCTCCTATTGCTCCTCACCCTCTCCTTCATCACTGCTACCACCTGCATCCTTGATAAGTGGGCAGCACGGCATCGGCGGCATCTCCTCGTTATCGCTGCTTTCCAGGCCAGTGCAAGAGGCAAATGGACAGGTAAGTTCCGGTGGTGCACAGGGGAAGGGACCCCTGTGGGGTTTTGTTCATGGGCTGCTGCAGTTTGGCCTCAGCAAGTGCCCACTTACGTCTTCAGCCCTGACTATGGCTTAAAAGCTCCTTTCTCTCCAGCCCCAGGACAGATTCACCATGATAATTTTAGACAGAAAAAGGGATCTGCATTTTTCTGTCCAAATATACATTGCACCCTATATGGGCCAATTTATACTAACCTTTGTGTATGCTCAGAGTCATGAATTTCTGCTAAAAAGAAAATGAAAGTATTTCTGTCTTGATAGCACTGCTAAATTTTTTTTGAAGGATATTAGTAAAAACCCACATTTGACCTTAAATTTAAGAGTATTCCTGGGCATGTAAATAGGTCCCAGGACCGTACAATACAAATCTGCATAAATTTTGCACTTGCTGATTTATTTTTATGCATGCAGATTCAGAAATAAGTGCTAGGATAAATTTAAATTTCACAAATGGGAAAGCCGGACAATTGATTTCTCATTCACTTGATCTCAAATTCTTATTTGTACTCAAAGGAATTCATGCCCCCAAACATTCCAAAACAGTAGTTTCCCGTTTCCCCCCCTCAATGGTAAGCTTAACTGGTACCCAATGAAAGGAATGAGGAAGGATTCCGCTGCAACAGCCCTTGAATGGCAATTAAGCTAGGAAAAAAACCTCTTTTGTTGGCATCAGTGATTACTCGGAGCTCTGAGAAACAGAACTTGGCTGTAGGTCCAAGCCTTGGCGTGCCCCTGGTTGAATATATCTGCAATAAAGGCTTTTGAACCCCTTCCGATAAACTACTCTACTGCTCTGTTTTAAGTGATCTTTAAACTGCATCCACCTGGTTGCATTTTGATCATGTAAAAGCATTGCACACTGTCCATCATGGGTCGTGGGGGTGCAGCACAGTGCAACATGCCTGCAAAATGACATACTATACAGCATTGTGGGTGAGGATCAAATGCAGTTGGGGGCCTCTGGGAAAAACCAGAGGAGGTCACTATTTGATACCAATGAGTGCCATCTTGTGGTCGACTTTTAGAAGTGCGATTTGGCAATTCTTGTCTCCAGGAATTTGGGAATCCGTGGCAAACAAAAGAAAAGCTCTTGTGCATGTTTGCCAAACTGAGCTTCAGCTGAGACCAGAGGCAAGAAAAATAAACATAAACTTCAAAAGAGTACATTCAGTCTGGGTGTTTCCATGGCTGTGGTTTATCCCAGTGTAAGATCAATGCATGGTCAAATTCTTTGGGAGCCAAGCAAACCAATGATTGTTGGATTGAGGACACAACCCAATGCAGATCAAAGCTCACCCAAGCCAAAATAAATCTAAGCTGGCAATCTTGTGCACACTTAGCTGGGCCTAATAGACACAGTAGTGCAGTGGTAAATTTTGAAGTACAGGCACTTATTGTGAGAGTCCCTCTTAGTCATGCTGCAAAGGAGAGGCAAAAATCCAGGCTAGTGTGTTGATCTATGTCAACAAACACATTCTAGTAGTTTTCATCTCCACCAAGAACAGTTCTTTTGTAAAATTATTGGAAATCATAGCCCATTCAAGACCAGGCAAACCCAAACTATTTTGCATCAGAACATGGCAAAGTATATTGTTGTGGAGAAAATTCATTTCTCTCCAGCTACTAGAGGACTGCTGCTAACCTTAGGGAGAATTGGAGGCTGGGTGGCAGAAGTGGTGGCATCCAAAGATGTCAGCATTCCTGTTCAAAAACTGTTTATGATAGTGTCCATCTGAGCCTTGGCTCCATTATGCCATTGGCTAATGGAACCCATTATGAGTAAATGTGTACAAGATTCCATGGCTGCAATCCCAATTATTTTTACTTGGAAGTAAGCTCACAATTTTAACTAGACCAGTTTTCAGTATCTGCCAGAAGATCCTTTAGGGACCAGACTCAACATTTCATCAGATTGTAACAAAACCCACCAATTATTTTGTCGGTAGAGAATGTTGTTAACTCATCATGCGTTTGTTTCAATGGTAAAAATGAATAGAGACTGGGAAAATCAGAATTTCAAAGCTGCTATGCTAACAAACCACAAAGACTGGGCTGGGTAACTTGGGGCTGTCCAGACACTTTGGCCTACAACTTCCATCAGTCTGAGCCAGCATAGCCAATAGTGAGGAGTTATTTATGTCTTCATGCCATTTCCAGACAAAGATCAAAATGCATAATGCTAAATGCAAAAACTTCATGAAGAAACATGATTAAAATGTTTAATTCATTTAAAGCCAAAGCTGCCAAGCACAACAGTTAATAAACCAATTAACTGGGCAGCAAAATCAGGTGAGAGACGCTTCTGTGAGAAGGTGAGACACAAAAAGACATCTAAAACATGGTACAGTTGGTGTCATCCAAACATCAGTGGGAAGGGTTGGCACCAGCATGGAGATTATGGAAGCTGTAGACCAAAGCATCGGGAGGTCTCCAAGTTGCTTCTCAGTCCTGCCTGCAAATATATTTTGCTGGACTTTTTCTGGAACATCTAACTGAGAATTGTTTTCAGTATAATAATCTGGAGGCTTCTGTGGGCCCGGGATGGGCAATCTGATTTCCTCCTGAAGTTATTGAACTGCAACCCCCATCATGCCTTCTTACTGGGGATATTGACTAAGGATGATAGTTGCTTCCCTGCAATACCCAAATTTGCCTTAAGGTGACTATGTGCCCTCTTTTATACAGGACAATCCTCTGCTTGAAAGTTTGCCAGACCTCTGCTTGCAAAATGTCTTCCATTGGAAGGCCTGTGCAGTCCACATGCAGCCTGATCATAAAGAACCACCAAAAGAAAGAGGTGGGGGCTGAATTTGTCTTTCAAGAGAATCGGGACAGCTGTGAGCAAGGCACAAAGGTCACCCGGCCACAGACTTCCTCACCATGGTGAGATGGACACATTTCTTTTTAAAGTATAAAAATGCATTCTACGCTTGCAGCTAGACTTATAAATCAGCATATGCAAATTTGATGCAAATCAGAACCCTCTTTTTCCAGTGATGGATTTCCTCTTTTTCATGATTTATAAGTGACCACCCTTGCTCTGGGAGAAGGCGGTAGCGTGAGAAGCGTGCCTTGGGGAATGGCATTGCAGTATTGATTTCTGAGGCCGCCCTTCCACATCTCTGGAATCCAATGAAACCAAGTCTGACGTAGTGCCACCTGCCTCTTCCCCCACAAAGGTCTGAGTTTTCTGTGTGCTTGTAGATACAACAGAGGGAATGTACCACTTCAAACGGAAAAATAGGGGTCCTATTTTGGAAGAATCCCCTGTGTGAAAAATGCCCGCTGATTAAAAACAAATGTTCACTTTTTATTATTTGGTATTGCTTATATTTCCTGCATTTTTCCTCTTGCAAGAAACCTCTTGCAAATGGCGTGGTCCTTCTTTCCACTTTATCTTCACAACAACCCTGCAAGGTGGGTTAGGCTGAGAATCCATGAACAGCCAAAAGTTTATGAGCTGCATGGCCAAGAAGGGAGTAGAGCAGATCTCCAGAGTCCCCAGCCCGCCATTCTAACCATGACACCACATTTCAGGTGAGATGTCAGCCACCTATGAAGCCCCCCAAAAACAGGGCATGCACTACAAAGGGAAAAACTGTAATCCACCCCAAGAATGCTATTGAGTAGATTTAAAATATTATGAACCCCATATCATTAATAAATGAGCCACCTTCTAGATGTTTTTCCTATGACTCCCATCAGCCACAAATAGCCTAGCCAACATACAGGAATCATGGGAATTGTCATCCAAAATATCTGCAGAACACCACACTGGAAAAGGGTGAATATTTTCAGTTTCCCAGGAGATTCCTCCCACTTTATACAAATAAATGGTTTCTGCCACACACACACTCACACACACATGTTGAAGTAATACTATTCATTCTGACACTTCCATCCCCTCCTGCTGCATGTGCAGAGCACTCCTGAACTGGAAAAGCAAAGGCCCAGCAGCCCTGGTGCCAGAGGATAATGGGAGTCGTCATGCAGGAGTCCAAAGGGCCCTGGCCGGGGAGTGGGGGAGGCTGCCCACAGCATTTGGCTAGGAAGCACCTTTGGGAAGTGGAGCTACGTAGGGCCCTGTTTGCTCTTCAGTTGTTTCTGACTCCTGGAACGTGTTGTTGCTCACCAAGTACTGTGACGCAGAGAACACTGAGAGTACCAGAAGGGGGGTGGGGAGAGGAGAAGGAGCAGCAGCCACAAATGAAAGGCTCGTGCATGTCAGGGATCCCATCGGAAGAGACACCATTGAAAACTGGCACGTGTCAGTGTTGGTTTCACAGGAATGGATGGCCACTGTTCACCGGAACCTGACAAGCCAGCAAGGAGAGACACCTGTTCAGTGTGTGTTGCTATGACAGTGCCTGGGTTGCTAGGAGACACGGATGCTAAGGACAGCAGTTGCCAAGCAACTTCCAGAAACTGATGTTCCTATGGAAGTGGCTGATGGGGGTGCTGGCTGTGTCTTTCTAGTGTCCTTCTTTTGGTTTTTTGTTCAAGCAACAGGAAGGAAGTGGAATTAGCTCTTCCCTTTCTCTGCCATGCTGTCTGGGTACCCTTTGACTGTTCCTTGTTTTTGCCCTTCTATCCCAGCCTAACCCAACCTGCTGCTCTCCCAGTGTTTTGGACATCAACTCTCAGGAGCTGGAGCCACCACGACTAATTGTCATGAATTCTGGGAGTTGTGGCCAAAGTATCCTAAGGACACCGGGTTGGAGAAGGCTGCCCTGTCCTATTCCAATGATCTTTCCTTCTACCATTGTACTGCTGACTCGGAGGCTTAATTTAAAGAAGGTCTCAGCCCTGGGATATCTTGACAATGCCAAGAGTTCTCTGAGAAAGTTGAAATTGAATGGAGCTGCTTTCCATCCCCGCCCCCACCCCGTCCCCCCATGAGAAATTCGGTCCTCAAAGAATAGTAGAGCTGGAAGGGGCCAGAGGGGCAGTAAGTTCAATCCCCTGCTCAGTGCTCCTAGTTAAACCATCCTTCTCAGATGACTGTCCAGTTGCATCTTGAGTGCCTCTAGTGTGGGGCAGCCCACAACTTCCCTGGGTAATGGGTTCCATTGTTGTATTGACCCAACAGTCAGCAAGTTCTTCCTGATGTTCAGCCAGAACTTGACTTCCTTTAACTTGAGCCCATTATTCCATGTCCTGCACTCTGGGATGATCAAGAAGAGATTCCGGCTTTTCTCTTTGTGACAGCCTTTCAAGTACTTGAGGAGTGCTATCATATCTCCTCTCAGTCTTGTCTTCCGGAGGCTAAACATGCCCCAATAGTTTCAGTCTCTCCTCACAAAGCTTTGTCTTCAGTCTCTGGATCACCCTTGTTGCCCTTCTTTGAACCCTTTCCAGCTTGTTTGCATGTCTAACCATGGTGCCCAGAAATGGTCATGGTATTACAGATGAGGCCAAACCAGTGCTGAGTATGGAGGAACTAGGACTTCATGTGATTTGGAAGTGATACCTCTATTAGTGTAGCCTAAAATAGCAATTGCCCTTTCTGCAGCCACATCATGTTGTTGACTCATTC
The DNA here is from genome assembly GCF_004798865.1 of Varanus komodoensis. Classification (NCBI taxonomy): domain Eukaryota; kingdom Metazoa; phylum Chordata; class Lepidosauria; order Squamata; family Varanidae; genus Varanus; species Varanus komodoensis. The sequence goes on from NW_025335889.1 coordinate 4,082,729, forward strand.
AGTTTGTGATCTACAACAATTCCAAGAGCCTTCTCACTTGCAGTATTCTAGAGCCAAGTGTTCCACATCTTGCAACAATGCATTTGGTTTCTTTGTCCTAGGTAGAGAACCTGGCATTTGTCCCTATTGAATTTCATTCTGTTGTTTTCAGCCCAGCACCCCAACACATCAAGATCACCTTGAATCCTCTTTCTTTCTTTCAGGGTAATAGGTATCCCACCTAGTTTTGTTTCATCTGAAAATCTGATAATTTTTCCCTGCACTTCCTCATCCAAACCATTAATAAAACTGTTCAAGAGCCCTGGACCCAAGACTGAACCCTGTAGCGCCCCAGGTACCATTTACACATGGTGTAGTGGTAAAGAGTGTGGGACTAGGACTGGGGCGATCTGGGTTGTAGTCCCCACTCAGCCATGGCGCAGTCACAGATGAACCCGTCACAGAATCTCCGTCCAACCTACCTCACAGAGTTGGTGCTGTGGGTGCAAGATTTGGAGCAGAATTCTATAAGCCACTTTGAGTTCTTTGTAAGAAAAAAGGTGGGCTATAAATCTAAAAAATAAATAAATATAGAAATAGTGATCTCAGATATCCAAGTCATAGCACCCTCTGGGCAAACTCAGAGCAACACTGAGGTTTGCACAGGTACAAAAGCTCTTTAAGGGAATCATGTATATGAGGGAGAAGCGTACAGTTTTGCCCAAGCATTTTGGTGGGACCTTCATTCGCTTCTCTGAGCAACAAGGTTTCTGTGCAGTTAAAATAGATACTTTTGTGCAGTGCCTTTTGCTTTGGCCCAGCTCACCACTAGAAGGCAGCCTAGAAGAACTTCATCAACACTGAATTCTTGAAAGGGGTTCAACAGCCTTGTCTTAGCAACTTATAACATCCCAGAGGAAAGTATTAGTTGATGCGAGCCCTAAACAGAATCACTTCTGTTAGGCAACAATGTTTTGTTGCAGCCCCCCTTGGTATATACCTAATACCCGAGCTGGAGTTAAACATCTAGCCACAAAACTTTGCTATGCTGCAGTAGAGTCCAAAAATGACTGGATCATATCTGAAATTATGAGCTCTCAAGTTAAAGGGAGTTCAAAGGTGCACCATAGAAACACTGCACTAGACCCTTGTGACAGGTTGTGAGGACGTGGCTTTTTGTCACAGAAGGACTGAAGACTCAGAAATACTTCCAGGTGAGGCTTTCATTGGACAATGGTGATACCTCATCCACAGAATTTTATGAGGGGTCAAGAAGTTGCCTTCAGTTTGTAGCCTTCCTGTGCTTGCCCTCTGCACCTTCTATCTTTTTTATCGGGAAAAATGTGTTATGGGACAGAAAAGGGAATAGTTGCAGGATGCCTTTTGATGGCTACCTGTAGGAGCCTTGTGGAAGCACCCTTTCTTTGCTTTGGCAATGCAGCCAGGTAATAAAGCAAAACTGTGATTTAACAGTGGGATCATTGATAGAGGGAAAACTTCTCATTTGGGTTATCCTTATCCTGAAGGCTACTTCTTATTTTATTTTTCTCCTACAAGCTCACCTAAGACCTGAATGGCATTTTTCATACATGCCTTGAAAATCACTTTGGCTATCTATGTCTTGCGATGTCACCCCGCTCAGCTCACTGAGAGCTCCTTTCTTTGCAAGCGAAGGCTTCTTCACTCTAAAGCTTCCCGAGCTCTCCTCATCTTGTGTGGAGAAGGCCATGAGGACCAATCATGAGCCACAGGCAGGGTGATGCTAAAGCATGGGAAGGAAAACATGACGTTATAAGGCCACTGTTTTGCACAACCCCCTGCTCAGTTCTTTGCTCTTTCCTTTAAATGCACATTGAAAGCCAGAGCAATTGTGTGCACGTGTTCAAAATCTTCTACACCTTTCATAACCTTGTGAATCAAGCTTGAGGCAGTCCTGTGCCTAAAATGGAAAATGATTAAGACCTGAGCGTAAAGGTGGCTGGAACCCCAGTTATGGGTTGCTGCAGCTTAGTGGTAAAAAGGAAGGCACTTTGTATTCATTCCAAAGCGCTCTTTTCTGTGTTCCATTATTGAACCCCTAGTATTAAGTTATCTTGAATACGTTAAAAAGTTTGCATTGAGTGAAAAGTCTCAGATTCCAGTTAGGAAAAAAATGAAGTTTTTATTATTATTATTTTCAACAGTTTAATTAACTTAACACTAAGTTGTAAATTACCCAACCATTTGTATTGTCTGGATAAAACTGACAGACAAAGAAAACAGCACATCAGAATCTTCTCTCAAAGACAAAGGACTGTCTCCAACATTAATGCGCTGGACAGTGTGTGCTACATCACACCTTGCTTCATGTACAGCACTGTTACTGTGTACAGAGCAATCTGCCGCAAGAGGTTCCAAGTAGGGAAATTCATGCACCTTACTAAAACTTCAGTGGGATTTGTCAGTGGAAAATGAGACCTTTGTTTGGGCTTTTAGGCTGCTTAGAGAACAATCTGAATTGTATAATACGTTCCCAAACATTTGCAAGTTGGTGGTCAAATGATAGGTGGACAAACATCTAATTGTCCAGTTATATCCATTTGTTCAATTGTGGCAACTGTTGTGTGCTATGTGGAGGAAGATGCTAAGAAAGGTAAGGCATGCTGGTGACAAGAATGTTTCCTGCATTAAGCAGGGGGTTGGGTTAGGGATACATGAGGCTTAAGACACTTTTAAGTCACTCTTGGCTATTTATGTAAGAAACCATGGCTTGTTAACTATGAACAACCAGTGAAGAGAACCCAAGTTTGTTGTTGGGTTGTAAACTCAGAGTTGTTCACGATTTGTTAACTCACTCCAGGCAACTCAGTTACCCATATTTCAACAACTGCCCATGATTCAGTGACAATCCACACTCAACCCATACTCAAGCCTTGAGTGTTGTCTGAACCCAGGGTAGGCTAATTTGTGTTGATTGAATCAGTATGCTGAACAATACCAGGACCCCAGTGGAATACTGAAATCTGCCTGACACTGAGTCGGGCCATTGGCCTATCAAGCCCGGTGCTGTTGCCAAAGCCTGCCAATGGCTCTCCAGGTTTCCAGGCTGGATTCTTTTCCGGCTCTGCTTGGAGATGGGGTGGATGGCACCTGGTTCTTTTGCATGCAAAGCGGCTGTTCCTACCTTGCCTTGTTCAGCATGATTTCAGCAGTGGATTTCAACATGAATGCAGGAAGTGGGGAATAGTGTCATAAAGTCTTTCCTCACTGTTCAGCCCCAGCTGCTAGTTTTAAGGGGTATGCTGTTTCTCATACTGTAGTCTACAGCTATGATGACTTGTAGCCATTGATGGCTTTATCTCACATAAATGTGTCTAGTCCCCTTTTATCTCAGTTGGCAACTGTGATATCTTGTCACAGTGAAACGCATAGTTTAACAATATGCTATGTGCAGAAATAAAATGAAGGAGAATCCAGATTCAGCTTGGCATTCCCATGGTCAACTGACCAACTGAGATACCAAGTTAGCTGGAGAATGCTCCTGCACATTTCTCTTTTTTCCTTTGGGGTTAGCCATGGGAGCAGGCAGGGGTCAGATGGAATAAATTTGGAAAAGATCGAAAGGGACCGATTTAGTTCCAGGAATTACTAGTTTCTGACCTCTATTCTAGGTATGCACTGTAAATGTAGGTGATTGCATGTCATCAGCAAGAGGCAATCTGATTTTCCATAAAGTTTCTTCAGATTGTCAGGGCAGAGTCGCATGATCTAAACTTTAAGAATGGAAGAAGAGCCATTTTGCAATCTTAATCACATCCATCTGGGCTTGCTTGCTCATTCTGCCCGCTCCCATGGAACTACACTTTAGCACTGAGTGGAGCCTAAATATTGTATTTACTATACGAACTAGACTGAATTTTTAGGGTAAAGTTAGCAGTAATGTTGATTCTACTTATGTCATTCTACTTATGCCAGTAAGGAGATGCCTTCATCTGTATCCCAAGTATTACTTCCAGCAAGTAAAAATGCATATGAACAGTCTAATTTTCGTTGGTTTGCACATCAGTCCGTGCTTGTAATTTATAAAGGTGCATGTATTCCCCTGCATTAGAGTTATGTACAGTAATAAAGGATGCAACAGCAGCTCATGGAAAAAACCTCCACCTCTCTTGAGTTCCAATGAGGCATCTTTGCCAAGCAGCCCATTAGAGGGCAGAGCTGCCATCAGAGTCAGAGTACAAAACACTGGCAGTGCCTGAAACAACAGTGACAAATCCTAAACAGTGATCTGAAAAACAAGAAGATCTGGCACATTTGTGAGCTTTATACTGAAACTTTTGACAATTGTAGCATGGAAGTCAACTACAGAGCTTTCATGGGCAGTGAGCAGATTCACCCATAGAAGTAGATTGAATTAAACCATTCGCATGAGCCAACTCCATCTTCTTCTTTGTTAAATGTCCAAATGGCCAATGCTAATATGGCCTGTTTAGAGCTGACATCCTTAAGAACTAAGTCTGTCATCATGTATTATATCCATGTACTGCCACCTGCACGTTACAACCTGTATACACACGAAAAAGGATATATTATTGCTTGTAAGCCTATTTAGACTCTCTTTATAAAAAGCCTTTTTTTGTCTGTTAACAGAATACAGGATTATGACAAACTAGCTAAGTAGGTTTTTATCTTGAAAATACAACATCAATTCCTTCAGGAAAGGCTTAGATCTTAGGCTAAGATCTTTAGTAGAGATGTAATGAATGACTGCAAATATTTTTACACAATATTAATAATAACAACTTAATGATAGTTTCAAGTGAAATTTCTATAGGACTATTTCCTGGTAGCTATTTACATACTTTGCCATTTCTGGAAAAGAAATACAAGATGATAGAACATAACATAGAGCATCTATTACTAAATCAATAAAGCCCTAATCTAGAGAATGTTAGTTCTGTTGAATTCAATGGGACAAGTTAGTCATGGCTAACTTATACCCCATTTATTTCCAGTGGGATTTAAGAGAGACTAGCTTTCTCTGTATTAGGAAAATCAATGAATACACATTATACAAGAGCATAATTTTTTTTCTTTTAAAAAAGATTAAATTATATAATCTGTTAAAAAAAAGATACAGCATTTTTGTTTTTAAAGAAAATATTTCTCCAGTGTCAAAATTATTAAATAGCATGTAATAAACTAACTTAAAATAAGTTTCATAAAAAAGTTGTCCTGCTATCTAAGATGGTTACTACTAAACATGCTTACACTGAGAGTCTTACTGCCTCAACATCTACAGAATTTCATTCTATACATAAACTTATGACATTTCTTATGCCTGAAGATCTATTTTTTTAAACAGTACATGTATAAGGGATCCAGTATTAAAAACATTAAAAAGGTACAGTTATATACAACAGAAGCATTCACAATTCCATTTTTCCTTCTTCTAAAGTCCTTTCCCCCAAATCAGGAAGCATGGGTTGAGCTAATCGCAGGGTGGCTTTTGCGTAATTCCTCATCCTCAAAAAGAATTCTGCTTATAGAAAAATGATCTGGTGTTTAGAGGCACTGGAAATCCAGATTCAGCTCCCTAGTCCAAAAACAGACTGTGTGTGTGAACTTGGCACTCCTTGTGCCTTAAGAATAGCTCTAACCTGGAGGTCATTGTCTTGCGACCTCATGGGCTCTTTTGCCCTCGAAAATTCAGCTTCAGGAGCTAAGTGAAGCTTGGTTGTCTCTGCCATTTTTACCATTTGTATAAAGAACAGGAGGGGTACAGCACTGCCAGAAGATTGAGCAATCCTCACTTTTGCATTTGAAGAAAGTGTGGACTTGGGAGCAAGGCCTCCTCTTTCGGCTGAGAAAGAGTAATAATCATGAAGTGAGTACTGGGTAGGTTCTTGGGATAGTGGCTGAGAGGATCGCGCACTGACCTTCGTGACATAGCCATCCCAATTATTTAACCAATGAGCAAAGGGACTGAAAATGCCATAAAACAGAGAGTCTGAGTTTTAGTGCTTCCATTAAGAACAAACGGAATTTTAGAAAGTACAAGCACAGGAACAATCACCGTTCAGGACACATCCTGACTCTTTCAAACACGGCTACTGCTTCCCAATTAAAGAAGTAATGATGTACACAGAGACACAGTTCTGTTAAATGCTTTTAAAAAGGTAATAAGAGATCAGGTTCCAAATGCAAGACACTTACTTTACAAACCCCAAATGACAAAAGAGAAGTCAGACCAATGGGTCTTGATATTGTTGAAAGGCTACACAAGGACCTACCCCCTGCCCAAACCTTTGGGTGGCTTCAGAAACAACTAACTCAGCATGAAGAGTTGCTATGGGCAGTGGGAAGAAAGTTCTGGATCACATGCCAAAGGAACCATTTGGGTCATGACCAGGAATCAAGTAGTCTAACAAGGAAGAACACAGGCTCCGGTCTGGACTTTGCATTAGGGGAGCAATTCCAAGCCCAATGGCATCACCCAGGCCCTTATCAGTTGGGAGTTTCTAAACCATTTTTAGATATTGCAGTAAAAAGATGTACAAATGTTCAGCTCACCTGTTTAGAGACATGCAACAGTGCAAAAATGCATCTGTTCAAATCTAGCTTAGTTCAGAGGCAAAACCAAGTGGACTTTCAAAAGAGATGCTAAGAACACCTTTTGGCTGGGAATGAATCACTTCTGAAAATGCTCTTTGGGTGGAGTAAAAGTGAATTGCTTGAAAATCAGTTTCACTTTCCAGCATGTTCATTCAGATCCACAAAGCCCTGTCCATGCACATATTTGGGAGATGGCCAGTCTCTTCTGGTGGCAGAACCTTGCCACTCATGGAATATGCTTTAATAGTGCTGCCCCTAGCATGAAGGACACCTTTTCAGAGCCATGGGGAGTGTGACAGGAAGGCCAAAGGGTTGAAAATCTACTCTGTATGCTCAGGAGTGCCCTTTGAGCTCCCCTGTTGCAAATCCAAAATTAGATCACATGTGAATGAAACTCAGTGTTGGGTTTTGGCCACCATCAAAATGGCCCTTCCAAAAGGGAAAAAAACGGAGAGGTTAAGAATCAGTTCTCCCCAAAGTAACTCGATGAGTATTTGCTTTTAGTGAAAAAATATCTTTATGTTGTATTTTAATACATTGTGCACCACTCTGATATTTTTTCATTATATTTTATAATGAAAATATACAGGGAAGTTTCCCTCCCAACACACACACACTTAATGAAATTCCATTCTTAGAGGGGCACCCCAGTAGGTAATTTGGTATCCTTTCAACACTAAATGAAGTTTTTATTTTTCTGGGTCGTTCATGCTTTCATGTTCTGAGTCTAATCCAATACCTTCTATCCTGGATGCACATCAGCCTCCAGACTTGGAGCCCGAAGCGCATCTGGTAGCCAGAGTGAGGTATGGCAGTGATGATCCCTGCCATACCTTGCCCCATGCCTTTTAGTTAGACAGCTGCTTCTGGGGAAGGAAGGAAGCCAGGGTGCCAATATGGACCAGCTTATAGGGACTGACCCTGCCTCCTCCCCTCTCTGCCTCTTGGCACATCCCTCCCCCCCCCCCCTTGGTGCTACATTTGCACTCTTAGTGAGGCAGCCATGCTACTGGTTCTTCTCCAGATGCAAGAGGTGCTGGGGCTCAGCCTTCAGACGTGTAGCACCAAGGCCATAGGACTTGGTGGCTGGGACTCTGAGGAATCCTACCCCACCCCCAGCAATCTAAGGAGGCCATAGGATAGCACATTTAATTGGTGAAGGACACAATCCTATACATGTTAGGCAAAAATGGCCAACAACTCTGAGCAGTCCCCAGCCAGCTATGCTGAGTGGGGAAAGCTGGAAGTGGTGGGACTTTTTTCATTCCACTTGTGCATAGGATTGTGTCCTTAATTTGTCTCTTTAATGGCTGCTCTTACTGGTGTACACGCGTGTGTGAACGTTTATTCTGATTTGGCATCATTTTCACTGTCATTTAGCTTGTGAATCAATCTGGGAGCCAATTGTATAAAAGGTGATAAACACATAGTGTCTTTTTATAGTGTCACCATGGATCAAAGTACATTGAATATATTGATGTTTATACATGTTTTCTATTAAAAGCATTTCTAGGCCATTTTCAGATGAACCTTTTTGTTCTAACTCAAGTAATTTATCTCTTCTCATTTAAGAAGGCACTGGACACGCAGTGCAGAATCTGCAGATCATGACCCAGCAGCAAATCTTGAAACAGTTGTGCTGAAACTACGAGCTAGGAAACCAGAGGTATGTTCCAGCATTTCTACCCCCAGTCCCCCATCAACATCTGGGGAAAAGTTTATGATGAACTGCAGGAAACAGGTTTTAGCAACATAAGCATCTTTGAATTTATAAAGCATAAACTTCTGCAGTTCAGTTCCCAGGTGTGGAATGTGATCTTTTTCTTATTATTCCTTTAAAAGACAAGGTTATTAAAAGACCCAAATGGCTACCAACCACTAAATCTAACCCAATCTATTCTAGTTCATACATACATTGTACAATACTGCCTAGTGCCTACTATAGACAAATATAAAGAGATGTCAGGCTGAACTATAGTTAGTGTGTTTTTAAATCATTACTTGTTCTTTTTAAAATCACAACATATTTTGGCCAGCATGCAACTACCTTTCTCCAATCCATACACACAAAATACTTAACATGAATTGGAAAAATACAGAAATCACAGGCATAGAAGAAACGAAGATATTTGGATGGAAACTCTGGAGCCTCTATGGCTTTAATATACTTTAAATTCTTAGTGTTCCCTTATTCTATTATCTATATTAGGTAATGTCTAGCAGGAATCATTACTAGGCCTATTGTTTTGTCATCATTTGGCTGCTTATTTCCCAAGCCATTAAAACACTGTCTATGAGATGCTGCTGCCTAAGGTTCATTCTACAGCAAGTCATGCTTCTCTCATGCTTATTTCATAGTCTACATATAAACCTGTTTGCTACTTTGTGCTCCAACAACAGGCCAAGGAGCCATTTCCAGATGGTTCCTAAATGCTCATACTGGACTCAGCACCTCAAACTGTGGAAAGAAACAAACTTTTGGCATCTAACAGGAAAGCAGAGTTGAGATAGCAATAATAAAATCTTCATTAAAATGAGAGCTAAAATAAACATCTAGTAACGTACAAAAGGTAGATCTAAATACAGATGGAGCACCCTGGCCTGAGGTACCTTCTAACAGTAATCTCAGGAGTTTTCAGACATGGCTGTGTCCAGGTACACTACTTTGCCCCGTCTGCGCAATCTGCTGTCCATCAAGTGAATTCTACTCTAATGTATTTGACTCTTTCTGTTGATTCCTGTCTCAGCTGTATGCAGAATATATATAGTTATCTTTGTACTGTCTAACATAAAATATTTACAGAATTTTTATCCTTTCCCCTTCCTTCCTTCCTTCCTTCCTTCCCTTCCTGCCTTCCTTATAAAATCACCCACAAATCCCATCTGCAGTGACCAGATCTTCTCACTTTTGAGAAGTCCCTTTTTTGACCTGTCCTCCTTTACCCCCTCTCCAGTGGATTCTCATTTAGCTTCTCCTTCTGGGTCACTGTATGTCCTTCTCTTGCTAGTGCACTAGAGGAAGACACACCCCTATTTTACTGAATCAGGGATATAGGCAGTTCTGCTGGTAGATGGAGGATCAATAATGCAGTGTGAGTGGAACACATCCACCCACAGGTCACAGAAACAGACAGGCACAAACATACAGACAGAAATCCATTACTAAAGTTGAAATGCCCCTGTTAGTCCCACCAGTCGCTCATTCAGAGAGGTGCTTCATAGGTGCTTACACATGCAAACAAACCATGCAAGAGTTCACAAGGCGCCTTTAGTGTCACTTGTGAAAATGCCTTCCTTCCAGGTTGCTTCACACCACTGGTGTCTTAAATAGCACTCCCTTAGTGCATCACCCCCTTTCCTTAAGTGCAGGGATCCAAAGATATCTCACACACATCTCTCCTGCAATAAACAGAATGTCATTTTCTGATATTTTCTCCTGTTTAAGAAAAGAAATAAGAAAAAGCCCAATCTTTTCTATCATAAATTTGTTTGCAGTGGTAGAATAAGCTACAGCTACCAAAACCAATCCCTGTTCTAGAGGAATCTGGTGTACTGTAAGATATGCACTAGAAACTGCCAAGCATGTCTATATAGTGGGAGCATGAGCACAACAGGGGAAAGCACAGCAAAAGCTGAGGTGAGGTAAGGTGTGAATGTGAGTTGGCGATGTTCATATCAAACCGTGGGTAGGAAGTCTCATCTTTGTAAGATTTCCAATTTGCATTCGGCGGCACTATCTGTGCAATGTTCCAACTAACTGGTTTGCCATGCGCTCTGTACTAAAACCAACTGGTGTAATCAAAGCATACACTCTCGTTCTTTTAACAAAAACGCTTCAGCAGTACTGTTGGCCTAAGTCCTATAGTAGAAGACACTGCTGGTAATTTGGCACAGTGTACAAAAAATACAGCAACAGTTTTGTACATCAAATGGAACGGTGGGACTTGTTCTAAGAAAAAGTTGCAGTTCCTTCCCCCACCCCACATTCCTCAAAGGGGAAAAAAGTTTACAAAACCCATAAAGTTTCCCTGAAACTGCTATCTTCTTTTAGGTCAGATGTTTGCTTTTTACTATTTAAGAATTGCCAAAAATTCTTTTTTTTTTCAAATTTGTAAAATAGTACTAATGAGAAAAAGCCACATCTTCCCCAATTTAAAAAAGTTGCTGTGACATTTCAAGGTTTTACATCAATCTAAACCAAGGATGCATGGGCGACAGTGAAGGAAGGGAAGCGAAAGGGTCTGTGGGGTGTGTGTGTGATTCTGTAATTGGGATCGTGCCCTGTGGCTCCGCCCACTTGGATGGAGAGAGGTCACTGGCCTCCATCTCGGTTCCTGTCCAAGGTTACTTGGCTATCCTCACCTTCAGGCTTTCCCCAAGGACTGATCGGAGATGCAATGTGCTTGAGGACAGCGTTCCAGCAACAAAACCTCGACAGCATGATGTTAAAAACAGAAGCAGTTCCCCAGTATGTCCTTGCTCATTAAGACCTGTCACAGCAAGGTCCAACTGTGCTCTCCAAGGAAAGCTGTGAGGATTGGCGTAGGAGTGGAGTGGTTGCAGGATCTACCATGGAGGAGGTTGGGAATAGCTTATACCAACCAACTGCCAAAGTTGACAAATCCAATTCTTCCAGCAGAACCCGGGCGACTCCCATGAAGTGTTTGCGTTCCATGCGTCCGTAGTTCCCCCAGACAATCACCTGGGAAAGGAGTGGGAAGGGATCAGGTTTAGTCCATAAGCAGCATGCATGAATCATGGAATCTGCTCACAAAGCCATGGGCACAGCTTCTGATAAAGAAGATAAAGCAGCTTTGGACAAAGCATAAAGCAGAAAAGGAAAAGCAAGTTTTTGGTGGCCCAGACATAGAAAACTATTCTGTACTGGGTCTGATATCTGTCTGTCTTGAACAGCAATCCTACTAGGATGGGCAGTGGGTCCGTACAGTTTAAGGCTCGGGCGTTTCCTATCACCATCACCTGCAACTTGACCTTTCTCTTTTTTAAAGCTAGACCTGTGTGAGATTGAACTAGAGAGCTTCTGCATGAAAAGCATGCACTCTGCTAGGGAGCTATGATTCTTCCCACCTTCTGACACATCCTACTGTGACCAAGGAACAGACCGCAGGGCTTAGATAAGAGATGGATGGATGGATACTTAAGGACTGCAGTGGTAGGAAATGTTCATTGCTTTACTGTCGGGAATGCAGTCAAGGTGGCGAACAATAACATTAACATTAAAAGCATGTGCATTACTTTGAATACATGTGCATTATTCAAGGAAGTTTGTATAGGCATATTCTCACATGGCTCATCCCAATGGTCATCATTTACTCCCATGGTGTAAACTAAAGTGCTATGCTTCAGGAGCAACTGTTAGTGGTTTGCCCAACACACAATGGCAAACTTCAGGATTTTTTCACAGTATATAAGCCCTGCCATCATCATCATCATCATGACTGTCACATGTATATCCTGACTTTTTTCCTTTCACAAGAAACTAAGGAAGCTTACATGGTCCTCTTCTCCATTTTATCCTCACAACAACCTTGTAAGATAGTTTAGGCTGAGAGTCAGTGAGTCAGTGACTGGCCCAAAGTCACCCAGTGATATTCATGGCCCAGTGTGGACTAGAACATGGATCTCTCAAGCCTTAGTCCAACAGGCTAATCATTACTCCATACTGGCTCTCTGGGGTGATGCGTCCTTGGCTAATAAACCATGATGAATACATACCAAGGAAGGAAGTCTGCTCTGTGTGGCTAGCACTGCAAACTTAGACACACCCATAGACTCAACCAAGGGAAGCCTCTCACCTTCCATGCAGAAGAAATTTCAATACTAATGTAAGAAGCAGAAGGAGACTTGCTATGACTAATGCATAATCATCATCTGCGCACAGGGTCGGAATTTGAGCTGCAGTGAAGTGAAGAAGGGAGGGCCACCAGCAGAACCATGGAAAATCTGAGTCCATGAGGCTCCTCCCTTGATCAGCCCTCTGCTGGCAGCGGCCATTTCATGAGGGACAGATGGGAAACAGAAGGATTCCATCAGCTCAGTTGAGAGACAGGCAATGTTTGATACTCCTTTTTCTTGGGAAGGTAAGCGCATAAGTAGAACTGCGCTGCATCAGAACAAAGGCCTATGAAGACCTGCATTCTGCTCAGGCCGTGGCCAACCATATGCCTCTGGGAAGCCCCCACTATGAGTACATAGCACCCCTCCCTGTTCCTCAGCAACTGGTATACTGTCTCTAATACTGGGAGGAATATGTCACTATCAAGATAAGTAGCCACCGAGAGCTCTCTCCTCTTCAAGTTGCTTCTGTTCCCCCTCCACCAAGAACACCACCATGGCTGCACCTGTCATCCTTCTAGGGTGGCCATGTGTTCCACTCTACCAGGGCAGTCCTCTTTTTGAACGTGTCTTCTATTTGAAGCGCTGTCCAGTTGGAGACTAGTGCAAAGATAAGATACCATGAGAAAGGAGAGGCTGGGGGCCTTGGTGGTGTTGCCCGTCAACAAAGAGCACCTGGAGAGCAGACTGAGAAGGCACACCTGGGCAGTTTTCTCCAGCACAGAGAGATGCGCCGTATTCCTATTTCAATTACAGTAAATTGATCCATGCAATTTGATGCAAAACTGCCTCTTCTTTTGCCCTCTGTGTGTGTCTGTGACACATTTCCTCCTTCTTGCCTGAATGGCAACATAGCCTATGCTGGCCAGGGAACCTGTCAGCAGAGCTCAGACATGTCCATCTTACCTGCAGGACTTTGCCTTGAGGGCTTTCTGGGAAAAGTAATACTTGGTTGTACAGGGGGTCCAAGGATTTGCGAGCCACTTTGGTCTTCTTCTTTGCAATACAAACCCCATTTTCTAGCAGGTAGGCCTTGATGTAAGCAGCTGGGGAGAAAGCACATGGTAAAGGCTCACTCTTCCATGGTCAGGACGAACAATTTTCTTTTACATCCACTTTATTTATCTATATTTATTTAATTAGTGTACACCCTGTCTTTCTGCCAAAAGAAACTGGACTCAAGGTAATCTGTAATAAAATATAGATTACAAATGAACTCTTAATGAAAGCATCATATAAGATCATAAATTAAAACATAATTAAAATAATAGAAAAAGAAACTAACAGCACCTGATCAACCAAATCACTCTTCAGCAACAAGCTAGCTCTTTTACCAGTGTCTGAATAGAAACCGTTGTCCACTGGTTGAAGGATGCCAGAGAGGGGTCAACCTAGCCTCCCTTGCAGGGAATTTCAGACCCAGGGAGCAGTTACTGAGAAGGCCGTCCCCTGCATCTCCATGAAACATGCCTCCAATGTAGCTGGCACCAAGAGAAGTGCTTCCGTCAAGAATCTTAAAAGCTGGTAGGCTCAAATGAGAAAAGGAACACTATCAGATAACCTGCTCCCAAGGCCATATTTTGCTCAGGCAAAGCAAATATCTTTGCATATAGTGGTTTTTGATCCCCAGCCAGTCAGTGAGACTACCTGTTCAGCCAGCTCCAGACCTTGAATGATACTTCAAAGATGGAAATTGTACATCTTAGTATGCTTAGAGGCACTGCTTCAAATGTGGGGGTCAGTAGGGCAGATTGGCTGGCTAGATGATCATCCGCCTGCCTGTTTGCATTGTAATCAACCAGCTCCACCACTGGTTTTGCCCTATGTGCAATGTTAAGCTTGGGGAAGGTCACCTGAGAAAGACGGGGAAAATATTAGAAGATGACTTGCTGGTGAGGTGGAATTTAGGCACCATGTTGAAGGGCAGTCCTGATTTGCATAGGTCCGGGTTGCCTTATGGTGGGGCTGCAGCTTTCCTGGTGGGCTGGGCTGGCACTTTGAATGCTCTCCTCAGCGCTGACCTTTTTTCATTGATGGAACCCAACATCATATAACTACCTATGCCAATAAGACATCAATAGAAAGCTTCTGACCTGTAGGCAAAAGTTGCTCATGGACTCTGGAGCTGAAATACCTGGATTTCCTCCCTGTCCCGAGCACCCAGCAGCCAGGGCCAGGCCACGGAGCCTCAGTGCAGTGATCAGTGGCCGCTGGAGGGGGCACAATCCATCTGTCTACTCTGACTTTACTGTGACATCAGTCTGGTCATTTCCTGCAGGATGCATGCCACAGCCTACCATGTATGTATGTATGTTGTTGTTGTTAGTGTATTGCATTATACTCTACCTTTCTTCCTCTTGCAAAGAACCCAAGGAGCCTTACAAGTTACTATTCATTTGTTAGATTTGTATCCTGTCTTTCCACCAAATATTGCTAAAGATGCCTGGCTGTACGATGAGTTATTTGTGTGATAGCCTTAAATATCATTGTTTCCAGAACGTTTCAATACAGCCACCGGAATTGGTAGCAGTTTGGATAGATAATTAGGTTGACCAAAGAAACCAAAATGTTAATCTCCACTTCTACTTTGAAAAAGTAGTTTCCTAAGGGTAACAGCCTTGCTCATCCAATCTTACTGGTGATTTCTGTGTAAAACCAAGCATCTTTGTTCAATCCAGTCACAGTGATTCAGCTATTCTCTTGAACTTTATGGAAACAAAGAGCCAGCAGTTTGTTAAAAGGCAGAGACCATTTAGAGGTAAGTTGAAAAATGTCACCTGGAAGGGTTTTGGAGCCAGGCTTTGGGGTAAGTCCTCGGGCTTGAATGATATCCACTTCTAGTTGCCCATTTCGTTCCTGTAACCCAATCTCCACATCCCCTGGAAACCAAGCAAGGCACAAGATAAAGGCAAATATCTGCTTACCAAGGGGGCTTTTAAATAATAACACACAAATATCTAATGAACTGTGGCCTTCTCCAATGAGTTCTTCTGATGATTAGAGGCTTTAAAATAGTACAGGCACTCTATCTATAAATTATCATCAGCAATAGTCAGCTCTTCTCTTGCAACGCCTAGATTCTCAGTTGCCAACTCCAAGGCAAAAAGATGTGGACAAAGGAGGAACAGCACATGTGCTATTTTTAAGCTCTGGACTTAATTGTCTTTGGGAAGGAGGGAGGGAGGGAGCTCTTTGATGTTAATGTGCATTCCTTTGAAATATGGGAAGTCAGCCCTGCTGCCTTTGCAAAAGTCTTTGCTTATTTTTCTGAATGGGGCACTGAACATCTGACCCAAGTTTCTGTCCTACCAATGCAACCATCCAGAGGATAGAAACGAGGCACTAGCCCTCCACTGGGAAAATTATCTTCGAGAGCCTTTGAATCAACTCTTGTCCTCAAACTGATGACTTCCGAACCATGAGCCCTTTTACAAATGATTTTATTTTATCCACCATCGGAAGAAAATCCAGAGGGAGCCCAATTTGCATTTAGATGTTCTGAGCACCAAGGACAGTGCCTCACCACAAGGCACATGAGAGCAAAAGAGCAGGATGTGTCCTCAGCTAATCCACACAACAGGGGTCCTTATGGATCGAAAACAAAAAGACAGGCATAGAATGCATTAGACAGGCATAGAGTGCAAACAACACCGTGAGATATGATCACTCCTATTCAGATAGGTTGTGGGCAAGAAAATGCTGCTTGCACCACACATAACATTTTGCAGCAAGACAAGAAAGTTCTGTTTTGATCTTATCAGACCAGAGAACCCCTTTTCCATGTGTCTGCTGTGTTTTCTACATGCGCTTTTGAAAAGTTCAGATGAGCTTTAATATGACTGTGCTTCAGCTTTTTTCTAGTCTCTTTCCTGTAAAGCCCAGTCTTGAGAGATCTGAGTGATCAGCTGTGGAACTCTTCAGCTCCTTCAAAATTACCACTGGCCTCTTTGTTGATTCTCAGATTGATTGATTGATTGATTGATTTAAAGCCTTTATAGACCATCCCCCCACTGGCTTCTTGGGACGGTTTACAACATTAATGTCTCCCTTACCCAATCACTGAGTTTGCATGGATGACCTTCTCAGGGTAGTAACAGAGGGTTTGTCATATTCTTTCCATTTTACAATAATATATTTAATGGTGCTACATAAGATGCTCATAAGTTTGGAGTATTTATTTTATAACCAAACCCTGATTCATGTTTCTGCACAATTTTATCCAGGAATTGTTTTGATAGCTCCTTGATCTCCATGATGCTGTTTGTTTAGCTATACTCTTCTTTAGCTAACCTGAGTTACATGACATTGGAGTATCACCAGGTGAACATCATTCGATTACATACTCAGATTTATAATTTCTGGAGGCAGCGGTTGCACAAAACCTATTTCAGCATGTCACAACAAAGGGAATGAATGCTTACACAATCAACTGGTACCAGTTTGTTTTGTCTATTTAATTTTTGTGCCACAAAAAATATATTTTACACCTCCACAGTGCTGAGTATCTTGTTGTAAACCACAAGAGGACTTCAGCTGCAGGCAGTATGGAAACGAAATAAATAATAATAAAAACAACTGCAACTACAACTAGGAATGATTTCAGTTAAATCCAGTTGAGATCCAGATGGTAACACAAAGGAGTGCATGAAAATACTTCTGCAGGACATTGTACATAAATAGTGTTATATATCAGAGGTGCAAAAACTATAGCCCGGGGCCACCTCCCAGTCTTGTTCTAGTGGCCCCCAGATTCACAGAAGCAGAGGGGGAGAGAGTTAAAAGTCCTAGGAGAACAAGCTCTGTGGTTTTTACCATAGCAAGGGCCCACCTGGGGTTGCTCACCATTGTAACCCCCTTCTTTGCCTGCCTCCCCTCTGGCTCAGACAAGAGAAGGAGTCAGAGGAGCCGGTTCTACCTACTTGCTCCCTATCAAGCAAGCAAATGGTAGCAGTGATAAGAATAAGGATGAGAGATTGTAGCAGTGGAGGCGAGAAGGCAGACCCCCAGGGAGAAGGTGCCTTGCCCAAAGAGCCGGAAAAATAACTGGCACTGGTACTCTACATACATGCATAAAAGTAATAGCTCTTGTGATGCTTACCCATGGAGGTAGTGGCCAGAGTCTGGCGACCCACGAACTGGGCTGGTCCCATGCTCCCCAGGAAATCACTGAATTGTCCAGCAGATGCCAGGTGAACGCCATTGAAATTCAAACTGTGAGATAAATGGGTTGGCAGAAGTAACTCTTTGAAATACTTGCAATGACCCAGCGATTAAACAGGCTTAAATTAATTGGATATATGCATGAGATGGAGAGTTATTTGGATTTGCTGCAGACCTTCTGATTTTCACACTGGCTTGTTACATGACACTCACTTTCAATTTTTCTCCATAAACCCATGGAAGATGTGTGTTAGATTAGTTTTAGATAATTGCAAACAATTATTGTCACAATAAATCAACCCGGGGAGTGGGGGGGGGGGACAAGCTTTTCCTATGAAATCTTCCCACTGCCTTTCATACTGTGGGAAAAACTGACATCTTCTAGCCTGCAGGGCTGAATGGTTTGCAATTAATTTTTTGCTGGTGTGCATTCTCTTTCTCCTGAGGCTATTACTTTCCAGAGGAAATCTAAAACTGAACAGACTAGCTGTTCTCTATTTAGACTCCACAAAAATACAGCAGATTAAAGCATATATTCACATGAAAAAATCATTGCTAAGCTTAATAGATCCTGTGCAGAAATGTATTTGTTTCATCTTTTTATTCATCCAATTTATATGATACTTAGAATAAATCATAAAGCAGCTTACAAATGCGAACACAGTCCTAATAATACCAATGCTATTAAAATCCTATAAAATATCAAACCAGCAGCTATGTAATAAATGCAATTAGATTGTCCTAACAATTTTTTTAGTGACATCAGTCAACACTAATGGTGCATGTTCGTGAAAACAATGACTGACAAGTGATGGTGCCACTTGGATTTTGTAATTAGTCACCTTGTTGGTCACAACTCATGTTCCTAATGCTTGCCTTTGCTGTGTCCTTGGATCTCGGTCATATAAATTCATGATTAGCTTTGGAATAGATGGATTTCAGATTATCCATCTGAGTTTTGACAAATGTTCAATACTTGCAAAAATATAGTTCAGCTTAAATTCCAATTATCTGTAGGCTGCAGACTTCCCTGGGGGTAAGTCTCATTTGGCTTAATATGCCTTACTTCTCAGGAGCGATGTAAAAGATTGCACTGTTAATGGGGCTTGCCCATCCCAAAGTAAGATAAGTGACCATAAGTGAAAATACTCCATATCTGGGTATGTAGTGCTGGAACGTTGAAATGAACTCGAAACTAAACTTTGACAAGGCAGAGACTCCATGGGTCCTGTGAGTGGTACCCAGCTCTAGGAACTGCAGATGTTAGCCCTTCTGAATGGGGTTGTATGTTGGCTGAAGGAAATGGTATATAACTTGGGATGCACCTGAACCAGAGGTGTTGAACCTGCTCAAGCCCAGGCTCTCATTCAAAGAGCTCTCAGGGCCACGTTCCAGTGGTGGGAAGGGCCAAAAGCAATGGGGAAGGGCCAAACATACCAGCTTATTTTAGTTTAAAGCCCTTCCTGCCAATAACCAAGCCTCAGGAGAGGCATTTCAACAGTTATGCCCTGCATTGGATGCAGCTTCCTCCCTTTTTAAAGGCTGAGATGAGACGTCTCTCTTAAGGCTTACTGATGCTGCTACTGGTGATAATTCAGGCCCTGCCCCTTTTTCTTTTGGCTCCGCCCACCACTGGTATGCATTCCCCAGGAGTTTTCCAAAACAGAAAACTCTATTGGTGCCATGGCTCTTTATCAAGAATAGGCCAAAGGTAGAGCTGGTCAGCCTCTTTGATTACCAGTAGATCAGCAAGGATTTCTGACTCCAATTTAATGAGCTCTTCCCCAACAAAATGATGCTTCCCTCCTAGATTCTGCTTCTGAAATGAAGAGAGCCTGGGAGAACCAGGAGTGGGTCTTTGTGATCCCTATTCAGTTCTAGCCTTCAGCACAACTTCCTTTTGCACCAGTCTCTGACTGGTGGACCTGGGGTTCTAGAAAAAGAAGAAGGCATTTCTGGAAGTGTGCAATCTGTCTTTCCCTGCTTTATATAACCAAGTGCATGGGAGAGACAAAGGCATTGCTTGATTCAATAAGATGCCTTCTGGCTATTTTTACAAAAAGATGCCCACTCTTCCTTCTTCAAAGACCTTTGACTCCTCCTAATCATAATTAATGATGCACTTGTTTCAGCAGCATGTTAATGATTTAAATAACATTAGATCAGATGGCCTTTTGAAACAGAGCTTGACTCCTCCTCTGAACTTTATACAGATGGGTAAATCTGCCCCAGGCAGCAGCTGATGGACTGCTCTGTGCTGTGTCATCAGGCTGAAGCAAAGTCAGTGGGGGTTGGGGGCTGATGCAGCACCAACAGCGTCAACGGAGGGCTATTTGGCCAGGAGCGATGAACAAGCCCAGCTCCCAGGCGTTCAGGCACTGTGAGCCTTACTCGACAGCAGTTCTGCACCGAATGCTTATCGGCTTCGGTGCTTGTGCAGAACTTGACTCATGGGACATTGGCAGAAGGGAGAGTGAGTTGCTGTTCCATAATCCCCACTGCCTGCTGCAGCCTCATGTGCTTCCCGGATAGCCAGTGGGCCTGGAACAGCCAGGGAGGTGGTGGTGGGGAGGTTGCTGGGCAAAGCAGGAATGGGCAAAATCATCTCCCTCAAATGCACGTTGCCAAAAAAGAGGAATGTCCTAATGAATGTGAAGATAAAAGATGACAGACAGTTGCACAAGATTCTCTCATGTGTAGGGAGAAATTGCAAGAACTTAATAGTTCTGACTGACTGTAATATAGCCAGATTAAGAACCTGACTCTAACAGAGCCAGATTAGAGTCAGTGCAGCGTAGGGCCACAAGTTTGGTGGCCAATTTGCAGGGGGGATGCCGTATGAGGCAAGACTGAGGCAACTGGGTTTCTTCCGCCGGGATAAGAGGAACTTAGAGGGGATCTGTTGGCGACATACAGGTATGTGAGGAGATGTCACATGGAGATGGGTAGAGACCTGTTCTCCCCTGCAGAGGAAGGCAGGACGTGCTCCAACGGAGCAAAGCTCAGGGAGCCAAGGTTCCGTTTGGATGCCAGGAAGCACTTCCTGACAGTCAGGACCCCGAGGGTGTGGAATGGGCTTCCACGGGAGGTGGTTGAGGCCCCATCGGTGCAGGTGTTCAAGGATAGGCTGGATGTGCACATGGTGGGCATGTCGTGAGCGGAGCCGGCTGGTGCCGGAGGTCAGACTAGATGGTCTGGGAGACCCCTTCTGACTCGCTCTGTTTCTATGTTTCTAATTTGAAATAGATACATATCATTCTAGTGGTATGAGAATATGAAAAGGTGCATAATCAAATGAGAGGGGAAAGCATATATGTATCACAGGAAGTAAAGGGGCAAAAATTAAAAAGTCCTAGGTGCCAGTGAAAGCAGTTTTATTGTTGCCTGACATGTTTGAGAAATGTCCCTTTTCAGGGGCTCGAAATCATCCATTTGTTATAAGCCTTTTGTTTCCTGTGAAAAGGTATGAACCTTCTCCACCTGCTGCCTAGGTGCTAACTGTGGATGGGCAGCTCTGAGGCCCACCTTGGCTTCCTTTACCTTTACATCAGCCTCAGACTGGGCAGCCTTTCAAACAGAGGCTGCTTTCACAGGAGAATTATCCTCTGTAAAGTAAAGCACATGGCCACCCTATTTCCCTCCACTCGCCAGGGGAACCTCAACTGAATCGAGGACCCTTTTGTGAAGTGAAGGACACCCCCTGCCCCCTTGGGGAAGATCAGGCTGCAATCTGAAATCCAGGTTGTACCCTACTAGGAAGAAGAAGATCGCAGTCTTATAGCTTTAGGACTTGCGTACAGTCAGTCTGGCCCTGCATATGCACAGCCACCAGATCTGGCAACTCTGCCTCCTTAGATGGCGGATCGATAGATTTACAAAGACTGCATTTCTGTATGGAGCTTTCTGAAGTGGGGTGAAGTCCAGGTGCAGAAGCCTGCACTTGCGGCCGTCCAATCTGTGTAGTCGCGACTGGTCAATTCCCGTGTCTGTTTCCACTGTCAAAGTGCGAGGACAAAGGGAGCCTGCATTGCAGCTAATTTGTGCACAGCTGCCAGCTGTCCTTTGTTTAGCTGTCCACTAAAAAGCAACAGTAAATGGAGAAGAAGTGGAGAAGTATGTGCACCAAAAGGGGGAGGCAGCAATAGCTCTCACTTATCAATTCGCCCAATTTTAATAGGTGAAGTAACAGTTTCCAGTGCCCTCCAACTTTTCAACACTTCCCTGGGTCTCCATCTGCTCCAGAAAGGGGAAATACTCCTTGACCCCTTATGGAGGTCCTTTTCTAAGCATTTACTGCCGTGGTCATTGCAGTTCTCTGACTATTTCGAAAAAAGCTGCAGAAATGTTCAGAGTTAATGGCTGGGAGAAATGTGCACATCTGCCCTATTTGTTTCGAAAAAACTGGGGGAGTTAATATTTCTCCTTTTTAGTGTGGTTGCTGACTTGGGGTGCTGTTGAAAAGGTGGAAAATACTGAGAGAACTGTCAGTTCAACACTTAAAACTGAGACAGCTGCTTTGCCAAGAGGGTGAGTACCAGTACATTTTCCATTTACACCTAGGCAGATGACAGCTAGCAATTCTCCATAAATTAGCCTATGCTCAATCTTGCCTTGCTTTGCACAGGTATAAGTTGGCATTAGTGTACCTGTGAAGGATCAACTTTAAAAAAAAAAATGTGCAATTTTCAGGGACAAAACTATTCAACATTAAAAGCAATCCCACCTGCTTTTATCTGAGGCTCTGAAAAATAAGATCGGATAAGATAAAGAACTAGTGACAGTCATTCCAAAGTGCTGTTTCAGCACTGGTGGAAGGGCAGGAATGGTGAGGTCATGAAATTGAGTGATGGGGATTTTCACTGCTCTTTCTATGTTTTAAATTACAGTAAAATACATTGAAAAGAGAGGGGAAATGTATAGGAAAAAGGATACCAAGGGATATTTCATAAATATAAAATATAATTTCAGTAGCTAACAAATTCACAAAAAGGCAGAGCAAGTTCACAAAAAGATGAAAATTTCACTGCTCTTGATAAGCAATGGGTGCTCCCAACAACCCATGATAAAATGACTATTTTGAGTTTGGCTCCATGACAGCCCAACATAGGACTAACAGCCCCTTGAAGAAGCTGCATGTCCTCAGGGTGTCTTGTTGAGAAATAAGCCACATCAGATTTGGACAACATAACAACAATGTTAAAGAGAAAATATTTTAGGGGAGTTATACTAACAGGCAAGCTAGACCTTGGCCTTGTCCAGTAGCATCAGCAGCAGAATATGCCTTGGGCTTATATTTAGAAACCAATTCTAAAACAGCTAATAGCAATATTAATAATAATAACAATCATCAACATCATCAACAACATTATCATCATCAAATGCACATTTGACAAATAAAAATCTAGTAGTGAGCAGAAACAGCAGCAGCAGCAGAAAAGTTAATCAAACAATTCACTGAAATAGTCTGACACATAATATAATCACACTGCATCTGTCGCGGTCTCCCTCATGCTTGTCTTGTGGCTAATCCAGCTTTGGTCATTCTGCTCTTCTGCTGTTTAATAAAGCTGGCGTATTTATAGCACCAGTGAATACCACCCCATGCTTTTTGTCTTTCCCTGCCATGCATACCTCGCCACCCATCATCCACATGCTCACAGGAACCACGGTACCCTGTTTCCCAGACTGACTCTTCCTTTTCCACCTTTTTCCACAGCCCCCCTCAACAAGACTTTACCCATAGTCTTGACCACCTTTTAAAATCCTATTTCAGAAATTAACAGTGGTCCAAATAGCCTAATGAGCAAAAGCAGATGTGGTGAAGGCCGCTTTGAAGAAAATCCCAAGTGGGAGTTGTTCCCCTCCGACCTGCCAATTGTGGCACATTAATATGCGGAAAGCATCTTCGCACAGCTAAGTTTAGGCAAACGTATCATTAATTTCTTTTCTTGTCCATGTGGAGATTGTGACCTCTTTTCAAATCTATTTTTAAAGTGCTTCCAAGATCTCGCATGCCAAGTGCCGCTACAGAGTGCCAAGCCACCGCTTTTATCCTACCAAGAGCCTCAAGGTTTTGCAGCTCTGTCTTCTTAGCTTCTGAAGCTCTCCAGCCCCAAAGGACTTTTGTTCCACGTCACCCAGCAATTCAATGTAACTAGAGTGGGGCAGAAGACCCCACACGGGCAGCAGGGATGCTAGAGAAATCCAGAGCAGACTCAAATGAGCTTGACTTTTTCCGAATCCAGCCTGTAGATTCTACAGTGGATCTGCTGTTCCTGAGTCAGTCAGAGTCTGTGAATTTACAGACTTCCTTTTAATTTTATACAAATGTATTAATAAGAAACTACATAAGGCTTTCTTTGAGGGTGAGCTTTCTCTATGATAGCCCCATCTTTGGAACAATCTCCAGTGAAAAAAAATAGATAAGCACATTTTAAAAGCCCTGCTGGATCCAGTCAACAGTCTAGCCCAACATCCTGTGTCTCACAATGGCCATCCAGATGCTTCTAGGAAAGCCTCACACAGGACAGGAGAGCAATAGTCCCTTCCTGCTGTATTCAGTGGCAAGAGGCCTCTATTAATGGAGACGGTGCATACAATCACCAGGGCTTGCAGTCATTGATAGGGTGCAATCCTATGCAAGCTTAGGCCGAAAAAGGCCTACAACAGGCCGGGGCATGCTGGGAGCTATAGGTCTTCATTCTGTGTAAACTCATAAGATTGCACTTTTATCTGTCATGAATTTGTCTGATTTACTTTTAAAGTCACCCAAGCTCTTCTAGGAATGGCATCTCTTCATTAATAAGAATAATATCTCTTTTGTTTGGTGCTTGAGATCATGGAAAGCACAGGTCCACCTTCAACCCTCTCATGGGTGGCAATAGCTGAAAAATTCATTGGGGTACAATTTCATTGTAAAGTTATCAAATCTACCTTTCCAGAACCTAAACATGAATCAGAACACACTTAGACATTGACATCTGTACTTTTCCAAAGTCTGCAGTACAGTTTGCTAATTGAAAAGTATGCACCAAAAATGCACACATTTAAAGGGTGCATACAAAAAATGTGTCTTTTTTGAAAAATGTGCACAAAAATGTTTTGTTGACTGGGAAATGCATACATTCAGGGAAAATGCACACAAACATATGTATGGATTTTCATGCAAACAAATTAAATCAATACTAAAATAAAATAAAATAATCATCTGATGTGGAAAGAGGCTGAAACAAAGGGAAAATAATGAGAACATGAGGCAGATCAAGCTTGGCATATTTGCTCACCTCTTCTCAAGAGAACTGACCCATGTAGAAACAGAAAGTATTTATGAATAAGAGTGAGGTAAGTAGAGTCACACAGAATCATCAAACTGAGCACAAAGGTGGGCAAGTATACCTTAGAGACCTGAAATATCAAAACACTTGCTGCTGGACTGACACCTCTGAGCTGTGAGAACACAAGCAAGAGGTGTACAAAGAAAGATTAGCTCAACCGTTCTTAGGTGAGGGGATGGACAGGCCTGTATCAGCTGCTGTCTGTGAGACATCAGTTAGCCACCAAGCCTGATGATCAGGCTGAACGGGAGTGAAGGGGCGGGGGAGCAAAACTTCCAACTAATCCTTAGAGGTGGGCCCAAAATGGCATCACCAGTGGGAGGAAAAATTGAAACGAGGTTCACAGGACATGACAACCCATCTTGCTTCAGATTGGCTTTTTGTGATGTTAGAACCTGGCACAGTTTCCTCAGTGTGGTTTGTCAACTCCACACACAAGCCAGCCTGAGAACCAATGTGCATGGAGCTTTTCAGCCTGGCTTGTTTTCAGTGTGGCTTGTTTTGATGTTTGAACCTGGTAGAGAACTTTGTGCACGTTTTGTCAGAAAGGGCTTCAGCATTGCCTGGCAAGAAGCTCCTTTGCAAGGGGCTTTGCAAAACAAGATCCAAACGTTAAAATTTTCTTTGGGTTCATTAATCTGTTGATCAGGTCTTGCCTACAGAGCTAGCAGATCCTGAATCAAATATAGGATTGCACTGGAAAGAAGAAATTTGGAATAGATTTCTTTCCTTTTCTTTGAAACTCTGCAGGCTGAAGGGTTTTCTTGACAGAGGACCCTGTTTGTTAATAAAATACTCATGATAAGAAATAAAAGTATGAGGCCTCTATTGTGCAAGTTGCATCAACCCGTCTGATGTGCCTTAAACGCAATAATTGCATCACCAGATTTGCTCAGAAACTGACTTTCCCCCATATTTGCTGGAATTAGGATGCCTGACTGATCACCTAGCAGAATAAATAGAGCAAATCATCTTTTACAATTGGATTAATGGGCTTTTTGTTCATCACTTCTACTCCTTAAAGAGGATTAGCCCTTGCAATTTCTGACACATTTAATATGGGCAGCTAAATGGACTTCCAGTGTCCCTTCTCCCTAGGCAGGGAGAAGGGACACTTTCTAGCAATATCATCCTTCTTCTTTCAAGTGTTCCTGAGCCGTTTTATCATCCATTTCTTGTGCTCAGATAGTCCGTGACAAACACATTGTGAATTATGAGAGTTCCTGCTCACTACTGTTGATGTCAGGGTGGATGCTGATATCAATCTGATCTGGATTCAGATCCAAACTGGTGGTCAGCAACAGGGTGCCCAGCAACACAAGAGGGCCCTTGGATAACTTTCTTGATGCCTGGCAAGATGCCCACCCCCTTCTGTCTTACTAGCTACTGAAATAACTTGAAATCAAAGGGAGGGGCTTCCACCTCTACATCTGCCTTGCCCATGAATGCCTCTGGGCCAGATATGGGCTCAGAAGCATTTCCTTGCCTAAAAGGGATGTTATGTGGTATAACCTAATCCTAACCCCTTTCTCAGCCCCGAGACTTCCAGATGTCTTGGGTTGGATGCAGCCTCTGAAAGGAGGCAGACACAGGCTGCCAAGGCAACTGCACTCTAATGACGCTGACGATGACATTGCATTTATATCTCACCCTTCCCTTTTTGCGAGGAATCCAAGCTCTCCTCCATGCCATGTTTACCCTCACAACAAGAACCCTTAGAGGCAGGTTAGGCTGGGCCCAAAGTCATCCAGCGAGCCTCATGGCTGAGTGTGGATTAGAACTGGGATCTCTCAGGTCCCCAGCCAACAATCTGAGCACCACAACACATTGGCTGGGAGAATTTCTGAAGTTCTAGTTCAAGAAGCACACGGGACCTGAAGCTGCTGTTCTCTTAGATCGTCTTTTGAGAAAGATGCCAGACCTCAAAATGGTGGCTCCACAGGTAACTGGGTGATGGTGGGGGAACAAGGGCTGACCTTTCCATAAGCTGGGGTGGATACCCTACCTCTGGCTGTGGAGCAGAAAGAATGGTGGAGTATAAGCTCTCCTCTGTGCCAGGAAGACCTCTGCAAGGGCTGCCGGGTGGGCGTGCCAGGCAGGTCAGTGCCACCAGGTGGGGGGATGCTCTAGGCGGCTCTGCTGGAAGCCATTCTCTCATGAAAGCATTTGACCCAGCGGGAAAGCAGAGCTCACTGGAACTGCCACTTCTCAGCACAACAGTGGGTGCTCCAGAGAGCCTTGCCAGCCCCACTCTTCCACAGATCCAAATGCTGGCCACAGGGAATGAGTGGAAAGTGGGGCTCGCCAGAGCTGGCAGTCTCTAGCATGCAGTAAGGATTCTTGCAGGGTGAACTGCTGGGTGGAAGAACTCTAAAGCATGCATCAGCCATAACAAGGCCATTCGTCTGAATCTTCAGCATCCCAGCCAAGCCCACATGCTTGTCTCTGAGGAGGCCGTTCTGCAGAGCCAGGACTTGTGGGAAGGCCTGTATGTTTGCAGCAGGAGCTGCAACAGTGGCAAGGGAGGGTGTTGGCAGGATACACAGCAGAGGTGCAAACGTACTCTCCTGATTCAGGTGGCAAGAAATTTGGGCCATCTCAAGGACAATACACTCTAAGAATGACTATAGCCTGATAGATGGTCTGTCCATCTCAGCTTTAAAACAAACAAGTGCAAAGATAAATAAATCACCAGAGCATCTATTGCTTTACTGCTTGGGAAGGAAGCCTCTCTGTTTGTTGTTGTGTGCGGTCTAGTCATCTCCAATGTATGGCCACCTTATGAGTGAAAGCCTTCCAAAACGTCCAGTCCATGACAGCTCCATTCAGCACTTTCAAGTTCAAGGATGTGGCTTCCTTTATGGAATCCATAATCCATCTCATATTTAGTCTTCCCTTTCATCTTCTGCCTTTGACTTTCCTTAGCATGATTGTCCTGCCTTCTCATGATGTGTTCAAAATGTGACAGCCACAGTTTTGTCATTTTTGCTTATAGGGGAAGCTGTGGCTGGATTTGATCAAGGCCAATTCATTTATCTTTCTGTCAGTCCAGGGTATTTGCAAAGTTCTCATCCAACACCATGTTTAAAACACATCAATCATCAATTTTATTCTTGTCAGCTTTCTTCACTGGCCAGCTTTCACACCCATACATTGTGATTGGCAATACAATAGTTTGGATGACCTTGACCTTGGTCTCCAGGAAAAGGGCCTCAGACTTGATGATCTAGCTCCTTCATTGCCTCTTTGTAGCTACAGCTAATATGCAGAATTGTTTATAGGGAAAGTTCACTGAGTGACTTGGGCTAGTCATGGACTCTAAGCTCTCCCTCCACAAAGCCTCTGGGCCATGGGTTGGCCTAGAAATGCAATAAATAAATAAGTAAATAAATAAATAAGGCTAAGCTCCCTCACAAGGTTGTTGTTATAGGGAGCAAATCGAGGAGGAGACTATTGTAAGCCACCTCTGGTTTCTTGAGGATGGATGGATGGACGGAAGGAAGGTGGGGTATACATACAATAGGCACTCAACCACAGGCTCGCCATTAGAGGTAACGGTGTCTCAGGTTCACACGTAAGGATGAACCAAGCAGAGTAGCAGGAAATTTGCCACCCTTCTCAGTGGAGTGGAGAAACATCCTCACATAACGCCACAGCGCCAGCCTCTTGGGAAGCAGCAAGAGAACATTTTGTTTTATGAGCTGAAATAAAACTGAAAGAGGGAAGGCACAGCAAATTGACAATGTGTCCTTGCAGAACATGTTTCTGACTTTCTCACATCAACCAGGAGTTCACCTTCCCTGCTCCTCCTGCAGTCACTGCCTGCTGAGCTATTCTGAAGTTAGAAAGTCGCTGTAGATTCTGCAACCTCATCATCTTCCTGGTCATCAGCAGAAAACAAGAAAGCCTCCAGGTGCCTCCACCCTGGGCTGCAGCAGCCAACAATATTGTCTTCTGGGGCCACAGACGCTAATTCATCTCCCCCAAGAAAGCCAGTTGCCAGGGACAATTACATTAAACTTCATTAACCTGACACATCTTGCATATTCTACTATATAATATACTGGCAGAATCCTTAAATGGCCAGGAATTCTGATGTTAGCAAACCTGCTTCTTGTTCTTTAATGCCAGAGCTCAGTCCTAGATTGTAAGATTTGGGGGAGTAATGCAAAGCTCAGCTATACTGCTGGAAATTGCAGGAAAATAGGCTGGGCAGGTGTTGTATTAATATATGTGTGATAACTTCCTGCACTATAAAGTATTCTGATTTATGTGTGGGTTCAGGGATGCTTCCAGATGGAGGGGTCCCCATGCTGCCCATGAGCAGGGTTTGTGTAGCTCTCAGCTTTCTTTGCTCAATGAATTTTCTGCAGTAAGGCAAAAGGAGGGAAGAAGCAGTGAGAAGACAGGGAAAGCTGATGGCTGGGAAATGGTGCTATCAAGACCCTCTCTAAAATGCTGTGAATCCGGCAGGGTGATAGTGCAAAACAGGCCTAGTTGGTGCGCAGTTTCAGAAACAGGCATGAGGCAGATGCATGCAGTCAAGACTTAAGACAACAGCTGGCTGGGGATGATGGGAACTGCAGATCTACACATTTGGAAGGTGTCAGGTTGGAGAGGCTGAACTACTACCTGACTTGATGTCCTTCAGATGTATTGGAGGACAATTCCCAGCATCCCAACCGTAGGTGACACAGAGGGCATGCCTAGCAGAAGGGCCAGAATGGAACTCAGCCCTGAAGATAAAAAATATCGCTCCATTTTTTTAAAGCCACCAGAGAAGGGAACCCATCAGACTTCCTGGGAGAGCCCAGTCCACAGACAGGGCATCATGCAGCAGGCAACAAGGCAAAATCTCGGCTGGCCATGTGGCCAGCCGATAAAAGAAATCTAACTGGGCCAGCCCCTGTATGTAGGAGTTCCATGCACATACATCAACATGAGTTGGCTGAATGTATGGATGGTGGGGGCAGAGTGCCACAACTTCCTTCAGGTCTTCTTTTGAGCCATGGGAAGAAGTGCATCTGACACCCCCCCCCCCCCCGCCCACTAAATCAATCTGGTTAGAGGCAAATAACCCATTCAGATGACCTGTTTCCTGGCCATCTAAGGCATTATAGGTAATAGTCAGTTATTTGCATAGGGCTTGGAAATGAGCAGCCAGCCGGTGCATCTTGAGCAAAACTGGAGTTACAGGATTCTTAAAGCAAACACCAGACAACATGCTGGGTGTCACAGTTTGCACTAACAAAAGTTTCTGATAATTTTTCAAAGGCAACACCATGTAGAGACACTGTGGTGATCTAATCTGGATTCATACTGATTTTCTACAACCCACAATTTGGAAATCAGAAGCTGCTGTGGCAAGATGCAGGAACTGTAGTAAACATAAGGCATGATAAGCTTCAGTGCTGATGCAATACTAAGCCATGACTGTAGCTGACAAGGGAAAGCAGTGGGCAAACTCATGCTTGGCAGCAAAAAGAGGAGGGAGTGCATATTACTGAGGCTGGCTCCCAATTTGTAAGCCAATCTGAACCTCCACCCTGCCCCATCCTTGCATGATATCCCAGGAGATGGAGAGACGTTCGCTTCATGACAGCCAGCCTCCAGGGGCCGTGCTCTCAGCTGAAAGCAATTTGACTTCTTGCTAGCCTCCTTAGCCTTCTGCTCTCCTGAGAGGTGAGCCATCTTCCTAATTTGCAGGCTCATCAAGATGAGCGAGCAGCAGCAACCTCCCCTGCTCAGAGGCTAGCAAAGGTTTGGTCATCTCAATCAATACGTGTAATCAGAAGACAATGGTTGGGGAGGGAGCGACTTCTCAGGAATTGAAATGTGGAAGTGTAAAGATACATTATCTCTTCTCCCTGATCAACATCAGCATGTAATAACGCGGATTCTGAACACTGCACTTTCAGCCACCAGTTATGAATTACTTGGTGGCATACAAAATATGCTACTCTTGAAAGAAATAACATTCTGTGCCCACCTCCAGATGTTTTGGACTACAGCTCCCATTAGCCCTAGCCAGCATAGTCAGGTAGTCCACGATGATGGGAGCTGTCATCCAAAGCATCTGAAGGACACCACATTAGAGAAGCTGTAACATCCCAATATTGCTTTCCGTGGTATCTACCTGGCCAGCTGGTACTAAGAGTGGGAGCTGGTAACCACATTGCTTCCACACCACATCATTTTAGCACCGTTGGAGCTTAAACTGGGATTACAGTGAGGTTCCACACAAACTATATTATTCAACAATAGACCAACCCTTGTGAGGCAAAAACATTCCAAACAAGTATTAATTAAAGCACCATAATTGTGGGTTAAGCCAATTGTGTTGCTTCATGGTGAGTGTGGGTGGAGGATTAGTGGCGAATAGTCTGTTCACAGCCCCTTGAATAGCCTTCTTTAATGGCACACATGAAAAGGACTAGGATGGTTATATAAGATTTTCTGCTTCAGGAGACCAAGCAAAATTCTGGGGAGCGGAAGGGGAATAAACCTAAGGGCTCACATCTCAGAGTTTTCACAATCTGTCAATTTCTACCCCAAGATATTATTGGGCAACTGAGAGGCCAGGATAGGTAACTGGATTTGGGAACCTGAAAGCTTCCACAAATAGCTGGGGGCAGCACTGCTTGTTTACTGCTTAACAAGGTCAGTAGTTCTTCCAGCACATTAAGAACATTAGAGCTATACTGGATCAGTCCAAGTTCTTGTCTTATCCAGGTTTTTGGTAAAATGTCCAAGGTTGGTACCTCCTTCCCTGCCAAAGGACATTCTAGCAGAATTTTAAAATGTCTCCACTTGCACAAGTATGAATTTCCACAGTTGTGCAAGTACAGTTCAAAAAGATAAAAAAGAGCAAACAAAACCAATTTGGGCACACTGTTTGTTCATTTTATTTAAATAGTCCACCAGCCATTGCCAGGTGCTGCCTGGGAACATTGAAGGGCTGTCAGTGGCTATCAAAACAGGGATTGTGAAAGCTGGATGTCAACCCAGCTTTTGTGATCTCAGAAAATAAAAAATGACCTAGTGCAAAGAAGCCACAGCGAACCAATATTGGTTCAGAATTGCAGTGAGGAGGGCAGTAAACCAGTGCCAGCCACCTCTAATGCATAGTCTGCCTGACCTGACCCTGACCGGCTTGTTGCCCTCATACAAGAATCCCTGTGGGAAACATTTTAGGTTTGAGTTTGCACAATGGGTTCTTGTGTCATGCAAACCAAGGCAATCCCCTTTCACTGAAAATTATGCATTTGTTCTGCTGCCCAGGTGTGACGCATCAGCTGCCTCTTCTTATGGAAATTGCTAGCACCCTCACCTGGCTTGATGTTCAAGGCATCACTATATTAGCTTGGAAGTGTGGAATGCTGGAACATGTGAAAGCTTCCCTTTCCTTATCCTAAGAGAACAGTTGCATGCTGATAACTTCAACAAGTTTAGGATTCTGAAGCGGAACCTCTTTTTACCTAGGTGCTATTATTCTTTTGGGATCATGCCATTGCCCTTCCCGCTCCCCTTTTCCAATCAACCTAAACATGAAAGCAGCCAAGCTGTGCAGTGATGCTGCACAGACCATCCAGGATATGTGTACCTCTTTCCCAAGAGGTTGAGCTGTAGAAACCTAAAGAAAAGAACTGCAGTTGGCATGGAAAAGGTTGCCTTCTGCACTGCTAAAGGGACAATTTTTTACCTGTAATCCTCCGGAGTTTCTAATACAGGCAAAGAACAGAGATCCATTACTACAATTCCAGAATTTTGCTGGAGGCAGGTTTTCATGAAGGACATAAATTTCATTACAATTCCAGTGTGGCGGCACATCTATCTCTGAAGCAGTGCAGTGATATTAATGATGATTCAGATGAATATGATTGTTAGGATGACGCTGGTAGTGAGGGTGGTGCTGATAATGCTCCTGGTAGGACCTCTAGCATGGAATCCTCAAAGTCACCTTTGGATACCTTTTAGAGCAGGAATGCAGAACCTCTGGCCTGGGAGCCAAATCCATCCCTCCTGGGTCCCTAAGCCAATTCTCTGGGGGCCTCCAGAAACTACATCCCTGTCCCCTTGGCCTCTCCCTCTTTCTACCAACATCCAGTTTCCTTGCTTTTGTGCACTTTCCCCCATTCTACAAGGCTGAAACACATCTCCTAAGGTGTGCTTACTGCCAAAAAGAATTTTAAGCTACAATATACAATGTTTGCATTTTTGTTCCCACCCCTTTCACCTTTGGCCTGGCCCCATAACCACTGAGATGTGGCTCTCAAGAACTCAGAATGGGAACCTGGCCCTTGTGCTGCAGGGGATTGCCAACCACTGATCCATTGAAGGGACAATGTATTTATGGCACAGATCAAGCTGAGGACATTGCATCATACACTAGATTTTAGAGTGTTCCCTGAATGATAAGCCTAGATGGAGATTCTTGGGATGTCTGACTGTACAATGGGTGACTGGCCAATGGGAAAGAATAATGTGATGCCTGCTTGCTGATAATAGCTCTGTATTTAGTGGACTGGGCGATATAACTTGTCAGAGGTGCTAAAAAGGGTTGCCAGGAGCATTTGCTTGCCAAGCAGCTAGTTTTGTGTGTTGGGGTATGTGGGGGAGGAAAAAGCACGTACTCATCCGAAATGTTATGGGTAGAATCCTGTTCCCCATTTCTAACTTACTTTCCTTCAGATCCATAGCTGTTCATGCTTTCTTCAATAGATTCATGGCTGGCTTGTCGGATTGTCCGGCTTGGCATTTCAACAGCCAGACCCGTTTCCGTGCTGCGCTGGATAGCACCTTTGAGTTTCCGGCCATCTCCTTCTAAAGCAAAGAGGGAGAGAAATGTGGGAGGCAGGAAGGGTGGGAAAGAGAGAAAGGCAAGGAAAGGGATTAGGCATTTAGATGTGGTCTGGATGCACACAGCAATGAAATACGAGGCAGAAACAGCATAACGGGGAAGCTGTACCTGGACATCTGGAACCTAGGATGGCACTAGAGCCTGGGAACTACAGGCAATGAAGTCCTTCAGGCATAGCAGGAAGGGAGGGGAAGTGATCCCACATATCATTTTGCTTCTCGAAAGGAGTCTTCAAAGTGCTTTACCATGAGCATAACTCAAACTGAGCAAACTCTCTTAAAATGCTTCACAGAGAATCACACAGTAAGCTCATGAAACCCAATCATTGCTACTCTAATTCTAACATGCATTCCAACAAAATGTCAGAGAAGTACTGGGCTCCACAGGTTAGTTAGTGTCATCCCATGATCCACATCCACGCATGATTCTTCCTTGATCTGGCATGTGTGGGGGAAGCTCTACACAAGGGGTGTTGAACCTCAGGTCTGAGGCCAAATCTGACCATCCGAACATCCCAGTGTATCCTAACACTGACCCTCTGGAGTTCCCGAAGAACATGGTCTTGCCCCTCATCCCAGCCCATTTCCCCAACTGCTGAATATTTGTTGGTACCCTGGCTTTTGGACAGTCTCCTCCACCACTCCTGAAAGGCTGAAATGCTTCTCCTAAGATTTAATTGCTTACTGTAGAAGTTTTAGGCTGGTACTGCTGGTACTGGGGAATTTGGGGACCTACCCCTTTCGCCAGTGCACCACTGCAATGAAGCACCCGCCTGAATTTTCACCATGGGCTGAAAGAATTTTTGCACCCCTGCAGAGATTCCTTTCCCTTGCCTAAAAGAACTGAACTGTATTTTGGAAAGTGTGCAGGAGCCCTTCTCATAAGAATATAAGAAGATCCACACTGAATCTTCTAGGATCCATCTAGTCCAGCACTCTGTTCATGCAGCGGCCAATCAGCTACGTAACAACACCCTCCTTCCCATGTGTCTCTGCAATAGTACACATACTGCCTCTGTTACTGTAAGGCACACATGAGGACTAGTAGCCATAAGCAGCCTTCTCCTCCATAAATGTGTCCATTCCCCTTTTGCCTGTTCTCACTGCATTGCATTGCATTGCATTGCATTGCATTGCATTGCATTGCATTGCATTGCATTTTAAAGCCATCCAGACTGGTAGCCAGCATTACATCTTCAGGAAGTGCAGTTCTCATGTGCTGAATCTGTAAGTGTTGTGCAGGAGTAGGGTATTGTTGCTGGGTGCATGGGAGGAAGGCATAGGCCATGCAGCCCCCACACTGGTGATCTTAGAATGTGTGGCCAGTCAGCAAACACTTCTCCCTCCCTCCCTCCCTCTCTGAGCTTATGAAAGCTGCTCTCCAAATTCTCAGTTCTACATCTCTTTAACTGGAGATGTTGGGGATTGACCCCAAAGCCTTGTATATGCGAGGCACATGCTCAAACTCTAAGCCGTGGCCTTTCCTGCTCAGGAGACTGCTTCATCAAGCGAATAAGCTCTCCTATATCTTTGCATCCCTCAAGGATATTTCGAATCCAGTCTTCTAATAAGGCAGAGAGCCACCTGGTGCTTGTTCAGTTGAACTTGTAGTCTGCATGTTAGTTCGGAACGCTTCCATTGTGCTCGATCCAGAGATGATGCTTAATGGTATATCTGAATGTTCCATTTTCATCTAAACATGCAGTTCTGGATGAGGGTGACTTTTGGCTCAGACACACACTGGCACACATTGATTGCATTTTAAATAAGATGCTACTCAACGGTAGAACTGAGGCTATTCTTGCACATACTGTTAGACAGGAGTGCATGGCAAAACCAGGTGTTTCCTGCGTGCACTCAGCAAAAACTATCTGTATGCACTGAGAGTACACAGCCACCCTCAGTCTAATCAGCATTGCCCAGCTAAATGCTTTAGCTGATGCATCATCAGAGCAAATAATAGCATGCATACAATGATGCAGTGGAGCCAGGACTCACAGCGTAGAAACACCCATACTTTAATTAGCAGGAACCTTGACATCGCCTGCTACCCCTCCCAGACTTCCTTGTTCCTCCTGAGTTTTAGTTTGTGGACTTTGAGATAAGTTGTTTCTCCTTAGCATTTGGAAAGAAACTCTTGGAAAATCTTGAGCAGGCAGGCCTATGCTATTTGGGGACATGTTGGATTTGTTTCCATGATCACAGAGGGAAAATCAGCCATAATGCCTGTCATAAGCGGCACGTGCCTGTTGCAACTGGCTGAATTAGCATAATTAGTTTTGCCATGCTATCTGGCAGTGACTGGGGTGGCTTACCTTAGAACAACAAGCCGTGGGTTTCAGGGTGGTTTGTAAACCACTCCAGCCACCATCCTTTTTGGGTTCAGCTGTCACAACATGCAAGGTAATTGTTCTAATTAGGTAGCTCTCAACCAGCACATATTGGGAGGGAAAATTAGCCATAGTGGCTCATTTCTTTTCTGTGTGGGTGCAAGCCCAGTCATTGTGACCCTCTCCTTTCCATCTCATGAATTTTCAGGTTTCTCCAGCTAAAGTCCAATAGGCTCACCACTGCATTACCCTTTGCCTGCTTGACTTAAGTTCCTCCTAATGAATATTATGCTAAGTACCGCTGCTCTTTGGTGTGTGTATGTACACACAAACAGCTCAACACATTTTTGGATGCTGTTTGGGACCTCCTTCAGGACCTGCCTGTGGGAATGAATGAGTGCCTGCACTTCACATTTACACGACACCACGGAAGACTGACAAACCGAGCTATTTGTTGAAGTGAAATGGTTCATTCAGAGGCACAATCATCATAACTGAGCTAAGAGCCCACATGCAGTTTCCAGAATTGTACACAATCCTGCTGAAATGAACATTCATGAGATTCATTCAATCTCCCTCATTCAAAACCAGCACATTACACAGACGTGCATGTTTGGTTGGTGAAAGAGACGTCACTTTTTAAATCTGATGAAGGGAGACCCATGAGACCATGTAAATGTCACCTCTAAACCGTAATCCTAGTTCACTCGCATAACAGCTGAGCTGGCAAAGCAGTCTCAGGCCTTCACCATTTCAGAAAGCAAGTGGAGGATCCATCAACTGACCATTCCCCTATGCAATATTGCTGTTGCATTGATGTTTTTAATCCTTTAATTGTTTTAATGGGTTTTAATGTGCTGGGGTGTGTGTGTGTGTTTAATATGTCATAAGCTGCCTAGGAAGGTTTTTTGGCAGTTATCGGTGGCCTATAACTATGTGAATAAATAAATACATACATGCATACATACAATCCCTGAACATACAGAATAAGCACATCAGTGCGAGCATTCAGGGGACTTCCTCAACATGGCACCCTTTACAAGTGGACTTCCCTGTCCCTTCCCGTAGCAGCCCCTCCAGCCTGCTAAAAATGTTGCACACAGAAGCAGGAGACTGAGCTATGGAGGATCTCCAAACAGCAGGCAGAGGGAATTGGCTAGAGCAGAACCCTTCCACTTGCCAAAGGTCACTTTCCCTTGTAGATGGCAGGTTCTGCATAAAGTCCAACATTTTTTGAAGGACAACTCCTATCAATCTCAGGCAGCATGGACGGTGGCCGGGGATGATGAGAATTATAGTACAAACCTTGAGGCGGGGAAAAGTTGACTTTGGGGGAAAGTGTCTATCATCTGGTTTTCTGTGTATTGGGAGCTATATGAAGGACCTAAGATCTTCCAGCTGCAAAGTCCAGAACCAGTTTGACCACCTTGATTATGTTTGTGTGAGCTTCCTTTGGAGACCAGTTATGAAAGCTGTCGTATGAATTTTGACATTTGATCCATGAGTGAATTCTCTGTGGCTGATCTTTAGTGGTGGAAACCATGGAATTCTTTGTCCTGGGAATCTTGGCTGGCCTCCTCTCTTGTGTTGCTTTGCGGCAATACACTGTCCAGTTCAGGCAGACAAAACTTACTTTATCAGACAGATATATTTTTATCCAGTGCATCTGCCTTTGTTTTTATTCTATCATGGGGTCATGTGAATGCATTCAGGAGTATTGATTTTATGGTTGAGTTTGTGTGCTGCTGGCCACCTTGAGTGGTGCACAGGTACAAGAAGGGTGGGATGCACATTTTTGCATTGGAAGAGCCAATCTTGCAAATAAAGGATCCCACTCCATGTCCTGCCTGAAATACATTCCAGTGGCATGAATAATTTTGACACCACATATTCCATTTCTTGAAGAACTAGCCTTCAGAAGCCAACCCTCTGAAATTAATGGTTTCTATTTTCATCATCTGTTCTCGCAGCCCATATTGCTTAGAATAAATTATGTTATATAATGAATATATAATGAATACCATTAACACTAATTGCTTTGGCTGACGTCGGGAAGGCAAGACATTTCAGCTGACATGCAATACTTAAACCATAATGCTGACAAAGGGCTGCAAAATTCTTTTAATGAATTAGGATGTTGAACTCGGTTCAAAATGTACCCTACCATTAGAACACACTATTCTTTTATTTCTTTGGATGAGTTTGCAGATCATGCTAAGCCACTTTGCAAAATGGTTTGCACAGCAACTCAAGGTACGGCCAGTAGAAGATGGGGCTTCTCCTGGCTTGTTCTTCCACTATTCCCCTCTCAGTCCTTCAGCCAGTATCCCAGCAGCAGACTTCATCTTGTCTCCTCCTCCTCCTCCTCCTCACACTAATCATTCCTTGCTTTGCTCACTGCTGGGTTTTTTGTTCAGGATTTTTTTTGCTCAGAAATGCAGCTGGGATCGTGTTTTTCATTATATTTGTCCTCTGGGAATTGCACAACTAAATTTGCATTGTTTTTCTTTTGCAAGCATACAAGTACAGTCTTATGGTAACAGGTTGACAAGGCAAGGCTGCATATAGGCTAATTTGTGCAGGATGCCAGGGACCCATTTTCAAGTTGTCAGCAGAACAACATCAGTAAAAGTTGGCCGGGGGGGGGGGAAGGGGGGACAGAAAAAGAAGGTGCACCACAGGCAGAGGAACACTGCCTCTCCTTTGCAATGCAGTCCTCTTGCTTTTAAGTGCTGAATTGGCACTTCTCAGTGACCTTCAGCATCCAGCTGGTCCAAAAATGGGAATCAACCAGAGCAGTTCTTCAAAGTGCAGCGTTTTTCTTTCCATTTACTTCTTAGCCTTTACGTTTGCATATATTTCTACATTTTTACAGCACTGTCAGGAAACAGCAACATTAATACAAAAATAAAGTATCCTGCTGACAAACCCTTCTTCCCTTTCCCTCTTCCTGTGTGTAATGGCCAGTGGAAGAAAAAATACCACCCTCTGTAACTGCTTTACTCACCCACCTTGCTGAGTGGACTTCAGACAAGCAGAAGAGGGAGAGAAGAATGAATGCGGTGCGTGCTTTTCTGGCTCCAGAGGCCCTCATCTCAATAAAGGTTCAGAATTCAAGAGAATTTAAGGCCTTCCCATATGATTACTGAAATGCAGATCTATTAAATAATCTGTGTTATATAAAATACCAAACCCCAAACCTGTTCCTGCTATACACACTTTTCACTGAATTTGGGCATGCCACCCTGCTTTCCCCACCACCTTCCTCTTCTCCAGAGGTTTTGGACTACAACTCCAAGCATTCCTGAGCATTGACCATATTGGTTGAGGCTGATGGGAGCCAAGGTCCAATTTGAAGCCTCCAAGTCAGGGAAGAGGGAATATCCGCAATCCCAAACATTTCAAGACTGCATTGTTGGGAAACGGTGACCATTCTTCCCTTAACTTGGAGCACCCAGTGCTTTAGCAGCTGCAATGCAAAGCACAACTCTGAAGCGTTCACAGGCACCTGTCTGACAGTGACTGGGTTGAGACAACATCACAAACCCTAGTGAGCACCTACAATTCACAGCCCAACAACAAATCATGAGTTCTTTTCATAGGTTCTTTGCAATCAGCAAGTCTTGGCTTGTTATCACAGCTGTGTTCAGGCAGCACGATAACCCACATTTCAGCAATAAACTACAGTGCAACCTTTATTTAAACGATACCCAATCCTCAAGTGTGGCTTATTGTGTTGCTGGAAACCGATCACCAGCTTGTTGTCACTGGCAGCATGGGAACACCTCCAGCCATGCCCACAGTCCCTCTGCCAGTGCCAATGCTAATTCTCAGTTTATGCATGGTGAAAGCAACATTAGGAGCTGTGTGCAAACCTCGAAGTAGCATCTGGGTTCATGCTCCACCTCCCATATTATCTGTTCCACACATGGTTCCAGAAGATAAAAGCCATGACCTGGCCCAGCTGCTCCTCCTGCATTCCCCATCTAGCTTCTGGTGCTTCATTCTAACCCTGCCAGATGGGACACAGAGAGGCAGCAGACTGACAGATACACAGAAAATGCTCCCAGGCCCCTCTGGTGCTGGGCTGCCTCTATTTACAAAGCACCACTGTTGCATAACAGGCCACCGTGGCCCCCATTGCTGATACCGCAGTACCAAAGAAGAGATTTGAGAAATCTCATCAGCTGACACTTTGGATCAGAGCAGGCAGAACATCCTAAGCCATGAGTCCAACACAATATTTTGGGAGGCTTCCCAAAACTGGATGTGGGTAGATTTGTAGTCCTGCCATGTCATCTCAGCTGTCTGCTTGAATTTGTGCCTTGCGGGATGGAAGGATATAAAGGTGGAGGCACAGACAGCCTGCAAAATGCTTTTGCTTTCATCTCCTGGCTTTTGAAGCAATCACTTGCCATCGGGGGTTGGGGGTGCAGATGGGCAGGGAACTTAAAGCCATTGCTATAAAACAGTTACTTAAAAATGAAAAACCTAACACTTTCTGAATTTCCTGTGGAAAGGATCTTTACCTTCCAGGGCTTCCATTCATTATTTTCTCCTTCATCTTGAATGCTGTACCCAGGATTTTCTGGGACCTGTCCATGCAATCTATTATGGGTCACTCTAGGTCATGCTGATGGGCCAGGTGAGGCAACATAAACTGACTGTGTGTGTACCATCCAAGGGCTTGCCATGCAAGCAATTTGGTGCTTAGTGCAGAATGTGGCAGGTTCAAACTCCCTCCCTCCTTCCTTCCTTCCTTCCTTCCTTCCTTCCTTCCTTCCTTCCTTCCTTCCTTGCTGCCTTCCACAAAGTTTCCAAATCACTGTTGTCGAGAAATCAGAAAAGCTGTTGATAATATCTGGAGAAGAAAAGGAGGAATGGGAGGGTTTTCCAGAGGTGAGAGATGAACCATAAATGACTTGGATACCTCCTTCTCCTTTCCCGTTGAGTGCTGTCATTTGTTCATAATGCTTATGGACTCTTCCTATTTCAGGGGCTCTGATCATTATTAATGAAAATTTGTTACAGTGCTTCTGTATATATTCTGCTCATATATCAACCAGTGTTTAAACAGAGGCCCAGGAAATAAATAAATGAAAGGGTTGGGTGGCAATAAAAAGCAATAGCGAGCATGCTTCCCTTTCTCCAACCTAAGAGGAGCAGCCTGTTTCATAAAAATGTAACGATGGCACAGATTTGCCTTTCATACTCCCTCTGAAAACTGGAGTGGCTGTTCTCGAGAAAATTAAGTGGCTATAATGATCACTGGGCTTTATTGATGACTTTTGCAGCTTCATTTCTGATTCGTTGAATTGTTTGCCTAGATAATTAATGATGGGCTTATATGGTACTTATTTTGGGTGCATTTTATTTTATTGATTATAGTTGTATCCCACCTTTTCTCCTGTCAGGAGCCCAACACAGCTGAGACTACCTTCCTTCTTCTTTCCATTTTATCCTCACAGTAGCCCTGTGAGGTGGCCTAGGGTGGGAGTCAGTGGCTGGCCCACCATCACCCAGTGAACTCCATGGCAGAGAGGAGGGCCATCTGTCACCTTAGGACTCTGGCCTAATTTCCTGAGTCCTCTGCAGGTAAAGTCTCCAGTGCCCTTCGTCATCCACTGATGGAGTAAAGGACCCAACCCTCTTGACTCCAGCAGGCTTGGCCACTGGCTCCTATCCACGAAACCTCAGGCTCTACTGGTCAGAGGTTCACCACAGCCTTCTCCATTCTCTGCTGCCATCCCATTTGGATGATAAGGAAGGCTGAGCACCAAAGAATTGAGACCTTTGAATTGTGGTGCTGGAGAAGACGCCTGTGAGTCCCTTGGACCGCAAGGCGATCAAACCAGTCAGTCCTAGGGGAGATCAACCCTGACTGCTCTTTAGAAGGCCAGATACTGAAGATGAAACTCAAATACTTTGGCCACCTAATCAGAAGGAAGGACTCCCTGGAGAACAGCCTAATGCTGGGAACAATTGAGGGCAAAAGAAGAAGGGGAAGGCAGAGAATGAGGTGGCTGGATGGAGTCACTGAAGCAGTTGGTGTGAGCTCAAGTGGACTCGGGGGAAGGTGGAGGACAGGAAGGCCTGGAGGAATGTTGTCCATGGGGTTGGGTTGGGCACGGCTTCAATAACAACAACAGATAACAATGCAAGGATAATTCATGCCAAGAACGCCTTGTTTACACAGGTGGCTTTACCTTCATAATTTCTTTGTGAAGTGCTTCCCCTCTGAAAGCAGTTTTAGGGCCAATTTAGATCATACATGCGATGTGTGATTAGATTGCACACACCTGTTACTTTTCAAATTCAGAGCTTTTCTACATTAGGCTGTTAATCATTGCACTGATTTTTGGTTTTCTCACAGAACTGAGATCTGAGCACTACATAAACAGTAAAAACATCCCTAAATCTTCCTGTATGTCACCATCAAACTATCCTCTTGGGATCTTTTCCTCCTTTCCCTTTTCTTCCCATAGTATAGCAGAATGACACAAATATGGAAGTGGAATGCGGACTTTCTCTCACATTCAAACCTTAATGCTGATTTTCCCCTGCTGGGAGAAAACTACCTTGCTGAACATGCTGGATGGATACAAAAGCAATTGGAGGGACATAACATCACTGATTGCCAGTGGTTAACAGTGCAGGTCTGCGACTCGGGAGATCTGGGTCCTAGTCCCCACTCAGCCATGGAGCTCACTGGGTGACTCTGGGCCAGTCACAGACTCTCAGCCCAGTCTACCTCCCAGGGTTGTTGTTGTGGAAATAAGATTGAGAGCAGGAGGAGGAAAATGATGTAAGCTACTTTGATTTCTTTAAAAAAGAAAAAGGTGGAATATAAATCTCATAAATAGAGAGCTACATCCAAATAACATGGAAACAATTCTGAGAAGGGATCCATCAATACCTGATAAATGCCCCATGTAGAAAAGCCTTCAAGTAGCAGCTGTAAGGAGAGAGTTATCAGGATTTGGCCATGGGGCTTGCTGGGGAAGTCAGGGCCCCAGAATGCAGCAGGAGCTGCACCCACCTCCACTGCTACCAAAGCTGCCACTGCTATACCACCAAAAGTGCTGCTAAAATGCGGTGGCAAAAAGCAGTGATTTTTCTTGTCTGAAAAGAAGACATGTGCATCTTGTTTTTAAGCAAAATTGCCTCCCCGGGGGTTTCAAAAGTCTTGATTTGCAGAGCAGATGACTCTGCTCCCAGGAAGTGTTAAGAAAGGCAATATGTTGTTCAGTATAAATCATTGCAATGAATGATGACATGGTTTCTGAATGAGGGGTGAGTGGGAACGGACTGCCAGGACCTCGCTAGAAGCTAGTGGTGTCATCAAATCGTTCTGGTTCAAATGCAACTTTTATACTTTTCACTTTCATTTAATGTGTTACATTTCTATATTGCCTCATAGCTGAAGTTTTCTGGGTGGCTGACAAAGATTAAAAACTTAAAATACATTATAGAACATTTACGTGCAATCATATAAATTGACAGCACACACAGAGGTCTGCATGCATCTCAAATAATTTTACAGAAATGGAACTGTGTGCCATTCCAATGTGCCACCTCAAAAGCAGCTGAAAAACATACCAAAAGGGGGTCACCTTGCATATAGATTGGAGCACCTTGCCAACAAGGAAAGAGGGTTTTTAAATAAAATTAATAGAAATAATTTAGATAGGTGCATAGATAGACAGATATCTTTCATAAGTGAGATAGCTGGAAAGGAGTATTAGGTGCGACAGAGGTTTGCATGATCATGAACAGTCTGCAGCTGTTGAACGGGGGTGCTCTGTACCAAAATCACTGCAGGGTAAAGGGAAGGGCTCCAGACACACTTTTTCTTTGCCCATCCCTCATGTGCCCCATGAATTCACCCAGCCCTTCTTAAAATATTTTAGGTGTCCCTCTCACTCCATTTTGGTTTACTCTGGGGTGAATCAAAGGAATGGCAGGTGCTGCCCCTTGGGCCATCTGCCCCACTGGCCATATTGTTGGCACTGACTGGCAGTTTCAGGCAGGATTCTCTGACTCCTGCTAGGATTTGCTGGGGACTGAAACCAGGAGCCTCTGTGTGCCCCACCTGTGGCCTTACCTGTGAGCTGTGACCAGGGCTGTCTTAACAGCATTATGGGCCCCGGGCAAAGCAGTGTACCGGGGCCCCTACGACAACTACAACTACTGTTAATTTTGGAAGTTTTCCAATTTTCCAAGGGTTAACATACACAGATTAGTATGGGGCCCACGGGCAAGTGCCCATCAGGCCCATGCATGAAGACGGCCCTGGCTGTGGCCATTCCCTCGGATGGACAGACATCTGCCTGATCCAGCTACATTAGAAAGTTGGGCGTCTCCTGGCAGAGCTTTAGGTATGAACCAGGAAATGGCGATCAGGAACCAGGAAATAGCCAAGGAGATGGTTCTTTCTGTATCTCATAACGTCAATGAGTTTGAGCTAGACAGATCCCTGAAGTGACCGAGCAA
Organism: Varanus komodoensis; assembly: GCF_004798865.1. Classification (NCBI taxonomy): domain Eukaryota; kingdom Metazoa; phylum Chordata; class Lepidosauria; order Squamata; family Varanidae; genus Varanus; species Varanus komodoensis. The sequence goes on from NW_025335889.1 coordinate 4,127,334, forward strand.
AATGATGTTCATGCGACTCTTGTGGCATCTCCTAAGCGATGTGCTTAGGGAAAACTGTTTGTCTTCATTTCCTTGTTATGGGCTATTGGTGTGAATATTGATCTTCTTTCTTACAAGATAGATCTCTCCTGCCCGTTTTACAATTAAAACATGTGCCTGCTAGCAGTTAAATCAATGGACAAGCCATCAAAGCCTTGAGGAGGCCAGAAGCTTCAGCACACATTCAGATTAACTGCAGTTTTGTGTGTCATCTAAACCCAGAATTGGGATTAATCTTGATTATGGAAAAGACAATTTTTCAGCCTAGAATGGGTTGTCATGTCATCCAAAACTGGGATTGCAACTTTATCATAGGTTGTTTGGACACCTAGCTGACCACTTAGCAAGACCTGCAAAACCCCTCTGCTGCTTGCTTTTGTGATCATGCCAGTGACGGCCCTTCTACCAGGGTCAAAAATAGGTCTTTGGAAGACCCGTCACTTATTCCTTGGCTTATTTTGTTTATTTTATTTTTCCTTGCCTCAAAAATGTGCCATTGTGATCATACTGGTCAGTATCTATGTTCACTCTGATTAACTATCTCGGGATTATGGAGGCTGTAATCCTAAGCATTTGGAGGTCACTGGGTTATCTAGCCCAAGCTTGTAAATAACAACCGTTGATCTGATAACAACCCAAGAGTAAAAGCAGCCACTTGGATTCAGCACCGAACAGCTACGTAGCACAAAGGGCAAGACATTTGCTGTGATATCAAATCTGCCGGCTTCCTTTTTGCATTACAGCAACAAATAATCCAATGCACATGCTTTATCCATTCATTCCAGCCAAATAGGTCCAAGTTCCAGAACCACTGAAACAACAACATTATGGCAGTTATGGTGCCCATATAATGTCATGCTGAATACCAAGAAAAGATGCTCATCATGATGAATTGGTGCTTTGAATGACCCATCATAGGTCAGCATTATGAATCACCATCTTCTGGATCAGCCCACAACCAAAGATTCTCCAGGATGTGGCATGACACAATTTTTTTTTTAAGTTCACCATTCCAGAATGTCAATACATGCTAATTTAATAGTTTCTTATTGTATATCACTGTATCCAGCCACAGGGCTCTTGGAACAGCAACTATACATGCAAACACTACCTATTACGATTTGCAATCGCTTATGATTCCATTCTCGTTTGCTTCCTCTTGAGGGCTGGTGTAGTACAATGAATACAATATGCCCTAAGAGGTGGAAGCTCACTTTGTAAACATTACTCAGCTATGAATTCCTGGGAAAGATTTCAGCAAATGATCCTTTCCTGCCTTATGCCTCCATCCCTGATCCTGAATCTGTAATAGGACACTCAAGGCCTACCTTGGTGGAATGCTGTACAAATTACTGAAATAATTTACATGGTGTGCTTAGAACAGTTAGAGAACAGAATGTAGGGCATGATTCTGCCCAAGTCGAATACCATTGAAATAAGTCCGAGAGCAGTCTTCTTCAATCTTTAATCTTCTTCAATCTGGTACCTTCTAGATGTCTTGGGCTGTAATTCCATATTTTCCAGCCAGCATTGAGACTGGCTGAACTGGGCCATATGTATCATTGCTTCCTTTTAATCTGGATACCATTCTTCCCTTCATCTTTTCATTCTTGACTCTCCTGGCTGCCCAATTTTTATTTTAAATTCCAACTGCAGCAATAACCACTCATTTTTGCTTCATCTGGCCCATACTTGGCTTCCTTTCTTGTGCTACAGAAGGAAATTAACTGAGCAAGCTGTAGAAGTGTCTCTCTGAGCAGTGCCTCCCATATCTGTAAAATTAAGGGGTATTGATTTGAGTTTGAATAGAAAATAGCTAGATATAAAATGGATGAGTTGGCCTTCCAAAATTTCTTCTTCTTCTTTGAAGTGCATTGTGTGTTAATATAATAGTGACTGGTGTTAAGTGGTCCATCTCCACCTCCATTTGGAGACTAGTTCTTGAGTTCCACACTGCATGTCTCAACTAGGACTACAAAACAGCCAGGAAGCTCTGCTGCTTCTGCAGGTTTTGCTGTCTTTCACCTTTCCTGAACAGAGACAGGAACACCCCTTTCCCCATCTGTAGCTGGTTCTCTATTTTAAGAACATAAGAAGAGTCCTGTTAGATGTGACCAAAGGCATCCAGTATTTTGTTCCACAGTGGCAAATGAGAGGCCTATGGGAAGTCCACAAATAGAACATGATTGCAACAGCATCTTCTTTCTAATTTTCCCTAGTAAGTAGCAAGCATTTCTATAGAATAGAATAGAATAGAATAGAATAGAATAGAATAGAATAGAATAGAATAGAGGAGTAGTAGGGGTCTCTAAGACTATTGAATCCAGTCCCCTGCTCCACTTCCACATGTGGTCACCCATCCGGTTACAGACCTGCACCTTTCCAGCTTAGCAAAGGTGACTTGACATGCTAGGTCAATGTATAGCATGCAGGCACCTTTTAAAAAAAACATGGCACACATGTAAAATAAATACATATATGGAGAAAGGGACTGGACTTCCTGCCTGTAAAGGAAGGATGTTGGTGTATTAAGGAGCAAGGTAGCAATTGCTCGCATGCTGCAAATTGCAATGGCTGCCGATTGGTGTCCAACAGAACCATTGGCAAGTAGCCTGGTTCACTGCAGTTGTATCCTGCTTGTAACCTACCTAATTGACATTTACTTTGGAGGTGTCCTCTATCTGAAGGGTTGACTAGCTTAAGTCCAGCTGCTGCTCTGTTTCTGAGCAGAATTCAGTGCTGGTTGTGATGAGAAAGCCCTGCATGGCTTGAGGAATGTTACCTGAAGTCCTGCCTTCTTCTGTACAAGTCTGCATAGTCCATAAGATCTTTTGGAAAGGCACATTGGTGGAAAAGTTTGGTTGGAAAGAGGGCGTTTTTAGTGGTTGCCCCCAGGGTGCAGAACTCTTTCTCAAGGAAGGCTAGGTTTGCTCCCTCTCTGCTCTCCTTCTGAGGGAAGGGTATGCAGGCAAAAACTATTCAAGACATCCTTTGCACGCCTGTGGTTTGAGTGCTGTTTTTATTCTGTACTTCTTATGTTTTTCTTGTATATGAATGTGTTTTTAATCTAGTTTAAATTGTATTGTGAGCAGACCTGAGTGCTGTTCTTGTTATGAAAGGGGGGGGGCGGTATAAATAATGAAAAAGCAAGTCTGGTTTGATGACAAGCAACTATAAAAAAGGAAAGCAGGAGCCTGGAAGTTCTTCAGGGAAAAGGAGCAACTGGCCAGCAGAATGAACAAGCTGGTCACCTGGGCAGTGTTCTACAGTGAGATGTCCCATATTTCTATCTAAAGTATAAATAGTATGCGCGGATTTTATGCCAACTGGCACCCTCTTCTGACATTTTCTTTGGTGGAGCTCTTTTTGCTTGATGGACACATGGCTACTGGAGGAACCACCCAGATCCTGCCACTGTGTCTTCCAAGAGTACAACCCTAGAACTGCCAAGCCTCATGCAGCCCACCAGTTATGTATGCTGAACCCACCATCCTCTGCTGGGGCTCTTGGAGTCCTCGGCAGGCAGCCGAGTTGAACCCAAAGGGCACCTAAACTGAGGCTCGGCTTTGAGCACGTTGTCCATCCTGTTTTTCACACTTAGCATACGTTGCCCAAACAGATACCTTCTCTGCTTAGTCATCTGGATATTCCTTATGGCATTTTCTTCTGATTGCATTTGAATAACATCGCCTTCCAACAGGGACCGGCACCAGGGCCTGTGTGGGCTGAGGCACAGGGGACAGCGGTGTGTGCAGGGTGACCCACAGGGACTGGCTCTAGCAGGTGGCACTTCCTTGAGCCCAGCCATGTGCTCCAGCAGCCCACGAATGCTTTGCTTTCTTTTCCTAGGATGGCTCTTCTGGGGGACTCCCATCTGTCTTACAGAGGATAGTCGAAGTCCACTTGAAGACCAAGAACCATCAGAAGAGAGGGCATTGCCATGAAGTCGCCCAGCAGCTGTTAGTGCTCGGACAGCAGTCTGAGCAGGTACCCAGTTCCTCTCATCTTCCTTGCTGAAGTGGGACCAAGATATATTTCTATTTGTAGTAATTATTTCCAAACTGAGTCCATGCAGAAAATAGGCCTATCCAAATACTATGCAAACTCATTTCTCTTCTTTTTTTCATGATGCTTTTCTTCTTCCCATTTCTTAAAATTTTATTCTTCTTTTAATAACAGCAAAGTATAAAAAAGAAAAAAGAATACCAAAAAATAGAGAAACTCCAAGGGTTCTTAAATGAAGGCTATATAGAATAGCAAGGGGTTTTTTTTAAATCACTGTAATTCAATAATTACTATCCTTTCTACCCAGTCACATTTTTTTAGAACTTAGGTAAAATTCATTGAAAATTCTTCTTTCTAACAATTTTCTCAAAAATTCTATTCCTTTTGTACCTATGTTTTCCTATTGTTATTATCCCCATTAAAAATTCATGTGCAATATGATTTCCATTCCTCATTAATTTCTCAGTGACATGTTTCTTCTCTTGGGGCAACAAATCCCAAAGTTTCCCACTAAATTCAAGGATTTCAGTTCTTCTGCCAAGCCCCCAAAAGCGTTTCCCTAAATAAATTCAAGCCCTGTTTTCAACGGTTTAACCAAGCAATTCATATTATATTCATATTTCACATTTTCTCTAAATGTTCAAGGAGGTGCACATTATTCTCTCCTTCCTCCTCTTATTTTGTTTTCAAAACAATCCTATAAGGGAGTTTAAGCTGAGAGATACTAACTTGTTCAAGGTCACCCACAGAGCTTCAAGGCTGAGCAGAGAATGCAGCCTGAGTCTTTTCCTCATCTTAGTCCTGAACCATTACCACCTCTTATATAAATAGTATCTTGCTTGTCACTTGGGCTAGGGGCAATGCAATTGTGCCTGGAATTTGTTGGTGGTGCATGTTTTAAAATTATTTTTCCTTTTTGGCTTACTCAGACGCAAAGAACAGAACCCTGTGAACCATTTGCCAGGAGACATTTCATTACACATCTATTTTCAGCTGAATCAAAGGATTCCTTTGGTCCAAATGTAAGAGTTAAAATTAGTAACAGAACAGCATGAAAACCTAACAGTGATGCACACATTATGTTTACAAAGCAATTTGCCTTCACTAGGTATTCCAGGCAGACCTGCAATGTGTATTTCTTTATATTTGTGTGTTTTAGATGCAGTGCTGCTGTTCTGTAGGGAGTGGGATGAAGGCAGAAATCAGTGCCTGGAGTTAAAAGTACCATTGCTTGTCCAGAGCAAAGATCTACCTGGTCAACCACTGTTTCCATGCAACTGGGAGTCTATTAAGGCTTCTCTACAGAAGTGGTTTGGCCTGCTGCTTTACTGCAGCTCCCTCCATTTTCATGGCAAAAGGAAAATTGTATGCTTTACGCAATTTCCCCCACCCCTTTTCTCTATATTAAGTTAACTAGCCACGAGGAGTCAGTGTGATATAACTGCAGTATAGTTCCAACTACACACAGGGGTTTTGTTCTGGCCTGAAGTTTAATAGATGATTTTTCTTCCTCTGAAAGAAGCTGCAAACATGTCTGGGAAGACAGGAATGGTTCTGGAAGAGGAGGCTGTCATGAAAAGGTCTCTCCTATTTCCACAAGTAAGGGATCACAAGTGAGCAATTCATGTCCTGTGTAGGGAATTCCATAGAAGCCCACAGACAACATGGAGGCAACGTTGGATTTCTATACCACCAACAACCAAAGCTCTCTGTAGTCTCCCAAACACTAAATCCCTACAATATTCTAAAATTATCTGATTATGGATTACGTGGGGAAAGTGCTCTATTGTCCTTCCTGAAATGACTGTTAATTTCTTTGGAAAAGCCCGAGTTTGGCTAAGACTACAACAGAAGTGCGTTTCTCGCTGCAGTTTAATCAGCTGAATGCAACAGCATGCCCAGGCAGCAGCTGACTTTCCCTGCAGAGGCATGTCACAGTGTTCCTCCTTGACGGGCAGAGAGAGTTCATGAGCACTGGAAGCACGGCAATTTGTGTTTGTGTCCAGGAAGAAGCAAAACTGTAATGGGGCTTAAATAATCTACTGGGTGGTAGTCCTGGGGGGAAGGCAATGGATAGAAAATGGCAGATGAGCTCAAGGCAGTGATCAGTCAGGCTGCATCACACTCTGAGCTGTCACTTGAATCATGGATGGCCTCTGAAATGCCCATGTGCTGTTCAGAGATGCAAAAGAATCTGTTGGGAGGGAGAAGAAGGAATGGTTGGAATTAAGCCCAGGTAACCCACCACATGGAAGTAAACCACAAGTGGGTGAACTAATTCTTGTGTGTTTGGAGCTGATTCCTAAAGCACTTGAGAATCATTTTTCCCCTTTTGGGTGAGGTGGTTTGCTGGTGTGGCTAAAATGCTCTGCCATGCAAACAGTTTCCAATATGTAGCTATTACAAGGTGAGGTACCTGGCTGTTTTGATAGTAGTTTCTTGCTACCACCAAGGCTCTAATACGGGAGCCTCTGCATCCACCTGAGACAGTCATCCAGCCCTGATACTCTTTCTTGTCATTTCTCTTGTGCTTTTTACTCTTTCAAACAGACTGTCTTGAACTGACTTCTCAAGCAGGATATGTTATTAAACTAAACCATTTCCTTTGAACATTCACACTTTGGAATGTTTAACAGAGGCTTTAATCTCATAGCAGATTGTATTTGACATACTACAGAACAGCTGCCACTTGGATGCATTGGAGCAACTCTGAAGAGACCCGCTCCCCATCCATGGCTCTTCCGGGCCAGCTGGCAAGGCATCCCGGCCTTCGCCATCTCTGTCTTGTGCATGCAGCTGTGGGTCATCGGCTGTACAAATTTCATGGGATCACATGGTTGGTATTGCAATTCAATCAGGCAGTCAGCCATGCAATGTCGCTCAATTCTTTTGCATGGGGAGGCAGTTGCATAATCTATCTCCATCCTCACAGCTGGAGGCAGCACAGAAGTTGGTTTGTAGGAGTGGGGAACGTCATGCATCCACTCTCCTGAAGCTGGTGGACCAGGGAGGCAGTAAGTACTCATAGACCCCTATGCACAGCTGCTGTGAAAAATGCATGGTAGGCATGTTTTAAAGGAACCAAAAATAAAACTGATAAAATAATACAAACTTTTACAAATCTATGGCAAGCCACACTTAGAAAAATATGTACAGTTCTGGTCATTATGCCTGAGAAGGACATTATTGATTGGAAAAATGCAGAAAAGGGCAGCTAAAATGATCAAGCGGCTGGAGCTACTCCTGATAAGGAAAGGTCACAACTGCTGGGATTGTTTTGCTTAGAAAAGAGGCAAGCAAGGAAAGACATTTGAGAGGTTTACTTCATGGTCATATTATGAAGCTGACTGGTAAGAGATTCAGGGCAGATAAAAGGAAGCACTTTTTCCACACAATGCATAGTTAAACTGTGGAATTAGCTTCCACGGGATGTGATGAGGGCTACCAATTTGGATGGCTTTAAAGGGGACAGAATAGACACATTCACAGAGGAGTCTGCTAGCCCTGGTGCTTCCACGGCACCTCCAGTATCAGGATGGGCATCTCCACTGGAGGGTATGCTCAGGATGGCATTGTCCTGCTTGCCCATTTCCTATGGGCATCTTGCTGGCAGACAGGAGGGCCCATGGTCGGATCCAGCAGGGCTCATAAGTTCTTAGAACCAGCCAATTAGCAAATTAGCCCATTTTTATCAGGCATCTGAAAGGTGGAGACAGTGGAATGAAAGGGAGGCAGTGCCCTGGCAACTGGCCAATGTTTGCCTGGAAGCAATGCATGAGCACCATTTCTCACTGCTGGGGATGAGCAGGAACAGCCTGAGCTGAGGGATGCGCTATGGCTGAGGCAGCACTGACCTTCCCAAATAGCACAATTGCATTAACTTTTCACTGACCTTGGCTTCTGGCATATATATTCAAGAAAATTGTTCCAGTGTGAAAGGTTACAGAGGAACAATAGGACTCAGCATGAAGAATAGTGCAAGATACCCACATTGAAAAGCCAGCTCATAATGAAAATTAAATTATTGTGGAATGAGTGTGTGTGTGTGGGGGGGGGGTGCTTGTTTGTGTCATTAAAAAAAAAGCGCAGAAACCAGACCAATCCCCCACTCCTTTTTGGCACACAATCTGAGTTGCTGCAAAAGAACTCAGAATCAATAATGAGCTCTTCCTACCCAGGTCGAAATGCTGTGCTTCAGGAAATGAACTTGTGTGCCTACTAGGATCTGCCTACAGACTCTGCTTTTCATGAATAGGGTCTACAGGCACACATCCCATTCAGAATTGCCACTTCCACCAACAGTTGCTCCCACACACATACAATGCTCCTAGCGTGTAGGTAAGACACATGCAGAGGGGAGCAATATGCTAGAATATTGCTCTGGATGCACACCTTTTCGATGTAAACATATTCATTTGGGCACAAATAAAAAGTGACAATATTTGGAAGTCTTTGGCATACGATTTTGATTTACCAGGACCTTAAGCGGTTAACCAGAATGCCACCACTATTCAATTAAGTGTTGCAGAATCACTCAACCTTCTACTGGGTGATTGGGCTTCAGTGATTCCTCAGGTGGCCCGTCCCCAGGCCCTGCCCACTTCCCCACCACCACCAAGCGTTTGGTACATCACAGGATCTGGGGACTAGTGCCAGTTCCAGAAGTTTGGGAGCCTTTGGGTAAAACTCTCTCCCATGGTCCTCTCCTCCAGTGATTCTCCCTCTTACCACCCCTTTGCCCAGCTGCTGTTGCTCCTCAGATTTTTTCTCATCATTTCCAGCACTTCCTTCCTTAACAGGGAGCAATTCAGCAGTGTCATCTACTCCTCTCCTTCTCACCACCACTTCTGCCTAGAGATGCACGTGAACGAGAGGGTTGCCACGGTGAAGAGCAGGACCAAGTCAACGGGGGGCATCTTCTCAGTGGGCCTCAACTGCAGTGTGGGCTCTTGGCTCTTGAGCTCTTGGCTGATTGCTGGCCATGCCCACTTGTGATGCGGACCCTGCCAGGGACCCCACTTCATTTATCCATCTTTAGGTGCCAGAGTGCATCACTGGAATATTTTGGAGGGGTAGGATCTCATGCATGTGTGCCATGGAGAAGCAAAACATTTTCCTTATGACAAAGTCATATAATGTCTAAATATAAAGTTGTAGCACCAGTTGGTCAAGTAGCCGCATGTATGTACCTGCCATCTCAAAGAAGGGTTGTGAAGTGGATTTTCATGCCACCAGAACTAATGAAAACACACTGGATGGGAACAGATTTATAGAGGACACTGGAAACAATTTGCAAGGAAGAGTGATTAAAGCAAGGTCTGCTGGGAGAGGCTGGGCCCTGTAAATTATCCTGAAGGTGCTCCAGCAATGTCTCTTGCCTGCCATTCTTCCTGTTGCTTTTCCATAATTATTCATGTTTACAGTTCTCCTAATTAACTGAGGATGTTTTCAGAGCACACTGGTGTACACACTGGGATTTTTGCATGGGGGATGGATGGATGGAAGTAAAGTAAATTAATTGAAGGTAGAACATGACAAATTTCCTGTTCCAAATAGAGCAATATGTACTTTTTTGACAGGCACTGCAATTGCGTTATAATTCTGTACATATTCCACCACACTGCAGCAGCGAGTGGCAATCAGATAAAGGCACTAAAACCACATTAGCCCTGAGGTAATGCACAAATAATTTGCCACACAGTTGGTTCAGCATTGACAACTTGTCCGCAAAGTCTCAGAGGAGCACCTGCAGTCAGCAGAAGTGGCCATGTTGGTGTTAAGGACGCATAGATAATTGTATGTGTCTCTCATTGGCATTTGGCAGCAGCAGAATATAGGAAAGTATTTCCCTATGGTTAGTGCCATCAAGTTGTCTCTGACTTATGGCGACCCCGTGAGTGAATGTCCTCCAAAGTTTCCCATCCTTGACAGCCCTGCTCAGCTCTTGTAAACTCAAACCTTAGGCTTCCTTTATGGAATCAATCCATTTCATAACCTAACCCTAACCCTTAACCCTTTGACTTTCCCTAGCATGTTTGTTTCTCCAGTGAATCTTGCCTTCTCATGATGCACCTAAATGTAGGACAGCTTCAGTTTTGTCATTTCTACTTTCAGTTTTCCAATTAACCTAAGTATATTTATTTATTGACTATGGAAGCATATTTATTGCCATAGCCAATTCTTCAAAGCAGCGGAGAGAAACCACTCTAAAGTTTTTAGCATCTTTAGCCAGTTCTCCATGGCTGAATGGGGAACTAGACTGAAAATACAAAAGGCATCTCACCTTATCAGTGATGTTGGGTACTTCCATACTAGGTGTTCATTCTGGAACCACCTCTTTCTTTCTTCACGCACATTTAAAGGGGCATCTGCACAAATGTTTTGGGCTCCTGACTCCTAGCTGAACAGATCAGAGGAAGCTGCCCCAGTTGGTTTAGGGACTATTGGATACAAGCAACCAAACTCTAAGAGAGCAAACAATCAGGGATAGCTAACAGGAGTTTGGCAGTGGAGATCAAGGGGCAGGTCTCTAACTTTAAAAATTGTGTGCGTGTGTTATGTGTCCCTTTGTTTTCTTCCTTGTAACACACTCTCATTTACTGGTAGGACTCTGTTGTTAATCTTCAGGGTAGACAGAAGAAAGCACTGGCTGTTACAACAGGTCCAACAATGTAGAATCAGCACAGCTGTCAACAAAGTGCCGCATGATATACTGATTAGCAAACTAGCTAAAAGTGGGATAGATCAAACAACCATCAGGTGGATCCACAGTTGGCTACAGAATCAGACTCAAAGCAGGTTCATCAGTGGCACCTTCTCAAACTGGGGAGAGGTAACAAGTGGGGTGCTGCAGGGTTCATTTGTGGGCCCAGTGCTCTTCAACATGTTCATTAATGGCTTGGATGAGAAAATACAGAGAACAATGATCAGATTTGCAGATGACACAAAATGGTGTCATGAGCTATCATCCTCCCTGACCAGCACTACTCTCAAACCATTCCTTTGTTTAATAATCTTTATTGTTTCACATAAGTATCTGAGCATACACAAAGTAGTATGCTGAGCCTTCTCTACTACTCATTCCCAAAGCTCTCCTTATGAACTCATCTGTGCCCTGACCCTGGAAGAGGCGAGCAGTGAAAATGGGAATGCCCCTGCTCCACCTGTTGTGCCTGTAGTTGGGCTACTCACTTTCATTTGCCCAAACCACCGAGTCCACCTGTGCAATGGAGTTGGTCTCCATTGGAGAGATCTCCCATTAACGCATCCCCTCCTGTGGGTAGTAATTCCCCATTGCTCCCATGGTCAGTATGATCTACATCCCTGCCTGCCCTTGGGCTAATCTCTCCCACTGCGGCCCCCAGCTGAGTCCCAGGACCACGAGCTGCAGCTTGTGGCTTCACAGTCTCACAAGCAATTTCGTCCTCCAAATCTGAATAATTAAAACTAGCACAATTAGCCTCCTGAGAATGTGCCAGAGGTTTGACACTATGCTGGCACACAACTGGGTGGGATAGCTAATACTCTGGAAGACAGAATGAAGATTCAAGGGGATCTTGATAGGTTGGAGCACTAACTATAGGTTGGCAGAGAACAACAGAATGAAATTCAATAGGGACAAATGCCAAGTTTGGAAACTAGGAAAAAAACGCAAATGCATCAATACAAAATAGGGAATACTTGTCTCAACAGTATTGCAAGTGCGAAGTATCTTGGAATTGTTGTGGATCACAAGCTGGTTATGAGTAAACAACGTGATGTGACTGCCAAAGGGGCATATGCTACTTTAGGCTGTATTAATAGAACTATCACTTTCAAAACACGTGAAGTATTAGTTTGACATAGAATAGTAGAGTTGAAACAGACCAGGAAGGCCATCGAATCCAACCCTCTGCTGTTGCAGGACACCAGTCTATACCACCCCATTCAGATGGCTGTCAATTTCTTTTTGAATGTCTCCAGTGCAGGAAAGCCCAAGTCCTCTCTAGGCAACTGGTTCCCATGTTGTATTGCTCTGCCGTGAGGAACCGTTTCCTGAGCAGGGGGCTGAACCTAGTGGCCCTCTGGCCCCTTCCAACGCTAATATTCTATGATTCTATGATCATCATTACCACCATCATCGTGATCATCATGGTCATCATCACCCTCACCATTATCATTGTCGTCATCGTCATCATCATCTTCCTTCCATTTCTTTTGAATCTTCAGAAAAATGTGACTGTTGCTTTGGAAACAAAGCACCACAGTAATTCAATCTCTATAAGTGCCGATGACCTCAACCTTCCTAAATCTGGTGCTCTCATATATATTGGGTTATAACTCATATACTTCCCAGGCCAAGGATGATTGGAACTGCAGTTCCTCACAAATCTGGAGAATACCCAGCTGAGAAAAGCAAAAGTTGCCTGCCTGTTTTGTAGAGGTGTGCATTTGATGCAAGTCAGACCCTTGGACTTCATTATTACATTTTCAGTGTGCTCTCTTTTAGCAAATGCTGAAATGCAAAGGTGTTTTCATTTCATATATAGCATCTATAAGTTCCCCTCCCACCTGCACAGTTAGGCCACACCCACTAGTGTGGATGGAATGTGATGGGATGCACCTACACTCACACAGACAAGCTAGTCATGTTGTGCCCCCAAACTGTAGCTTAGAGAAAAGGGGAAACTCGTGGTAGCTGTACAAGCAGACTGTCTGGAAGTACACTTTTATAGTATGCAAATATATCTATTTGTAAATGTGTATGTTCACTTGAATAATTCTGCTTCTAAGATGAAGCAAAGACTCAGTCCAGGTGCCTTGGCAAGTAAACAGCCAAAGGTCATATCCAATTCCTGCTTTACAATTTTCTGTATGTCTGGACTGGAGAGTTTTATGATGTGGGACTTTGATTTATTTTGAAGAGAAAAAATGGTATGAAATTTATGTCTAAAGCAGATTGATGGGACTGAACAGTTTGTGAAGAAAAACTCAAGAAACTGAAGCTAACATTGCAGATTTCATTACTGTGTGCTGGTCAAAACACCAGCAGGATGACTTCTTAAAAAAGAGTAGTGGGAAGAAAATCCCCCCAATTCTAGTATAATATGCTTCCACCAAAGGACTGATTTCAGTTATTGTGGACAAAATCACTTACATTTTCCTTCTATTTCATAATGAAAAGGATGTGTGAGTAGGAAGAGAGAGAGAAAGAAAAGGAGAGAGAGAGTGAGAATGTGACTTGCATGGGACCAGTCCAATGGTTTTCTGGCCAAGATAGAATCTGTAGCATTCATTTGACGGTGTTAACTCGTAAGTTGTAGCAATTTGTTCTTCTGTGCTTGGCAGAGCCCTGCCAGGTATGGGTAGGTTATACCCATTTGCATAACATATTCATAAATGCAAATGTGCTTGTTACAGCAGGTACAACTGACCCAGCTCATATAAGTGTCTATAAAATCCTTAAGCTGGTGTCAGTGCCAGCCATAGGGGAGCAGAACCCTACCAAGGAAAAATAGAATTAAAGGAAGATGCACTGACTTTCCAATGGGCATCTGTGACACTAACTACGGGCTCTTTCAATTAAGGTTCCAGAGCTGGCACAGCACACAGATATAGCCTGCAGAATGTGCTCAAAGTGAGGAACACCCAAGCAAAAGTAGGACCGTGTTTCATTTCAAGAGGAAAACATGATGGGTGAAATGGAAGCAGTTGATTCCGTGTCACGTCCTGAAATAAGGCACAGAAATAATCTCAAGGGAGAGCTGATCAAGCATGAAGTGTGTCCAAAAACCTGCGCTTGCCTATAAATGATGCAGGATTCAGCCTTGTAATTTAATTTCAAAAGCAGTAGTGTGGGAAGCAGCACCAGGAAATGGGGGTCCAATATGGTGCTGTGTATTATAAGTCAACATGGTGTTGGTTGCCTTATCAGATGCAATATGCCTCTGTGCACCAGTAGCTGGGGAACATGGGTGAGAAGGTGCTGTTGCACTCATAATCTGCTTGTAGGTTTCCCGCAGGCAACTGGTTGGCCACCCTGTGAGCAGAAGAGTGAACTAGATGGATGCTTAGTCTTATCCAGCATGGCTCTTGTGCTGTTATCAGACCCAGGCAACATAGCTAATGATCAGGAATTCTGGCAGATGTGGCCTGAAACGTGCAGGGAATCCCAAACTGAGGAAGGCTTTTCAGGGCCCCTTCAGCAGTGAGACCCCATTTGTAGAATGCCCTGCCTAGAGAGGTCCAGCTGACACCTTCACTTCTAAGTGTTAAGTACCCCTTGGAAACCCAGGATTTTTACTGAACACGGACAGGGAAGTTGTACTCTTATCTTGGAGTACACAGAGGTTGGAATGCTACCACCTTTCTGATGTCGTGCTGGGCTTCTGCCAGCATTGCTGAAGAAATCAAGGGGTAGCATTCACTGCTTTTGCTCTTGTTTCTTGCTTAAACCAGTTTCCCTGGGATTGTAGGCAAAGACGGAGAAGGAGGGGGTTTGGAAAATGCATAGAAGCAGCCACTAGGGTATCTGAGACTGGATCTCTTCCTCTGAGCTCAATGGAGGTGACTCCATTTCTCTTATGGCCCTGGGACATGATGGGGTTGCAGCCCTGGTGTGCTTTTGTTCTTTGATTGCCAGCTTATTTGAAATTCTTTCTGCTGCTTTAGGCTGCTTTTCTGCCATTTTGAATTAGTTATTCTGAAAAACAGATTGCCAGTATTTCATGGAGGCATGATGTTGTCAGTATGGGGGACTTCAATTTCCTTGATATCTGTTGGGAGTTAAACTCGGCCAAACATGGTCCCTCCAAGAGATTCCTAATATTTATTTATTTATTTAAAACATTTCTATGCCGCCCCATTCTCCAAAGCCTCGGGGCGGCTCACAACATAAATTAAAATATAATACATTAAAAATATAAAACAAATTAACAATATAAAATAAGTCGCCCTGGCCAGATAAAATAAGCAAATAATATTAACAATTAAAATGACGTTTAAATAAAAAGGTCTTCGCCTGGTGCCAAAAAACAAATAACGACGGTATGTGTTGCTGATAACTTCCTCCGGCAGAAAAATAGAAGTAGGAACGAGAGCAGTGGCTTTACTTGATCTGATCCTAACCAACAGGGAAGATACAGTGGTCAAAGTAATGAGAACTCTGAGGAAAAGTGACCATGCCTTACCTGAATTCTCAGTAAAAAAAGGAAGCTAACACTCAATGTAGCCAAACATGCACCATGGAACAAATCCTGCCAGATGAATCTAATTTCATTTTTTGACAGGGTAATCTCCAAATGGAGTGTGGGAATGCTGTTGACACAATCTATCTAGTCTTTAGCAAAGCCTTCAACAAAGTGCCCCACAACATCCTGATTACCAAACTGGCAAAAAGAGGGATAGATAATGCAAACAGGTGGATCCACAATTGGCTGCAAAATCAGACTCAAGGAGTGCCCATCAATGGCACATTCTTAAACTGGGGAGAGGTAACAAGTAGGGTGCTGCATGCAGGGACTGGTACAGTTCAACAGTTCTGTTAATGGTTTAGATGAGAAAATTTGCAGATGACACAAAGCTGGTCAGAATAGCAAATACAGCAGAAGACAAAGCTATGGGGTGATCTGGATAGGTTAGAATGCAGGGTAGAGATCATCAGAATGAAATTCAATAGGGACAAATGACAATTCCTCCACTTAGGAAGAAGAAACCAAATGCACCACTACAAGATGAGGAACGTTTGGCTCAACAATACTGCAAACAGAATGATCTTGGGACTGTTGGTAGATTACAAGCTAAGTATGAGCCAGCAATGTGATAAAGCTGCGGAAAAGGCAAATGGTGTTTTGGGCTGGATCAACAGAAATATCACTTTCAAAACATGTGAAATACTAGTTGCATTATACTCAGCACTAGACAGAACTCACCTGGAGTACTATGTCCAGGTCTGGGCACCTAAGTTTAAAATAAGATGCAGAAAAGCTAGAAAGGGTACAGAGGAGGGCAACAAGGATGATTTTGGGACTATAGCAAAGCCCAGTGAGGAAAGATTGAGAGAACTAGATATGTTCAGCCTCAGGAAGAGAAGACTGAGGAGAGATAGGATACCTCAGAGGCTGTCACAAAAAGGAAGGGCAAGATCTCTTCTCCTTCATTCCAGAGTGCAGGACACAGAATAATGGACTTAAGTTAAAAGAAACCAGATTTAGACCAGATACCAGGAAGAATTTCTTCACTGTCAGAGCAGTATGACAATGGAATCTATTACTGGAGGAGAGTTCCTTTGCTGAAGACATCTAAATGGGATGGTATAACTTAGTGTCCTGCAATAGCAGCGGGTTGGACCCAATGGCCTTCTATCCCCTTCCAACTCTACTATTTTATGATTCTATGATTTGCCTTCAGTTTTATTGTTTATTTGATGGTGCTTTTGTTTGTTTCTGTATTATTGTATTGTATTGTACTTTTTAACTTGCATTATGACATTTTCTAAAATCTCATTCATGGTTTTGGGAGGTTTGTAAATTGAAAAGCAGACTTTAAAAGTCACGAATGATTTGCTTAGAAAGATTGATTAACATCAATTTTGAGGCAGCACTGTGGCATGACAAACAGTACCTGTTGGATTTCTGTTGTCTACCCACCAGACTATCTTCTGTTGTCCCAAATGACCCTTCTGCCATGCAGGGAACCTGTCATCCTCCAGGAATTAATCAACTAATTTTTGATCATCCCTGAGCAGACCATGCTGGTTGGGACTGATGGGAACTGGAGTCTAACACCTGCAGGTGGCATTCCCCTTCTTGCATTTCTCAATATTAGCAGGTTATGATTCATATTTTAAATTACTGCCAAACCTCTTTTGTCTGCATCTGAACAGTTCATTTCTGTTGGTCTGAACAGAAAATCATTTTTCCTTTTTGGCTTTCAAAACACCCTTCTGTTCTACCCAAGATGTGTTTGGAACAGTTTGTTTCAGAGCCAACCAACTTTAAAACTGCGATTATCTGTATATGCTGAAATACGTTAGCCACTGTTTGTTTTGTGCCTGCATTTGCCTGCTGTGAAAATCAGGATTGGTGGTGGCAGAACATATTTGCAGCTGTTCATCAATCTAAAGTGTGCATTCTCTTTCCCCACATTAAGGCAGAAAACAGCTATAAATCAACTGTGAGATGAAATAGAAATTGCGTGCAACTTTAAGTATTGTTCTGCCATGCTTTGGCCCTGCTGGTGCTAAATAGCACATGCTACACCTTAGAAGTTGTAGCATATGCTGAGCAAATCAATCATGCCCCACCCCCCACCCCCAGCTCTAAGCAGTGTTCAAAATGCAGAGCTTGGTAAATAATTGTAGGATAATTCTAAACATTCATCAGCATGGGAGTGGGTTGCCCATTCAGATTTGGGATGCTATTTCACTGTGGCAAGCAGTCTCCTAGCTGTTCACAAAGCAATCAGAAGGTCCCATCTGCTAACAAAATGAAATCAAAATAAAGAGCCATGTTCTGCTTTTTCCTGGCAGGGAGGTTTAGACTGAAACGGCAAACGTTAGCAACAGCAAAGTCATCAAAGTAAAACTCTTAATCAATGAGCCAATCATGTGTTGGGCTAATTAGGGGTGAAGAAAAAGAAGCACAGGGGCCCCTTCAGAAATGTTCACCTCGCTTTCCCTGAAAACATGCCCATCTTTCCAGGAATGAACTCAATGGAAAAAGAAAGTAACTCTGCTGAGACCTGCAAACACCAGTTTTAGACAACAGTGAATGTTGAATGTTGTTCTTGTTTTTTACATTACATTTATTACCCTTCTCCACTCGCAGGGAACCCGAGGTGGCTTACCCAGTTCTCCTCCTCTCCATGTCATCCTCTCAACAAGAACTCTGTGAGGTCGGTTGGACTGCAAGTCCATGACTGGCCCATCGTCACCCAGTGAGCTTCATGGCTGAGTGGGGGCTGGACCCCAGATCTCCCAAATCCCATTTCCAGATCTTTTTTCCACTATGCTAGTGGTCTCCAAATATAGAGACATAGAGCAGAATCTAATGGGATGCTTGTACCTCCACTGTTTATTTTCTATTCTACAGATTCCCTTGCACAAGTGGCGAGTTCCACCAGTTCCATTGCAAAAGCAGGACACACCACTTATGCAACAGAGTTTAACAGTTCCTATGGAAAGCCCTGAAACAAGTAGGAAAACTCATTTCTCAAAGGAGGAAGGTGAGTGGAGCTCATGTTAGGTTGCCCTGAAAAAGTTAAATTGAGGTTGTGAAAATGGTGAGGCCTTGGTAGAATGGAATCAGTGGGGAGTAAGACAATTAGCTGGGCATAAACTTCCCCATTGGATTCTACCCATTGCTCCTCATCATCTGCAGACTGCTTTTGCAAGTATTTTAAAATATGTTCCTTTATTTTCTGTTCTTAAAGCCTAACTATGAGCATGTATATAAAGAACTACATGGCCCCTTTAAAAATTAATGGTAGGCAGGCTATTGGAAGACTAACCTCTGTCTCATACCTACTGCATTGCAGCAAATTTGCAACCAATCTTTTATTTAGCTATTTTCCTTTCTTTGCATAATATAGTCTAGATTTGCTAGTCATGAGGTAGGAGTAAGAGCTATGCAGAACACTGAGGTGGGCTTATTTTAACAACAAGAACAAGAAACTATAAAAAAGTAAGAGCATTTTATCAGCAGTCCATTCTGTTTCTGTGTTCCTACAAAATCACATGGACTACTTCATGGAGGAGAAGGCCATCAATGCCTATTAGCCCTGCTGGTCATATTCTGCTTCCAGTTCAGTGGGCTGTTGTGCTCATGTCCTGCTTGTGGAGTTTCCATGGACATCTGGCTGGCCCCTGTGTGACCAGAACGCTGGATCAGAGAGACCCTAGGGCTGATCTCACGTGCCTCTTACATTCTTGTGTCCCCCTGTCGCCTTGGGATCAGGAGCTGCTGGTGAGCCTAAGGACATTTGCTTCTTCAGTGGTTGTGCATCCAGAATGCTTCACTTAGTTCAGACATCACCCCAAACCGTGGTTTAAACTCATATGAATTTAGAAATGAAACCTCATTTGCGATTCCAACCATACCTCTGGAACATCATGGTTTACACTTGACTTTTATTTTTTGTTTGCTCTTTTGGTTCCTTCTTTCTCTATAGTGCAGTAGCTGATATAGGTAAAGCAGCAACAGTAACTGTGGTCATTTCCCAACATCGCACCAAACCATGGTTAGCACAAATCTTGATTCGTAAACCCACTTCGCAACAAAAACAAAAGCACCCACTTTCTTGGTTTATCCCTGAAACGGCACAATTTCCTTCCCTCAACGACAAGATGGCCTCAGTTTCGCCATGTAGCACAAGGACCGTATTCTTGAGCCAAATTAATTAGTAAATGAAAATAACAATAAAACAGTTGGAGGACAATGAGTTACTGAGCAGAAAGCAATTTACTAAGACCGACAGAAAATGAAGCCACATAAGCCAAGAGCTAACAAACACAGAAACTGATTTGCCTAGGGATGTTTTTATTGATGTGCTATAAATTACCATTCTAACAAAACACTACTAGAGATGGAACCAACAGTTTTTGATTTCATCATTAAAGTAAGAATACCAATGACATCCTTTATACACAGAGACTCAGAGAGACAGTCGATATCACTTTAATGAGAGGAGATGCCATTAATGCTGTGTGACTCCATTACATCAAACTGGGGAATTGCATTATCAAAATATGTTAAATTACAGAAACAAAACTTTTCCTCGTGTAAAGCAGAAGGAAAGTTGAGGGTTCCATCTGTTTTCACACCATTTCTGCTTGTTTCTGTGGATGACAATGGCCACTCAAATACTGTGCCTGTGGAAATAGGTGGCTGGCATCTCCTTAAGAAATACAGTTTTAGATTTAGTCATCATAACCCCCCCAATTTGGTATCTTTTTCATACAAATCATGCTGTCCATTCTTAGAATGTCAAACCTCAGTAAGTAAGAGCAAAGACAACACACTAGTTACTGTTTCCGCAGTAAATCTAGCAGTTTTAATAAATCTAGCAGTTCTGCACTTCTGTTCCCCACCTTGGAAACATTTCATTTTCTTACAATGGAGAAACCATCATAAACAAAAATCTGCAATAGTCATTGATGGTTAATGCACATTATATTCAGAGGCAGCCCAGCTATTGGGCAGAGCAAGGTGGTTGCCCACCTCACCTGAGGCCATTGACCCAGGTAGCTGATGGCCTCAGGCAGAAATTCATCTTGGGCCAGCCATGGTCATGCTTTATTTTGTAAAAATATTTCTCTTCAACCCCAAGAGCTTGTGTTCCTGCTGTGGCAGCAGGCACTGGCATCGGTTCTACCATTACACAGAGGGAGGCAGCTAATGTGAGGTGTCATAAAAGGACAGCCATTTGTTAGCTCCTGAATTTATTATGGTTGGATTACTACTGCTAGATACAGGGAGAGAAATGATCTGCTTCAGGGGCCAGAATAACCTGTATACTACAAAACTTGACTTTGCTCGGGGTGTTGGGAGTGGAAGGGGATTTGCCCCAGTTCAGGCAAAAAATGTCTTTGACCAGGCAGGCAGCCAGCCCACAATGTCTTTGGAGTTTAATAGGTTCCTAACATGCAGCCTTTAGCACAGTCTTCCCTAACAAGATAAAAACACTGGAACAGGATTTGCTGAGATGCACTTATTTACTGTGCTGTTGTCAATATGTCACAGTTTGCACTGCCAGCTCCTGTCTCACATTCACAAGATATAGGAGATTTTAAAGAGTCTGACAATCAGGTGGCATTAAAAAAGTCCACCATGAAATGGTGAATAAATAAATTCACCTGTGTGTGTGTGGACTTACTGGGTAAGCTGGTTGTCTCTGACCACCTGCCAGGGCTGAGGCAAATTTTCCCTGTCCCTTGGGATTTCCAATTGGGTGTGGATTCATGGCAAAATGAAAAATAATAATCAGAATAACTGTCTTGAAAGTACTCACGCTGTCTGTTCTGACTGAGAGGTATGATGCACTGAGAGCTGCTGTACCATAACAGGTAAGAAACAGTTGTGCCTTTGTTTGGTGGTCACCTCTTCCACGTACTTACTAGGTGACTACATGCAAGCCTCTCATTCTCTGTCTCAAGCCACCCATCTGCAGTATTGGGTGGCTGGGACTGGGGGGAATAATATGGGCTTACTTTGCAGGACAGTTGCCTGGATACATAGATGAAGCCCCTGACACCACTAGCAGACAGTGGCACAGGGGACTGGGTTGCCATACTCCACAGCGGTGGCAAGCAGTGGTGCTGGCTTCCAAGCCACTCGAGAATCCTAGAAGAAGCCATGAGCTGATGGATGTTTTGGAAGCCACCCTGCTGTGCACCACTCGGGGTTCGATATTGATGGAGACGAGGTGGCATGCTTTCCCCAGCTGTGTGAATGTAGTCAGTGCTTAAGTATGAATGACCTGGTGGAATCAACTGCGCCACTTAATAATGCATGGGCAGACTCCAGAATTCATTACATTCATTTATACCGAAAGCTCTCAGGGTGACATACATAATAAAAACAAGTAGAATAATACCAAGAATAAAACCAATTATGTAAAGGAACACAAAATAACATAAAACAAAGTGATTTTAAAAATGAAAATAAAAAAATAGCAGCAACACCATTTTTAAAAGCAGAAGATAAATATCAAGGAGGGCTGGAGAACTGTCTTCCTCCCTTCTGCCTTTGCCATTTTAGCAGGGAATGATGGGAGTTGTGGTTCTATACATCTGCATGGAAACAGGTTGGGGACAGTAGTCCAAAAGCTTTGAAGCATTCTGTGAGGGAAACTGTGGGCAGGGGCATGGTCCCTTAGCATCCTACTCATTTTCCCCATATCTGTTGGGAGCATTTAATTGGACTTGTTCAGTGTTCATGCAAGAGGACTCTTATGCCAAGAACAAATGCTTCGCACTGCACGGCACAACTTTACATGCGGAAAGCACTTTATGTGCATTATCTAGTTGCAGTCTTCAGAACAGCCGTCTAAGTGAAGTCAGTATTGTGTTCTGCACACACCGCACCTCCCTCCCCACTGTAGATGAACAGGGGATTGAGACTGAGGGAGAGTGGCTTGCAAGAGACCACCAAGTACAGCCTTCCCAAACTTGGCACCACCAGACTTGAACTCCCACCAGCTCTGACCAGCAAAGCAAATGGCTAGGAATGCTGGGGGCTGTATTGCAAAACCTCGGAACAGCACCATGTTGGCAAAGGCTAACCTAGTGAGTTCATGCCAGAGACGACATTCAGTTCAAGGACTCCTTGATTTGTAGCTCGGTCTTCAGTGTCAGCTGTGTATGGACTCTGGAGCCTACTATGGACTTTTGAGGAGCTATCCTTGTGCTGAAATTATTTTAGGCTAGAGCGCAGCACCATGGATATCTCAAATTTGGGAGTAAAATCCAGAGCAGATACATAGCACTGCTGACATCAGAGCTACCCGTGCCTACCAGCTATGCCAGCTAACAGAAGGACTTCAACTTCTGGGGTCCTCCAGCAGGAAGCAATAACACTCACGCCCTTTATTGTCCTCTGGGCTTCAGTCAGTGCCTTACCTCTCTGCCCACCAGCACCAGCCATGCCCAGGCATTCATTAAGTTCCACATTCAGGAAACCATGCACTGAAGGTTTCTTATGCATCAGAGCACCATAAAATCACAGTAGTTTAGTGAACCCTTTTACATGGCATTAATCATGCACCATTTAACCTCTGTGTTGTCCCTTTCAAATCCTTCTTTTATTTTCACTTCGTTTTTTCCAAGCCATTTTCTTGCTAATTGCATCTTTCAGTGTCACATGCTGATGAAACCCACTCAGTTTGGACTAGAGGACAGTTTGATATATTAAAGGCACAATATATCCCCACTTACTGAAATGCTAGAGTGTGCACGAGATATTTGTGCAAGATATTAAAAATATAATCGTAGCTAGCTAGACAGACTACAGGCAACATATGCAGAAAAAGAAAGTAAATGAATGAACCATTTACATCACAGCCTGTTCAAGTAGATCTGACAAGGATAAGAGAAGGTTTGTTCGAATATATACATTTATTATCTTTTTTTCTCTCTCTGACTAACCAAGAATTTTAGTTTATTTATTGGATGACTAGTTGCTATTTTGTAAAGGCTTACAGGGAATCTTAAAAATATAAGCATAATACCATATCAGGGTCATTTCACACATTATGTTTTTAACTAGACAGTTAATGAATGTGTCAAAGAGATATTTGCAAAGTAAGTGAATCATAAAGGAACATAGTTCATGGATCCTGCAGCAGAACCAAAAAGGAAAATGCCTCATGAGCACAATAAGACCAAAGAACACTACGGTCAAGAATCTATAAATATGAGAGCAAACTCTTTTCTATTGTAAAGAGTCCATCTATTTACAGTAGCACTGCTACATTGCTATAAATGGTGCCATAATTATACGATAAAACATGAATACTGCTATTGCACGACATAAGCCAATCAAATTCCACCACTAGCACATAACTTTCCTCCAAGTGAATGTTCTTGAATTTTTTTATGTGAACACAATAAGAAGATACCAATAGACCTCAGCCACTGAAGCTTTGACAGTTCCTTCTCTGATTTTATGACTGGCTCAGTTCACTAGTCAATAGTTATAGCTCTTGCATTTCAGCTCCAACTCCAAACTACCCTCAAGTCTTCAGTTTCGTGGCCTGCTGACTTGCTTCCAGTTCAGTCATATTCATGAGCATCTCCCACAACCAGTTTTGCTTTGGGTCCATTTCTCCAGGAAACACCTACCATGACACACAGTAACAGAAGGGACTTGGGAAACAATTAAGGATGTTCTCAAATCCTCTTTGCAATTGATGCTGTTCAGTATGAATATTACTTGTTCAAAGTGAAGATCCAAGCCAAACTAAGCCAAGCCAAACCCATTGGGTATCTTCAAAGCCTTCATCATGCTTGGAGAAGCTCTTTGCAAATAATGCTGAATGTTATTTTAATTGCTTCAAAATCAACCCTTGGAAGGACCAGCACTCCAATTGTGATCTCTCAGAAATGAGCGATGTCTCTTCATAGGGAAGTATGACAAGACTTTCTCTTACTGTGGAAGAAATGAAAGATCTGGCTAACACAGATGTGTCGTTCCCCAATACTCTACTGGAGGAAGGCAGAGCTGTCACTTGAGAACCAAATCTGGGCCGCCAAGGCTCCTCAAATGGCCATGCTGCCTTCCTTGACCCCAGCTTTTTCTCCCAATAACCAATTGTTTGCTAATTACCCAGTTCCGTCTACATTTGGCTTAGTTCCTGGCAGGAAGAGCTTGAATATAAAATATGCTGCAGTTGTGATGTTTGGGGTCCCATCCCATGGGCTTTTGGCCCTGCCCATCACTGCACGGTGGCCCTGGAATCTTCTCAAACATGCAGAAAGTTTTACATCCCTGCCTTCCATAAACACTTGACTCTTTAAGTTGACATTTGGGTAATTGTTTGCATTTTAAAAAACAGTTGTTATTTTAATTGGTCTTTTCATGTATAAATGTACATTTGTTTCACTCTGGAGATGTGTTTGTTTTCAGGTTATCCACACCACCTTGGGATATCTTGTGGATGCAAGGGGTTTATAAATTTTAGAAAGAGAGAGGCGTGGGGTTAAATAACCCTTAGGTGGTGGGGAACGATTCATCTTCATGGTTAGCAGCTGTTGTTACACACTGTGATTGTTGTCATTTATTAATTAGGGTTTTTAAGATTGCTGTATGACTAAGAGCATGGAAGTGATTGTTTTAAATATTGCAGATGTTGTTTGTTTACTGCCTTGAGTTTAATTTGTGGGAAACAAGTGGAATGTAAGTTTTGAAAAAAGATGTTCTTCATTGATGATGGTTCTGTTTTCTTGGATACAGTTGTGCAGATACAGATATGTGCACAGGATGTAAAAATAGTTAGCAGGTGGCAAAAAGAAAGATGCTTAAATGAGTGTATTGATGAAGTTGTGTTCTGAGCCCCAATATACAGGCTCTTTCTTTAAGAATTGTACATTGCACTGGAAGAACAGATGGGCTATGTGATTTATATGAGTCTTCTCCAACCTCGTACCTTTGGGATTGGTTGCACTTCAACTCTCATAATTCCCAGCTACACATTTGGCAGGCACCAGTTTGCAGAAGGATGATTTCTATACTGACAAATATCATGGGTAGTATCTAGTGGTGGCTTTACACTTGCAGAAGGCACTTTTGCTGCACAGGGTAGGATCCTGATTTTTCCAAGCTCCTCTGCTACCCACTGAAGCTCCTAAGTAGACCCTGAAAAGATGCTCCCTAGCATTGAAGGAGCTTCTGGGACAATATGGAATACGGCCTGGAGGCCACAGGAAGCAAAGAGAGGACTGGCGAGAATCAGGTGCTCTGCCTGCTACCTGGAAACAATTTCTGCAACCAGGAAACCTTCTTTGGGTACAACTAACTCCTGAAACCCTGGAGAGTTGCTGCATCGACAGTAGATGGCCTGGATGGAGAAGTGGTCTGACAATGTGAGGCAGGTTTGTGTTCCATCGTAACAGGTGTGTGTGGGTGTGGGAGTGGGAAGTTGCATGCATGTGGTTTTTCTGACTTGCCTCTCCCTGGCCATACTAGAAAGGTAGCAGCACTGAGCTTCTCATGAGAGCTATGGGTCAAGAAAAACAAAGTCATACCAAGGTGACAGATGCCTGCATAAATATCAATGATATAATGACAGATGGTGAAGGAACCAGTCAGCCTGCAAAAGTTTAAGCAATGATGATGAATTATTCATTATCCAAAGGAAGAGAACAAGAGGGACGAAAACAAGGAGAGACAAGAATAGTTGAAATCAGAGGAACAGAAGGAGCCATGCAATTGGGCAGCTACGGTGAATGACAATGGTACATTATAATTTGAACCCTATGAGATATAGGTATGAGAGAATATGGCATCAAAAATCACTGATTGGCTGCTTTATAAGTCCAGAGGTACATGAGCCACAAAATCAATATAAGCGGTGCCACCTAGAAGTAAATCCATACATTGGTTCCATTTATGATGCAGTCCAAAACAGATGGCCTGAAATGCACTTTAGGTTTAATGAGAAAATAATGAGGAAATTGCATTGTATAGCAATTTAAATTATAACAGATAAAGCATTCACAATCCAAAAAACTGAGAGTATTATATACACAGAGCATCTTGGGGTGAATCTTTATGGAAGATATGCAGACTCAATTCAATGTGCCCTGAAGTCCTCGTATCCTCATGTTCTCCCTTCCCTTTCTCTCACCCCTCCATACTCCAATTATTTATTTGAATTGTAAGCCATAGTTTATTATAACATTGGAACTGGCTAACTAAGATTTGTGGTTGCCCTTCAAACCAGGATTGCAAACCGTGGCTTCAGGCTGTTTTGTAATCCTAACTTCCAAGGACAAGCATAAACTAAAATCAGTGAGCTTGGATTAAAAATAGGGTTTACACTAAAGTAGAAGAAAGGAATTACATGAAGTGTGTTAAGTCGCTGTCCCCAAGCTTCTCATTTGCAATGCAATACCACCCTTAAAAATTTTAAGATCAATGGGACAGAATCTCAAGCATTAGGTAAAGCAGCTTTCCTTCAGATGTGTTTTGGATTACAGCTACCATAATTGCTTCACTTTGGCCATGCTGCCTGGGGCTGATGGGTATTGCAGTTTATTTCATGTGAATCACTCTTCATGATCGCAAAATGCTAAAGATGGAAGGGGTTGTAGCTCAGAGGTCAAGCATCTGCTTTGATGCTACATGCCCCAGGTTCAACCCATGATGTCTCCAGATCAGACTGGGGAACGACTTCTGTCTGAAACCCTGGAGGGCTGCTTCTGCACAGTACTCAGTACTCTAATTTGGTCAATGACAGCCTCCTATGAGATGAGCAAGATTCGCACCATGAGTGCTCTATTGGGTTCCCCACAAGGGGAAGCAGAAGAAGAATGATAGCGGTTTTGGGACCTGGCTTGTCAGCTTCCAAGGAAGAAAACAAATATCTGGAAGATAGCTAAGGGCTCTGATAACGAAACGAGCAGCTGATCCTGCTGGGTGTAGCCAGCCTCACCAGTTCTGCTGCACCAGCTGAAGAATGATAGCTTAGCACTTCCAGGACTAGCTCCAAAGTGAGCAGAAAAGTTCGCTTCTGGAAGGGGGCAGGTTGGTGGTGCTCAAATAAGAGAACTGCACCAAACATTTGGGTTGCCCTGGCTATGCTAAATCGTTGCCCCCCAAGTGCTGCTTGCGGAACAGAATCAGCAGTGTATCAGCAGCTCACACGCACAACAGCGGCCTTGAATTCTGTCCTAACTATGTAAGCTGTTTTACAAAACAAAGCCCTAAGGCTGTGCATTCCATCATTAACACCAGTATTTCAAAATGTGAATTAAATAAGCAAATGCTTCCTTTATTTCTTTGTTTTAAATAATGGGATGCATGCTGGGGAGAGCATTCTGTTATCAGAGAAACTGACTGTGTGGGTGGAGGGGTGGACACAATTAACCCCCTACCTGCTCTACTGCATACACTTTATCCTTCTAGGCCTTTCTGCTCACTGGTATTTACTTGTGGAAGTAATTAATGAAGCGGTTTCCTACATGTGATTACAATCATGTGCTTATTAATACACAGTGACATCAGTCACATCACATTTGCAGTGATTCACAGATGCAAAACTTGTAGGTGTTCAATAGCTCGTTGTCAACAGAGCATTGTTAAATATAATCTGGATCTGCCCTATATTTCTTTAAAATAAAAATAAATAGCTTTAAAGACCTGCACTCCTGAAGGACACAAGAGAGAAGCAGTGAGAGACGAGGACAAAAATGGCCACAATGAGTATTTAGATCGATGAAATTAAAATACGATCCTTCCTATGATTCCATTTTCCCCTACTCAAAAGACGAGGGAAGCATGAGAAACTGGGTCAAAGCATTCTCTTTGAAACATGACCCAAGAAAAATGTGTTTATGTCTAGTAATCATTTCTCATCCTGGTTTCTATCTGCAAGGAACAAACACAGTGCTACAGCCATGATAGCCTCTCTTACACAATGGATCAAAATTATATGGCAACACTTCAGACTCACAGTCTCTCCTAGACAGTCCCTATAAAACTAAAATCTTCATGGCAAAGAATACTATTACTTAGAACAACAATAAACATGAGCACCCTACTTATTTGATTAGTCGTAGTCCCCACAACTTAAGCACCCTTCTCTTACCCTCCAAACCTGTTGCCACTGATGATGCTCCCCTGTCTCTGTTCCTTTGCTGTTCCCCATATCTGAGCGGTTTAGTACAACTCCAGTGTGGTTGGCACCACCACTCTGGATGGTGTCCTGCTTGGGTGGCTACTCACACCTCAGCAAAAAGGAGGACATGCATCATCAAAAATGTGGGTCAAAGAGGTCCCCAGTTTGCCTAAGATTTACCCATAAAAATTGATGCGCATAGGTGCAAGTTGAGAAGTAACTATAAGTTAGATAGAAATTTGTTTTTGTTTAGTCACAAAGTTATGCCTGAGCCATCATGACCCCATGGACAACGTTCCTCCAGGCTCTTCTGTCCTCTACCATCCCTCAGGGTCCATTGAAGCCCACACCCATTGCTCCAGTGACTCCATCTAGCCACCTCATCCTCTGCCATCCCCTTATCCTTTTGCCGTCAATCATTCCCAGCATCCGGGTCTTCTCCGGTGAGTTGTTCCTTCGCATTAGGTGGCCAAAGTATTTGAGTTTCATCTTCAGTATCTGGCCTTCTAAAGAGCAGTCAGGGTTGATAGAAATACAATACCTTTAATCTTAGTGTGAAAAATTGACTAGGTGACCTGTTCAAACTGCTATACAGGTTCTCACTGTGGCTAGGCAAAGCCAAGGCCTCTCCACTTTCTTCTTATGGTTCTCTGACATTAAGTGTGTTCCAGTGCACACTTGCACTGGAAACTGTTTGAACAGAGGATGGTCCTGTGCGAGTATTCCAAAACAGAGGGCTTTCCTCTGTACCTGGCCAAGCTACTTCCTGCTATAATTGGAGAGAAGTTTTAGAAAAAATGTAATTGCCTTTTCCCATGAATATCTCTTGCATTCCTGGTCATGGACTATGATACCTGCCAGGATCATGAACTGTTTTGAACATGCCCAAAATATTTAACCAGGAAAATGAGTCAGCACCAACTAGCTCCGTGAAAGATGGCTTTGCATCACCAATTTCCCTGTCCTACTCATGCCCTGCTTATGAGTTCTCCATGGGGAGCTGTTTGTTCACTATGTGAACAGAATGGTGGACTAGATGGATGTTTGCTTTGATTCAACATGATGGTTCGTATGTTCTTAGATCAAAACCTGGATTCTCTATTAGGATATTTGCACTGTAAAATAAGCTTAACCAGACCTTAAACTAAGCTAGTCTAGGCCTTAAAATATCACTACAGAACAGACAAGGGCATTGGCAAAAGAAGTTCCTGGAGAATGTGTTCCACGGAAATACAGTCTTAACAGAAACAATGAGATGTTCATCAGTAAATTGACTGGTTGATTTTCATCTTTTCTGTTAAAACTGTAGGCAGCAAGACTTTTGTTGGAGTCATTTTCTTTACACAGGTATATTCCCAAACATTTGTTTGTGGAGATAATATAGGGCAGAAATGTTAGGAAGAAATTGTCATGTTCCCTGGATGTTGTTGTTGTTGTTATTTACATTTCTATACTGTCCATAGCCAAAACTCTCTGGGCAGTTTACAACCTGAAAGTTCTGAAGGTCTGCAATAGTGTGAGGAGGACATGGATTCAGATGGATGAGGAGACATTCCATGCCTATAAGCTCTCAACAACATACCATCCAGGTCTGAGGATTTAGCTTGCTAGTTATCTGATTCTGAAGAGGACTTCTTCACAACTTTTCCTGTCCCTCAGCTACATGGAATTAAGACATGGCAGAAGCAGTTACCAACTCTTTAAGAACTGCATTCCACATCCAGCAAGGATGGAGCTCTATCAAGGCTGTCACCTTTCTTAAGATTTCAGCTGACTATAGTGCTTTGCTGTGACAACAACTCCCTATGGGTGAATATCCAGCCAGCACTTGCTATACTGTGCTATCCAAGGTCCTGGTGTAACTCCTGCCTGGCTTGAGATGACCCAGAACACACAGTGAGTGCTGAATAACAGTCCATTTCCCCCAGGCTTCATGCTTATTTGAGACATTGGCATTCCATGGCCACCAGTTCTCCCTTGTAAAACTTTCCCAAGGTCATATCTTTCCTGCCCACCTGCAGCTGAATTATTTCTGGCTTAGAAGCCAAGTTGGAGGAAGTATTAAGGTAAGCCTCACCTTCCTGAGATAACGTTCTAGCAATTCCATCTTGCATTATGCCATGCAGTTTCATCCTGACATACTTTCTGAATGTCAGAGATAAAGAAAACTGTTCTCTAGATATACCTTTCCAACACCTCCCACAGCATTGGGTTTTTTGGGTTGCTCAGCAGGACACATTTGAGAACAAATAAGGAAATATTTGTTCAAGAACATCTTAGCTAGTTACAAATGCCAAAACACAGTTCAAGCACAGGTGTCTTCTGCACCTCCGTTTAAAACAAGGTCATTTTTTTCTTTTTTCTCTTTTTGGTTAAGTGTACCAAATGCCAGTTGGTGGAATCAACCAACTATACAGTGAAATAGAAGTAGAAAGCATAACACTTCCCCCAACAAACTCTGAGAACAGAGACCAAGTTCCTAGGAACAAAGGGACTAGGTTGCACAGTGTGCTGATCCAAACTTTATGAAGAGCAACTGAATGTGTTTGCTTTGAAGAGAAGTGGTTGCATTGTAACCAACAAAGCAGTTCTGTGGTCCTAAGACAGCATCCGCACAGCCATAGGATTTTAGGAATTCCTAACTGCAAGGTCAGAAAATTGCTCCAACTTTATAGCTGGGGATCCACATTTTGATTTCCCTTCACCTCTTGCAGACACCACTGGAAGAGCCATGCTAGGTGTTTCTCCTAGGCAATCAGAGGAACTTTGGGGGAGGGCTTTTGGGGGCACTCTGGGGGTCAGGGAGGGGAAGATACTGGTGTTGCAAGGCTATGACATAACATGGCAGTGCTACAGTCTCCTTCCTTCCCTTTCTGAGTATGGAGACAACTTTGAAGCCCATGCTCCTCCTGCCCTACACAGGATGCCCATAATCTTCTGATTTTGGAGGGCTGCAGGCACCTCCACAGGATTACACTTACACCCTAAATGTAGTTGGCTCTTCTTCTGGTGATCCACTGTCTTTGCCCCACCTGCCTCAGTGGCCAGCAGTGGCCATTGACCAACACCCATTCAGAACAGTCAGCGAGCTCCTAAGAACTGGAGAGGCTGGCTTGTAAATGCATTGATTAGTTAGAACTGCATGAACAGCAACTAAATATGCAAGTTGGCTCATTGTAAAAATATTGCATTTAAAATGAGATGGTGTATGTCACCCTCCTTTAGCCTCTGTTGGACTCCCATCATTCTGCTTTTGGGTCCTTTCCATAAGGCTTTTACAAGAAGAGCCCTGAGATTATTTTTTTTCCATGCTTTTATTGGCTATGAGAAATACAGTGACAATGCAATGGACAAAGTGGTCAGTGGGTTTTTTTGTGACTTGTCACAAGGAAAATGGATTAAGGCAAGAAATAGCTGGTTTCTCCATGCTAGATAGCTTATCTCTCATATTGAAGAAACACACACATGCGCGCGCGCACGCACACACACACACAGAGAGAGAGAGAGAGAGGGAGAGAGAGAGAGAGAGACAGTCAGTCAGTTATGTTACTAACACAAAGTTAGAATTAGCCTCAATGATAGTCTTTAATTAAAAGCTGGCTTTTCAGTGAAATATTGTATTCAGAAGTGTTCCACTGAGTTCAATAGGACCTACCCTCTGCTAAGTGGACATAGGATTGCGGTCTAAGGTTGCAATGTGATACCCAGTTTCCTGGGAATAAGAACTCAATGGAACTTACTTGAAAGCAGATATATAGAATACTATTTAGGTAGAAGCAAGTTCTGCTTCTGTTTTGGATCTGTTCCCAAATAACTGTACTAGGAGTTGTAGCCTTGGAAACAAGGAAGGGAGAAATAAAAATATTTTAATGAGAAATAGTTACTATTTCTTTCTTCTTATTTTTGAATAACAGATATAGGTTGAATGCATCTCATAAAATACTACTTTATCACAGCCTTGCAAATGAACTAATGTAACAGATGTTAAGAAATCTTCTCTCTCCCTCGTTTATAAATAAGTATGGGAAAAATAGCAGATACAGCAGAAAGGGCCCTTACAATAGATGACAACTGCACACATGGAGAAAATCCATTATCATAATACAAGAAAACAAACACCATCAACTATGTATGCACCTAGATGGTGCATCACTACACAAAAGAAGGACCTGGAAGGACCGTGTTGCATGCCAAAAGTAGCAATGGTGGTTGATTTATTTATAGGTGCACCTAAAACATTGATTAAGACACAAATAAAAGCAGGACAGAGCTGTGCGTAAGAGAGGGCGCTGTGAAGCTGATCCTAGCCAAAAGCCACAGGGCTTATGTAGGGAGCAAATGGCCGTGCAATTAATGATGCCGACAAAGAACTGACACCTTGTGCTTTAGCAGCCCCTGCAAAATCAGTACCCCGACAAGCTGCATATGGAAACAGTATCCTCAGAACAACCTATGGGCAGAGCAGAGAAACTGGATGTGCACAATGAAGGAATCATTTGTCTTACACCAAATAATGTTCTTATAATTAAGTGCTTCAGCAGAAGAGATGCAGGTGCCAAATGGTGCTGATACACTGTAGGTGTCCAGCTAGGGTCAAAAATGAAGGTTGCTTTAAAGGAGGAGTGGACAAAGGGTGGCCATCTGGATTTATTAATTTATTAATCTGTGGCCTACAACTTTTTTCATCCCTCACCATGAGCTATGTTGACTAGACCTAATGGGAATTGTAGGCCAAAATATCTGGAGTTGCCCACTCTTCTTCAAAACCCTGAAGAAAGGAGAATTACCAGATTTTTTAAAACTACCTCTGTCCGTCCATCCATCCACCCTTGTGGGTGTTGTAGGAACCAGCATTGCTTCTGGATACCCAGACAGCAAGTATAGCTGGGTGGTCTTTTCTGCTGACTCCATAACCATTGCTGGAGTGTGAAGACTTAGTTGCTATCATATATGGCAGAGCGAGATCTGCAATGTGCATTATATGGGCCTGCCCATGAAGACAGGCTGGAACACTGCTGGTCCAGAACACTGCTGCCCTGCTACTGACCTGTGGAAGTTAAGACAATCCTGAAAGTAAGTGTCCAATTCAAAATGATGGATTTTACCTAGAAAGTCCTAAAATGTCTTTGCCATGGGTATGTGAGGGACATTGTCTTCTCCCATATGGTCCACCACAAACTTTAAAAACAAGCAGAGAGCCTTGGCTATTGGGCAGTATATGAATGAATGAATGAATGAATGAATGAATGAATGAAATAAACAATTGATAAGCCCCACTAATGAGCCTCACTTGGGGCTTGCCAGCGATAGTCCCAGTAGATGAATGTCTACTCCAAGGTGGTTCATTTAATTTTTACTCAGGCAAGGCCTTTTCTGTTCTGGCAGGCTTTGCGGTGTTTAGCCATGTATGTGTTTTTGCTGCTGGCTTGTGTTGTCTTGCCAGCTCATTTTTCAAAATTAGGTTTATGTCTAAATTTAATGGGTTTAAGGATTGTATTTTTTAATTTATGTTGCAAACCATTAAAAAGCAGTCAGCAAATCCCTGAAATAGTAATAAACCCAGTGGGAGTTCTGGCAGTAAATACACAGCAAAGTATTAATGCAAAAACCAGTGTGAACAAAAGGAAGTTTACAGTGTGATAAATAGGTGGTAAGAGCATGTACAGTTCTGATCAGATCAAAAGGAGGTTGGTGAAAGGTAGCCCACCTTGGGATCATTTCTTAAAGGTATATGATGAAGGGCAGCTGCCGAATTCCCTGTTCTATCTTTCTGCCCTCCTTTGCATGTGGTCAGGTGAAGTCCCAGCAGCTCACAGCCATGCCAAAAGGCTCCTTTGGATTACTGTGTCATTTTCCCATCAGTCTTTTGGGGGAGGAATGTACAGTCATGGAAGCCTGTGCCGATATCAAAGCGCAAGGCAGGGTACCATGGGATCTGCACGTTGCCATGGAAATGTCCTCATACAGAGCAGCGTTTTGACACAGGCCGTTTCATTGCAGGCAGCATCAATATGGCTGGCATCAAGTTGCCTCTAGAGTTCACCACGATTACTGCAGCAGCTGGCAGCCAATTCAAGCGGCTGTCTGGCGATTGGATGCTGACCAAGCTGGCAGCACTGTGCTCGAAAGCATGCGAGGAGGGGTTTTTTGAAGGAGCAATCTCATAAATCACCCTGCGATCCAGCACCTATTATCTGCAAGAACAAACATCAGTTTGCACACCTGCCCCCAGAGTAATTTGCTCTCGTTTTCTAATCATTCAAATGCAGTTATGGCCATGACTGTCAAACTCCTGAAGGCACCGTGAGAGTGGGGGGAGAGTGGACAATATACCCAAGCGCAGCACTCACCATGTGTGCATTTTGTCCCACAGGCCGGCTTTAAGGATAGGCATGAACGGGCACCTGCCGAGGGCCTGCATCCCAGTGGGGGGACGTGAGCAAAAGCCTTGTGGGCTTGCTCCTCCTCTTCATCACTGCTGTCTGCTTGTTCACTGGGCTCCCTTTCTCTGGCCCGAGCAACAGTGGTGGTGCGGAGGAAGGTGGAATGGTGCCTGCCTGCACACCGGACTTCTCTCAGGCAAATA
The DNA here is from genome assembly GCF_004798865.1 of Varanus komodoensis. Lineage (NCBI taxonomy): Eukaryota > Metazoa > Chordata > Lepidosauria > Squamata > Varanidae > Varanus > Varanus komodoensis. Next base: position 4,162,276 of record NW_025335889.1, read on the forward strand.
AGTGGTGGAGAAAGAGGATGAGGAGCAATAATGGACGCAGCAACAGAGGGGAGAAGGGGGGAGGGCATGGAGGGCATCTCACTAAGAGAACCAGCAAAAATCTGGACCAGCACTGGCCCAGCCCCTTTCACCTAGAGGCGGGAAGTTCTGGGGACCCTTTCCTTTCCTTTCCTTTCCTTTCCTTTCCTTTCCTTTCCTTTCCTTTCCTTGGTTTTGCTTCCTTGTGGAAAACACGCACTGGATACTCCTGGCATTTTAAGGGCTGATTTATAAACCTGCCAGTTAAGCAAGGCAGAATAAAGCATGCACACTAAGAGAGAGCAGACGTAGCCTTTTAAAGTTGCATCAGAGCCTCAGAAGCTCCCACTTGTTGCCTTGCTTCTCAGCTCCCACTTGCAGCTGGCTGCCAAACTCACCCTTGTTTCTCTGTCACTGCCAGAAGGTCACTTCCAAGTGCTCCTTCACTCCCCAAATAGGAATGAGGGTAGTGTATTTGTTCAGTAGCCACCAGCCATCAGTGCTCGAAGAAGCAACTTCTAGTTATTTTTTAAAATACACATTGAGAATTATGTTCATCTCTGAAACATAATACTCAGATGTCCTGGAATCAATCAGCTCCTTTTCCTTGTAGTGGTGATGGGCTTTGATCAGTGATTTCCTCTTTTTTTTTTTCTTTTCACTCTTAAATGTCATTCATTTCATTTTAATATTTCACATTTAAAAAAGAAAAAAGAAAGAAAATTCATAATGAAAGCACCTTCAGTATAGGAATTGCATGATTTACAGCAAAGTCCCATGCTGCTTTACCTTGGAGAATGTTCCATTCAACTCAATAAGATTACTTCTACGTAGAAATGGAAAAGACTGCTCGGTGACTTACAGCTGAAAAGCTACTGCAACTGTCTCAACCTTACAGGACAGTTGTCAGGCTACCGTGATTGAATCTGACGTGACTAAAATGGCCAGAAATCAGTTAAAGAAAGAGGACACTGGAATGCATTGGGCTGCCAGGACTGTTCATTAAAAAAGGCAATCAAATGCAAGACAGCAATTGCAGGCTAGACAGCGAGACTGGGAACAGCTCCTGAGCAAAATCTACACTAGAGCTCCTTTTGTGCATCGGGGGCCATGCTGGTTTTTCTGCAAAATGAAACCACTGCAGTGGCAGCACATGCTAATGAATACAGCACAGTAGGCACCATGTTTTAAATGTGATTGAATGTCACACACAAAAGCAATCATGAACAAGTAGGAGGAGTTTCCTTCTTTTACTCAGCTGACAGCATGCACACCTTCGGCAGCGTACAGCAATGGATGTCTGAAAAGAACTTACATGGTAATTCAGAGCTTGCACAGTAGAAGGTAGCCACAAAAACCCAAACAAACAAACATCTACAGGCAAGGAAGAAGGAGAAGGATTGGGTGGGAGAGCACCCTCGAAGCTTCAAGCTTCTTCTCCGGTTCTTTTCATGACGTTGGCATGCCAATGGCTGAAGGGCCCCCATTCACCCCAGCGCCTGCTTCCTCTCTCATCACTCTTCCTTTTTAAGAAGAATGCCCAATAAAATGATCTGTCACCCCTCCACTCCTGCACCCATTTGCTCCTCCTCATCTCATTCCCTGCTCTTTTCGCAGCAGCTGCATGGGCCTGGGCCCATTTTGCTTGGCAGCCCCTGCACCAGAGCAAGTGAGAAAAGAAGGGATTGGGGATGGGGTTCTCCTCTCCACAAAGCCCATTGAAAGCAGTGTAAATTAAGAACATGGAATGGAAGGAGGAGGAGGAAAAGATGGGGTAGTGAAAGCTTTGAAACTACTCCCACCAAGTAGTACATTAAGTAGTACATTAAGAGTTGTAATGGTGCTAGGTTGAAACATGCATAGCTCCTGGAAACAGCATGCACCAGAAGCAATTTATAAAAGTGGCCCAGAAAATGATGGACTATTGAAGGAGAAATAGTGTGAGACCGGCTTGGGTTGTGCATGGGTGATGCACCAGGAGCTGGGCATTACAATGCAGTAAACAATCCTGACGTAGGCCGGAGCCTGCAGTGATGCTACCCATTAAAGTTAATAGCATGGGTTTTGTGGGCACAGTGGTCTGTACCTGTTTAAGTCAGCTTCTCATCCATTTAAAATAGACTAGCTCATTTATATAGCACTTTAGTCAATTTGTATAGTAGCCAGCTTTTGCAAGATCATGCAAGGGATTTCTGGTCTTGTAATGGCACAGTGGCTCAGATCTCTTAAAAATGTCCTCATAAGTGGAGATAAAGCATCTAACTATGTTATATTCTTTTCAGCATCAGGCAAAACCCTTTTTATTTTCCAGCTATTTTAATGTTTAATTGATCTTAACTTGGGTTTTAGTATATTAACTGTGCTGTGGTGTTTGTCTTATTTTACTCATTTATTGTAAGCCATCCTGAAACATTTGTAAGGAACAGATTAGAAAAATTTTTAATAAATAGATAAATAATAAACTAAACTGAGTGCATTTTGCAAAGCTGCTGTCCTAAATTTACCTACTGAAAGGTGAGCAACTTTGTCCTGCAACTCTCATCAGCTTTGACCAACAGAACCAATTGAGAGGCATGATGTTCAGAAGCCTAGATCAGGAGGAAATGCTAGAGACTTTTAGTAAAGGGACAGCATATAAAAACATTAAAAATAAATAAATAAATGAGCTGAAATTGCAAAAGGAAAAAAATGCATTATCTAGCAGGTGCTTTGGCTGATGTGTTTTGCTGGTCAAAAAACCATAGGAAATCCTCTCACTGGTTTCATTGGGCTGGATCCTACTTTCTTATCAGTCAAATTAAAATGGTGCACATCTTCTAGGAGAGGCATCTTTTGTATGCTTGATAATGGGCATGGATGATAATTTACTGTTTCTTCAGTTAGCTGCAATCCTTGCTCAATGGTTTTTGATGACTAAATGATGTTTTGTGAATATTTGAGGACACCCTTAAATGCTAGGAAGAAAGCTGAGTGAAGTAAACACAAGTCTGAGGTTTGAATCCAACAGAACCTGAGAACCTCAGGGAGCTTCCAGTGAATATAGCTTGCTTTAGAAGGCACCTATCCTCTTTCACAGATTGCCTGGGTGTACAGAGAGCACAAAAAATTCAAGAGGCCTCCAATGATCACTGATTCAAAAGTAAACTAAACTCTATAGTGAAGCTCTTGAAACTTCTCAGTGCTAATGTTCATGGGGAGGGCATAAAATTTATCCTAGGAATGGTGCAAAAGAACTTGGTTATCATAATCAGTTTCTCTCTCTCAGCTATTTTGCAATTATAGAATATAAGCCTTCTATATCATTTCTTTGGAATAATCTTATATTTATGTTCAACAGTGAATAATTTTGGATTTAAGCAGCCTTTCTCTTCCAAAATAGAGGGGGAAAACAAAATAATTTAAAACAGACCCTATGGATTCTATCCAGGACTTTCAAGGGAAAGACATGTATATAATGATAAAATAATGTGAGAAAGAGGATATACAATCTGGAGTAAAGGTCAGGGCTTGTAAGATGAACATCACAGAAAGATTGCTGAGATGTGGAAGCTGCTTCAGCATTGCTATAATATGAAACATTTATTTTCTGAGGAAAAACATGCATTCAGATCCTTCCATCACAATTAGAGCAAAGGTAGCTGTTGAGTTAATTCTGGATTGTCTAGCCATAAGCAACCCAGAGTTTCTCGATTTGGTTGCCAAGAAACAATCCAAGAATTGCACATACCAGGATAGTGAATAGGCAATGGAAGTGGCAGGCACACCCTGCTTGTCACCACAATTCCTCCATTAAACAATTCAGTAACTACCCAAGAAGGTGGAAACTGAGCCAATACCTCCATTTACCCTAAGTTGTTAGAAGAAGTAAACAGCCAGTAAGAACATGGCTGCCTGTATAAACGGAATAAAGGTTTTATTTTAATTTTATGGTAGATACGGTGGTTTGCTATCTTGCATACAGGTCCTTGAAACTGTTAAATAGAAAAGGTGAGATATAATAAACAGATAAATAAGCTGTTGCATTATTGTCTTCTATAATCCACAGATATTTTGATAAGCTTTCTGAAGAACACTGGCAGTGTGTTTCAAGCACAGATTGTTGTCCATTTTTCCAAGTAGGGAAATGCATCCCAAATGAAGGGAATGTGTGCAGAGTAGCTGCTCCCATCAACAGAACCAAAGTAGTTACTGAACATTTTTTCCAGGCATATTAAGATGGCAACATGCACCTCTTTTCTTTGTTTAAAGGATGTTGGCTGGCAGACATGCAAATAGGTCTGAGATGATGATGCAGATTGGTTTTGTGCTATAGAAGGCTTTCTGATGCAGGGGAAACCCGAGACATTCCCTGCTTCCAAGGAGAAGCTTTGTTTGCCTTGTACAGTTGGATTTTTCCTTTGGAAATGTCAGGGATGCGGGTACCAGGGTTGGATGGATGAAAGGGGAAGAGCTCTTTAACCCTCAGCTGCACCTCACTTGTGGCCTGCTGTTTGCAATGGGAGAGCTCCCATCAGAAAAAGTCCCTTTGGCCAGGGCAAACTATGTAACAAGCATCATGTATGGTTTTGCCCCTGTTTGGCTAGGGGTGGGGAACAGCGGGAGGTCCCTCAGAAGGTTTGCTTCTACAGAATCTCTAAGTTGGGCCTGGATTTTCTGCAGAAGAAATTTCCAACTAGATTGCAAACTGCTGAAGCAGGGAACATACGGATGGGACCTCAGCCTCCTCTTGGTGCAGGTAATTGGTAGGGACTAGAGTTGAGGCTCTGAGTATCTACAGAAGGCTTCCCATCTTGTGCAAGACTTCACAGGAACCTACCTTATACCAGGTCAGACTTTTACTCCACCGATCCAGTACTATTAGCACCGCCTTACCCATCCAGTAACCTTGAAATACTTCGGGCTTCCGTTCCCATCAGCCTCCCCCACACTGGCATGGCCAGTGCTAAGGAATGCTGGGAGGTGGAGTCCAAAGCATCTGGAGGGCCCCAAGCTAGAGAAGCCTGCTGCAGTCCGTCTTATAGGATCTCCAGGATGTCGCATGCGTTGTATTTATTCATTATTGCATTTATATCCTGCCTTTGTGTCACTTGCAAGGAACCAAAGCAGCTTACATGGTCCTCCTTTCCATCTGACACTTGCAACAGTCCTGTGAGGTGGGGTGAGAAGACTGGCCCAAAGTCCCTCAGTCTGCTTCATGCTTCAGTGGGGACCAGAACTTGGGCCCCCCACGTCTCAGTCCAGCATCCTAACCACCACACTACGCAGGTTCCCAGCGACTTCTATTACCAACTGATCTTTTTTTTTTTTTTTTGGAACTGGAGCTGACAGGGCATGAACCTCAGAACTTCGGCATACAATGCATCACTCAGTTAGTAAATGAGGGTCTCCTACCATTTCTTCCCCTCTTTCCCTAGTGTAGAACACTTGCTGCAGAGCTTTCCCCTAAGCTCAGGAACTCTGCTGATATACCCTTCAACAGATGCACAGATGGCTGTTAAGTGTCTCGTTGGTGTATATGAATGACTTATTTATTTGAGCTACACGTTGTTTCTGCTCTCCCTTTGCCTGCTTACCTGTAACATGCCTGCGATAATGCACCAGTTCCAATGAACAGACACAGCATCGATTACACAGAGAGAGAGAGGGGGCCTTTCCAAGAGCACCATCCCTGTGCGATACTACTGAAAAGAAGGCTGGTGATGCTGCAGTGGAGCTTGGTGGGTTGCAGCATCCAAAGTGCTGCACAGCTGTTCAGAGAATATAATGCTTCCATTCAAATTGGTTAATTTGTTGAGTGTGTGTGTATTTTTTAAACTGCCCGAAGCAACACTTCAAAGACAGAAATACCAAGTAGAAATCAAGATTGCAATGCTCAGAATCAAAATGTTGGTAATTAAAAGCAGTCAGATGGCAGATTCTGTTTAAATGTCCCACTAATTTCCAGATGTTTCTAATTTGAAAATGTGCACAGAAACAAGAAGATGTTTGCCACTTACTATTACCTTGCCCTATTTATAATTTCCACAGAAGAAACTGCTGGGAGAACCATTAACCCAGTTTAGGGAAGTTGACAACAGTTGATTACAGTTTCTACAGTCAAAAAGTGGAAAAAATAATTGTCCAGGCCCAAAAACTTAGGAAAGATTCCATGCAAGTGGACAATTCTCAGGCCAATAATCTGTATTAGGGTTTGTAGTTCTAAACTGGTTTTATTCCACATAAGAACTGTTGTAACATAATAACTAAGAGAATCAGCTGCAAAATCAGGTTCAAATCCTACTACTGTCATGAACTGTCTAGGGAGCCTTGAGAAGGGACTTTCTGTACCCCACTTTCCCCATATGCCCTATGGGGACAGTATGAACTTACTTTACAAGTTTGCAGTAAGGATTACAGCCAAGTAAAGCACAGGAAATGCTCTGAACACTTTAAAGGGCTATACTGATGCTAAATATTAATTCATGTCGTAGTATTTTAAAATGATTGTTATCATATGTGGTTCAAATCATATTAGTTAACCAATAAACAGAACACAGAACATCTCATGCTTCCCATATAGTTAATGCGGCCAATTCATTGCTTAGACTAGATTCTCTGCAAATAAATTATCCTTCAAACAATTTGCACTATGAAGCTCCTTTTAAAAGAATCAGTTGCACACTTGCATCAAATAACAGATGGAAGATGCCACAGAGCTACAAGATTTCTCCCAGTGTAGAAACCTGACAGAACAAAGGATATCTTTTCTGTTTTATTTTTAAGCTGGGAGAGCAATTGTTTTAAGATAATAAATTTTGCATTGAAATTAATTTTACATGAATTGGAACTGACAGGAGATATTTGCTCCTAGACAGAAACATATCCAGGGACATGTTTATTTAAAATAAATTGACAGTAAAAAGATCCACACAAAAATTTTCTTTGGGGAGAAGTTCTACTTTCTCTATCTGAGCAGAGGGATTTCACACATGCCACTTAAAAGCTTTCCTCAGACTCTTTCCAATTGTTGATGTAAATGACAAGATACCAGCACATTTGAGAGAGTCTGGTGTCAATACAGAAAGGTAGAACAGCTATTACACAGAAACCTTCCTGTGTTTTTGCACCTGTGAATAGTTGCATCCTATTTCAAGCATATTTTCATTCCACCGCCAGCTGTTCTTCCTGCCATCCCTCTCCCCCACACACACACAACTGTCACTTTTCCCAATATTTGGGAATGACATCCCCACTCCACCTTTTAACTTATCCTTCCAATAAAGAAGCTTCTTTTAGTTCAGTATTAATAAGCATGGCTCCCTTAGAGAATTCTTCCTTCTTTTCCACAACTTTAAGCATCTATGGTATGGCCATAAGACTTCTACATATCTGTTTTGGCATCACCCAGTGGCTGTTTCTCTTTGGGAAGAGGTAATAATATAGATAAACTTTGTGACAGAGAGTTCTTTAATATTACTGCCATATCAGTTCTTCCAAACTATCCATAGGTCTCTTGGAACTGAATGCTAGGACTGATTTTCTATGCCATTTTGACAACTAATATACAACTTTTGAAACACTGGAAGTCACCTGCAGTAACACTGTGGGTTGAGGAACTGACAATGCTTTTGAATTTTGAAATGGTGGTTTTTAGGTGTAAGTTACAAATGGACAAATACATGAATATCTGAGCTGCCTTTGTTGAAGACCATGCATAAGTCTCTATTAATAGTAATATATTTTGCTATGCATAAAATATTTAGGGGTATCTAGTGGGAGTGGAGTCCAAAGATAAGCTCTTACTCTCTCAGCTTACATTATCTGGAACATTATCTGGACGAAATTCTGCATATGTTCTGGAACACAAGGTTCTTCTCAAGAGAGTAAACCATACTAGAGACATTTGATTGATGTCACAGAATCTTATTTGGAATTCTGTGTGTCAAGGAGTTGGAGGAAGAGAAAAATAATGATTTTTGCCTTGCTTTTTTTCTTTTGTCCACTTTTCCAAGTAAACACACACGCACACACACGCACACACACAGTACTCATGTACAAGATTGCATAGATGGTGAGCTACTTGTATTCTTAGAATATTTTGCCAGATTTTCTTCAGTTCCATCTCTTCTATATGGACAGGTCCAAAGCACCTTCCTTTTCAATTTAATTTTCCTAGAGCTGGGCTGATATAAGGAAACCTTAACAAAAAGGCCAAGAGTGTCCTAGCATGCTCAAGAGAGGGTCAAACACTGGGTTGGATCCACTGGTATCATTCCAATAACATAACTGCTTCTGTCAGTGCAACCAGGAGGGGACAATTCCAGCTCCCTGCAGCCTCCTGTGTGCCCACAAAATCTGTGCTGGAAAGCTGGAGATGTTCAGGTAGCCAAGAGGGATGCAGTGGAAAGAAAAGAAGGGGCAAGTCCTGCTGCTCTAGAAAATTTCCACTAGCTTGATATTGGATTTAACTCTCTGTCCATTGCTCATGTATCATCTGGCTTAGGGAAGGTTGCAAGATGGGCACAAAGGACTTGAGATTTATGCATTGGCTAAAACTACTCTATCTTGGCTGTGTAGATTGTCGGGCATATCTCATTTCATTGTCTGTTCATTGCTGGAATCAGTTTGTGGAAGAATTTTGTTCCACTTGTGCAAGTCCACGTTAGAGGTAATGGGCATTGGAGCACATGCAAATCTGTACAAATCCCCCCCCACCCCACCCCACCCCACCCCTCCCCGTAAAAGACTGGTCTGCATGTCTGAAGAATTAGCATGGCTTGGACACAGCCAGTTCACTGTAGAATCTGCAGGCTGGGGTCATAGAAATCTTCAAGCATTTGAATCCATTGTAGATTTATCTTACTCCTCTATAGAGCCTTCTTTTTTAGTTTGTCACCTGGTGTATAACATCTTGAGATATGCTAGTAATGCTGCACTCAGTTTGCAGTGCAGTGTTCTGGACTGGTTTCCTTTTCATGGATTATATCAGTTTGTCTCTCTGTCTGTCTGTCTGTCTGTCTGTCTGTCTGTCTGTCTTTCTTTCTTTCTTTCTTTCTTTCTTTCTTTCTTTCTTTCTTTCTTTCTTTCTTTCCAATGCTTGATATAATTGGTTAGTTTTGTCATTGTTGCATAGTTAGCTAGCCTGTTTTTCCAGTCTTTGACAGTTTCTTTCTTTATTATAATAGTTCTGACTAATATATGAAAACCCCTGAGTGGTTCACACTGAAACATAATACAGTGACCTAATAGTAAAGATATAATAATAAATACTTAAAAACATTGAAAAACATTATAGTAGGGTAACAAAAACAGCAGGTCGTAATAAGGCCCCTGTGAATAGCTATGCTTTCAAGAGGCATCTAAAACTTGTCACAGTTTCAGTCTCTTCATGCAGACCTATTGTTCCAAAGAATGAATGCCACCACTGAGAGGGTGTGTTTAGGGTCCTTACCTGTTGACATTGGGTTGGCCATAGAATGACCAACAAGGCCTCCTCTGAAGAACTCAGGGTTTGTGCTATTGATAAGGGAAGACAACCCACCAGGATATTTCATCCTTCCTTGAAAAAACTCATGGCAATATGGCCCTCGTTTTATATTCACAACTAACTTAGCACATCATGATAAGCCACAATGTGTTCATTTACTTGTGGAGGTTTGAGATACATGCCAGCTTGTCCCATTACATGAACCCTGGTGCGATGAATCCAGGTGCCATGGGTTATTGGAGGGTTACAGAACCCTCAGATAACTACAGGAGAATCCATTACGGTATCCTGTGAGTGAGTGTCTTGAGTAAGTGAATTAACTCACAATGGCTTATGATGGTGGCTTATGACGATGTACAAACCAGGTTAGTGAGCAAGAGCAGGGCCTAAGGTATCCAGTTGTATTGTGCACGGTTTTCATCTTAGTGCTCCTCCATCCAAATCAAACATTCTAACCACTGCACCATACTGGCTTTCCAGCTTTGTGACGTCTTAAGAAATGAACATTATTTCATAACCTGTGGAGACTGGATATATTCCCCATTGTAGCACTGTAGACTTCCATGCCACCTTTCTTTGGTGGAATGCATGCATCTGAGGGGTATTCCATGGCCCTCAAATGATAATAGATTAATAAAAATGTGAGAGAATAGTAGCTATTCCACACATATTTTGTGCAGCTGTGGTTTGTGTATCACAAGATTTAATAGCACCAATGGGCTAATGTTGAAAGGCCATTTCAAAGAAGACATCTGCATGCTTATAATCACAACACAAAGTGGTAATTATAATACAAAGTGTATTATCCATTACTGCCTTGCAACTCAATTTAAAATGTGCACACACACACTCACTTTAAAATATACAGTTTAGAATCTTTTCACACTCAAGCATTTACTAAAGCTCATTTTTATATTACAAGAGCTTCTGTGATTGTCATGGCCTACTCCAAAGCATTCTGGGAACTGCTGAATGTGCTAGGCTTTCTGAGAGAGAAGTAGGGGGCAGAAACTAGTGCCTCGAGATGCCTCTTTGGGCAAAGTGTGCCAGGAGAAGTGATCCTTCAGAGAACCAAGATGTTCCCCAGCCTGTCTGCAAGCGAACGGCTAGGTTCCCATTGTGAAAAATCTCCCCATAACAATCAGTTCAAATACTGATTTACACCCTTGTCCTCAAATTATTTTGCCTGGATAATCCTTTCAGCAAAACCCAGATTCAGGCCAAAAAAGAGTGATACTTTTTGGGTAGCCATGTATTCTGAGGATCAGTATTAAACTGGTCATAGATATACCACCTGATTCTAAGAAGGAGAAGGATGAAAGAAGGAGGCATTTGAGGAGCTGTTCAGATTCAAAGGTAAGATGGGGAGCCAAGGCCTTCCAGATGTCCATCAGCAGCAGCATCTGGGCAGCAGACTCAGCAGGCACACAGCTCACTGGGCTACAGTCATCCTCGCTCTGGTGAGGTCCATGGTACTCCTACTTACATTACGGCACTTCTTTCCAAATTTGCACCTCTACATATATATGAAGTAGCACATGGCCATTTTATGCAGATCAGTACCTCTTTGAAGTGCTTCTCCTATTTTCTGCTAAGAGTAATTAATTTTGCTATTTTTCTACAAATGGCCCAATTCTTATTCTTATGTTGCAGTTCCATTAGAATCAAACCCCTTCAGATCTGTTGCCTTTTTTATGTTCATACCACCTTCTTAAAAGAGGCAGTGATATAGCCGGCAATGGACACGGGTATGAGCTGAGGAGCCCCATGTTCAAACCTTAACTGAGCCATGAACACTAAAGTATCTTCCATGGCAGTTCAGAGATAACTCAGATAATACATGTGAAGTACTTTCCAAATTCTGTAAAGCTGCTCACCCAAAACAACAGCTGCTTTCAGTCTTTGTTCTCCAGGGGCTTCTAAGTCACCACATTTAGTCCCCATTTCACTTTCCCTTCACCCCCCCCCACCTCACTTGTTATTTCATCAACCTATTCCAGGAGTACTGAGTGTATTTTGAAATGCCTATTTAAGTATTTGTTTTAGCAATGCCAGCACAATACTTTGTTCTATTAAGTCTTGAGTAGAGTCATAGGGCTTTCCCCCTGCCTTTTACCCAGGACATTCCCAAAGTCTTTCCAGTAGCAAAACCCTTCCAGTTGCAACAGAAGGGATGCAAAGCAGGAGGTGGGTAACTGCTGCTTTAAGAATAGCTACCGCACTGAGATTCATAGGACCTGTCCGTGGTGCTGAACATACTTTGGGGCTAAGATGCAGTACTGTGGCTACCTCCTGAGTGGGAACACTGGCTCACTGGCATTGGAGCTGCTACCCTCTGTTGAGCAGATTGCTTTAAAAGCCATGTGATATGTGGTCTGTCATTAATGAGACTGGCTGCTCAGCCTTCAAAGGAAGGGTCCAATTTGGCTCAGAACTGATGCTTAGCTTCCTTCATGTCATTTTTAATCCTGTCCTGCTGGTAACTGCTGGGCATCTTCAAGGAGATGTGAGAAGGACTCACCAAGATTTATGCTCTTGACTTGACAGAGATAGAAGTTATGAGATGGATTTGTGAGGATTACTCAGCTGTGAAATCACTTTCTTTACCAGAAAGTCTGGCTTTCCTAAAGGCTTCTCTATAGCCTGGCATAGGTTTAGGTACACACTGACTCCATTCCATCAAATGGAGGACAATGGAAAAACTGCAGTGTCTCTACAAAACTAGTAGGGCAGATTTGCAAACGCCATCACTCAAAAAAGATGGCATTGCAAGGTCAAGACATGACGGCAATGAAATGGGTGATGGAAGAAAATTATGGAATTGAGTTATTACATTGGGGAAGGGAGCTATGCAGCAAGACATAGTTTTGTGAGGCCTCTCCTGAAACATCAAGTTACAATTAACTCTTTTGAAGGTTAGCACTAAGGTTACTAGTGCAACAGCCAGGCACCTCAGGAATATTACGCTTCATACCTAGAATTTTCTGCTTTTATATTTTGAAAAATGTCAAGGACCTTTACTTACAAAAGTAACAGAGAAATCCAGTGTTTGACTCAATTGTCTGAAAGGAAGTTGACTGTCTCCTGGTTTCCATGGCACAGGGGCTTTTCAAAAAAGTGCAATTACTTAACAAATTAGCTTTAAAACGTTATATAAGTTCTATTCTTTCACATTAGCTTACAATGGTCTCCACTGGGCAAAATCTATGGGAAATATCTGCAAAAAATTGAACTAGATATGATGGCATTTACAGTGATTGCTAGGCTCCATTTGATTGAGCATCTGTGTACTGAATTCATCACGTTCTGTAGCTGATGTCATTTCATGTAGATTCACCCACAGATAACAAGATTTCTTCCTGTCTTCAGAAGAACAGTTCAGGAACCAGGAGATAAATATCCTCTCTATTCTTTGACCAGCTTAGACCCGTATTTGCATGCAGTAGGCAACTTCTGCAGGTCAACTGTAGGATTCATATTCTTAGGATTCACGCTAGGTTTGATTTTAAGAGAAACCTGCAGCTTGATTTTGTCCATGGTGGGCCCCTCTCTTGCTGTCCTCCAGGTCACTGATTTATTTTATTTTATTTTATTTCTTAATATACTTTTAATAGGTAAATATTTTTCATTTTTTAAACTTGGAGGCTGGCATGCTATAAAGTAAAGAGCTGCTTTCCAGTGTCATCTTTGTGTTTCAAAGGATGGTTTATGTTTTGATTCTTGGACAAGTTACTTTTCTTTTGGCCTCACCAGAAGTGGTCGTTTCTGGCCATCTGTGCCTAGCATTTCACATATTGTATGAATGGGCAATCCCCTCAAAGAAACCATTTTGTGACAGTGGCCATGTCACCCTCCCAGAATTCACAATATGCCCACAAGTCCAAAAACAGCAGGAAGCCCTGAAAATCTTGAACAGCAACAACTTCTTAGGGTGAATCAGTAGGATGGCTTTCAGCTTTTCCCCACAGAAGTATTCCTTGTATTATGGATGTAATGTAGATTCCCATAACTTTGAAAAGAAGGCAAACCCAACTCTTAAACGTAAAAAACAAGGAATATTTTCCTTGCCCAAACTTCTATTCAGAGTGTTAGCCTTTGGTACACCCAAATATTGAACACCCACATTCAACCCACGTAAAATGACTTGCTGTATCTGAACACAACAGCCTTGTGTTTTCTCCTGATTATAGACGACTGCCTTTAAAGTGGGTGAAGATGAAGTGATGCAAACCTCAACCTGTGAGGAGATGAAAAATGATTATTTTGTGAATGCAATGCAACTGGTGATCCGATTCAGACCTAGCTAGACAATTTAGTTCTCACTGGAGCCCACACCACGCTATCATCTTCTTTAGAAGGGATAGATATATGGGGAAACTTTAGTCACCTTAACCTCAGCCTGCCTCCTACTTCTGCTGTTGGAACTTCAACTGGTCTCCCCTTTTGCTGGGATAAAAAGAAAACTCTTCGCCACCACTTTGCCACAGTTCCAGGGAATTAAGCCACTCATCTTTTCGCATCCCCACAAGCCATTTCCACTGGGTAAACTTTGCCCACCCTTTTCTTTTTGATCACAAGACTTGTCTGAATGAGAGCTGGAAATTTGTTGCAAGTCAAACTAGACCATCCTTGACCTAGAAAGAGCAAGGTTCTGACCCACCATAGGGAAGGTTCATAAGCTCTCCTTACGCTCTCCTACTTTATGGAATGAGCAGGCAACATTTTTGCTTAGGAGCTGTAGGTGCTAACTACAGAAGTGAGAAACAAGAAACAAAGCCTTGTCAATTTCATCCCCCTCCCCCATCACACACAATCAATTTCACTTCCCCTCCCCACCAATATCTGCAATGTGTAGGATACTGTATATATACATGCACATGATTTTCTTCTTCACTTTCCTGTCCACTACAGTTTCACAACAAAAACCATGTAAATAAGCAAGACAGGGAGAGATGGAAGCTCATCGTATTTTGAAAAATCAAAACCATCATGTCATCCCTGTAAGGAAGGTTAGGTTGACATGAGGTGATGCTGGGCTAGCTTCGTGGGTAAGCAGGAATTTGCATCCATATCTAAACTGATATCTATTCAGTGTACCACACCAGTCTTCACACATTAACGGTAGTAGTTCATGGTAACAATTTATTTTGTTCAGGCCTATCTAATCACTCAAAATTAATTTAAGGGGCCCAGTGATAGCTATCTGAAAGATCAGATCCTAACCTTGAGTCTTCTGTTCCAAGCTGAACATTTTCATTGTTTGAGCTAGAAATTATTTCTCTTGGCATTTGCAAGTGTTTGAATCCAACTGCTTTAAAAACTCACTAGAGAGGATCAGGGCACATTTATACCAACTATTGTGCAAATGGTTTGTACTTCTATGTCCCACGGATGACTTACACAATTCATTCTTCCTCTCATGTCTTTTCTCAATTAATGTTCCGTGTCCAGATTTTCAACAGATACTTAATCTTAGCATGACACTTCTTATGCTTGTTTGTTTGTGTAGGTGTTCTATAACATTACTAATCTGGGCCATTACACAGCCACTTCTTTCACTACTTAAGATTATTTCCACAATTTTCCTTTTCTTAAAATAAGACTACGTGCATTTCCACCTAGCCAACTCTCCAGGAAGCATCAGTTGCTCCCCACTATTATATAATTCATTCTGCTTTGTTTGTTAACTTTTTTGATGTTGCATGGCCTCCGTAAATTCTGAATCAATCACATACGAACAGTGAAAAGCTATCACTTCACGGGTACTGGGATGCAACAATATGGTGCATTGTGTAGAAAACAGAGGACAGGGAGGCATTTTCCTCCTTCATTCTTCATACTGGAATGCTGAGATAATCCTGTGAAACTGATTGATGGGAGAATCAGGACAGATAAAAAGAAGTACTTCTTCATCCAACATGAAATTAAGTCAGGGAATTTATTTCCACAAGATGTAGAGCTGGCCACCAATTCAGAGGGCTCCAGAAGGGGACTGGATGAATTCTTAGAAGATACGAATACTGTCGGCTGCTAGTCCTGGTGGCTATGTGCTACTTCCAGTATCAGTGGGCTCCTATATACCTGTGTATACCGGGGGGGAACATGACCAGCAGCAGGCTTTTGCACTCATGTCCTATTGTGGGTCACCATCCTCTAGATAAAAAGCCCAGCCCTTTTTGGATGTTATTTATTCATTTAAACAACTTATATGCTGCCCCCTTCGCATAAGCCTCGGGGAGGCTTCCAATCACAATCTCTGTCTTTCTCCCACTTTCAGCTCAGATTCAAGAAAAGCAGGATGGAGAATGTTCTCACCATAGATCCAAAGAAAACACTATTAGTAAACCGTTCTGAGCGAACTATGCTAATTGAATTATATAGAAATGCTTTGCATATAAAATAAAATAGAGAAGGAGGGGTATGATTTGATGAATTTCATGAACTATACAAAGCAAAATAGCCTTGCCATTAAGTGGAAACTGAAGAAGGAGTTGCAGCCAGAGCTGTCTCATGCCTGTGCTGTAGGATATCAGTGTTTGAAATTTTAAAGTTGATTTTAGTTGATTGATAAGGCATTCATGCCTCTCTCAGACCTTCCTCCTTTTTGTCCTACCTAGCAAAAAGGTTCTCCTTTTCAAAATCAATAAGCACTGGATTCCCTGATACGCTACATTCAGTCATAGCAAAATGTTATTTTAACCCATTAAGGGTGCAGTGCTGTGCATGCATGTCCCACAGCACCTCGCATTACCAGCCAGCATGCTGGTGGGGGAGTGCTGGAAGTTAGAGCTTTTCTGTCTAAACATGCACAGAATTGCAGCCCGATATGTTTACCTGGCTTTATGCCTCATTGACTTCAGTAGATATGACTTTTAACCTGCACACATGAATGTCCTTGAAATGTATTAAATTGATCAGCCTCCACAAGATGAAGCTGCTTCTTCTTATTGTTGCTGTTATTGTTGCTGTGATGATTTTATCTATTAATTCTGCTCAGATTTTTTTTCTTAGAGCAATGAAGTTTGCCATGAAGGCCCAGATAGTATTTGCCTTGTTTTTTCCTCAGAGCAATGCTGACATTTACAATCCTTGGACAGAAAGTACAATCAGAGAGGGCTTTTTTGGTCAAATTTAAACTTTTCCCTTTTGTTACTTTATCCAGAAGGCTGAGGAGCTTAATAGAAGGATTAAGATTTCCACCGCGCTTTTATAAATACATTGACTTCAGTGTAAATCAGGGACTTCATTTGATTATGCGTAAGAATGATTCTTTAATCCCATGCACACTAATTCAGGAGTCTAACCCACTATGCCTAACAATAAATGCACATGTGCAGTGGGCCGCAGCTGACAGATTGCTCAAGGGAGTTGGGCAGTTTAAATGGGGTGCCATCAGCCACTCATATCGAGTCAAGCAACTATTGAATCATTCGGTCCATGTGTTCTCCTGAAGGCCATGCAGAGGTCCCAGACTTGGTCCATCTTGCACTGGTCCTAGAAGCTAACAGCAGCAAATACAGCACTGGCATTCCTCTCTCAAGATACAGGGCAAGAGGTGAAAGAAACACACACACACACAAAGAACAAGCATTTTACCCACTCACATTACACAACCACAGCAACTTCTCCTGCTGCTTGTCTCCAGCCCTGTTCATGTCCTACTTCACTCCGTCCATCTACCTCCATGGATATTGAACCCAGTCGCTGCCCATGTGCTCCTTTTGATATCACTGCCCTCGCCCTCTCCCCCAAAGTGCCCTTGGCCCATGCAACATTCAGTCTGTTGCACTTCCTCCATCAACAGCCAATTCCTTTAATGTCATGCAAGCCCTTCACACATCACCCAGGTGGAGAAAGGCTCTCACAGGATGGAGAGGGAGGACACTCCATCACTGGCAGCATAAAGAAAATATAAACCATCCATCTCTTTGGTTCCATTCATGATCATTTCCACAGCTGGAATCATGTGGGAGGCTGAAGCATGGAAGGTAGAAGAGACTCCACAGAAGTGAGTCCTGAGCACCATGAGGTGCCCAGGGGTGAGTGGCTCGCTCTTCTACACCCCCCACCTCCCTCTCTGCATCCTTCCTCACAACATCTCTTTGCTGTCATGTATTCTGCTCTTATTTATTTATTTATTTAGAAAATTTCTATGCCGCCCCATTTGCCGAAGCCTCGGGGCGGCTCACAAAACATCAATTAAAATATAATACACTAAAAATATAAAACGAATGAACAATGTAAAATAAGTTGCCCTGGCCAAAGAATAAAATAAGCAAATAATATTAGCAATTAAAATTAGCAATTATTCTCATCTGGGAGGAGAGATGACAGGCGTAATTCAGGAGTTGAACTCAAATGTAACCCTGCGCTGTATAACAAACCTCCCCCCACCACCCCAACCTCCTTTTCCATGGACCTCTCCACATCTGGAGCTCAGGCAGGCACCGGCCCTGTGTTATTTCCAGCTCCCTCTGCCACATCTTTATTTCAGTAAGCCTTGCTTGATCGGTATTCTGTTTTTGTGCATATCCTGCGTTTAATATTGTGTTTTAATATTGTCTTTACCTCTTGCTTCTCTATTGTTGTCCACCACTCTGGAATCTGTATAGATGTGTAACACATAGAACAGAGACTTAACAAATTCATGGAGAAGAGAGCCAACCATGGCTACAAGTCCTGATGGACCTACACTACCTCCAGGATCAGAGGTGGTGTGCTAGTGTGCACCAGCTGCTGGAGAACATGGGCAGGAAGTTGCTCTCGCTTTCCTGTTCGGCTTTGGGTATCCTGTGGCCAACTAGTTGGCCACTGTGAGAACGAAAGAGAATCTGGCTGAACTGGATGGACCTTTCTATCTTCTTCAGCGTTGTTCTCTTTATGTTCTTAAATGTTGTAAATAAATAAATCTGGCACACACACCTCCCAGATGTGTTGGACTACAATAGATGGATGATGGAGGTTGCAGTCCAACACATCTGGGAGTTGCTAGGCTGTGGGAAGGCTGCTATAGACTGCTAGTGAAAGGAGGGTCTATGGCAGGCATGCTTTTTATTCTCTCCAAGATAAACCTCCCGTCCTTTGCTTCACTCTTGCTATTAACCCCTTTGCTGCTTCCTCCAGTGTATCTACACCCCATTTCTCCAGCCTCCCCCCTTTCCCCAAACGGTGTTGGATCCGACACGTCCCCTTCCCTTCCCCTCCCCACTCTCCCTAACGGCTCCACACCCGAGCCTTACCCGCGTCTTCCTCGTCGAAGCTGTTCATGCAAGGGAAGTAAATGGCCAGGGCCTCGAAGGAGGCGGACAGGCTGAGGCGACTCTGCGAACGCTCCATGAAAAGTCCGGAGCCGGGGGCGCCGCTGCCGGGGGCTTCGGCCGCAGCCTGCGGCTTGGCCAGCTTCGACGCCCCATTCTTCACTCGGAGCACAGCCCGCGGCGTCTTGGCTGCTGTGTGGGGGCCTCAGGGAGGCGAGAGATGGGATGAAAGAGGTAGAAATGCGCCGTGAGGAACGGGGGTCAGCGGAACAGGAAAATAATGGGCTTGGACCCGCACCCTGCAGAGAGGAGTGAGGGAGAAAAGAGGTGATGCTGAGAAGGGAAAGAGCGCAGGAGATGCTGGTGGTATCCAAGGGAGAAAGGCTGCTGCTGGTACCCAATCGAGAAAGGATTCTATGAGAAGGGATGCTGTCAGGAGACCTGCTTCTTCCAGCTGCTGCTGCTGCTGTTGTTTGGGAAGCGACAGAAGGGTACTGCAGCTGCTATCACCCTGCGGGAAGGATACACGCTGGTGCTGCCCCCGATGCAGATGTTGGGATGGATGCCGCCGCCTCTGCAGCTCCAGGTAGCCTGGGCGCTTCCGCTGCTCCAAGCGAGAGAACCACTTGCTGCTGCTCGCCCGTTCTCCCCGGACGCCCTTGGCTCCCTGGCCACGGAGCCGCGCCTGGCTCGGCTCGCTCTAGTCCCCCGCCACCGGGCTGCACTCCTTGCGGCTGCTCCTCTCTCAATGGTCCTTCATTCAGCCCAGAGCCGAGGGCGGGGGCTGCCGTGAAGTCATTCTTGGAGGGCCGCGCAGCCAATCAAGAGCCGGGTGGTGAAATGAGGTGGGGGAGAGAGGGGAGGGGAAGACCTGCTCTAAAAGGGGCCGAGCTGCTAAGCAGGGCTGGCGGCGGTGGCGGAGAGAAAAGCGAGGGAGCATGCGCTTTCTCTCCCTTTGGGAGCTGTCAACCCATCGCTACAAACTCCCAAGGTTTGTCTCCAGAACATAGCACAGGGGGTGTTAAAATAAAAGGCCCTGAAATTCTGTTGCCAGGTGTACAGGATGTCTGCAGAAAAGTAAACCTCTGTACATGTTAAGGGCAGAGTCTGCAGTTCAAGAGCGCACACCTGCTTTGCACAAAGTTTAATATTTCAGTCTCTGGCCTCTCCAGGCAGGGCTGGAAAAACTCCTGCTTGAAACCTTGGAAAGCTGCTGCCAGTTAGTGGTGACAAGACCGGGTCAGGTGGACCAACAGTAATGATTTAGAAACTAAGCAATATGCAAATACCAACTCAAGCTACTTACTGCTTGGTGGGGAAGAACAATAACATCATTATTTAAAATGTGGTTTTGATTTTATGCAAAGTATAACTCAGATGATTTGCTGGCACATAACAATAAGGATCATCTCCAACTTACGAGGGTGACCCTATGAATGAAAGCCTTCCGAAATCTGTCCATGACAGCTCCATTCAGCTCCTATGCTTGAGTATTTTCCTTATTCTTCTTCCTTAAATGATTTCCAAATACAACCATATTCAGTTAATGATTGAGACCGCAGCACCCATAAAGACTTGTATAACATTTACGATAAAAGATTCTTTACATTTATTTGCTATCAGAGCAGCTTAATCCTACGTCTGCACAACCGTTGCAAGATAAAATGCATAATGTTCTTTTTAAAAAGTTAGGTCGTTGCCGCTTTCTTACTCTGTGTGTTTTCACAAATTTAAACATATTGTTTGAGAGGTGACCAACCAACTGCACAGTACATATATCCATGTCTTGCATCATCAGAAGCATACACTCAAACAGTGGCTGGGAGAAGGAAGAGGAGAGCAGACTTGATATAATAAAATATGAGAACCACGCAATTAACTCTTGTTTAGTATGGCAATGAAGTAGTAGAATCATGGCAACCTTCCCAAAAATACATATAGTTGTTTTTTTAGTCAATAGATGAATCCCCTTGCAGGATTGCCAGCCTCTTCATTCCTAGATCAAGCCAGTTTCACTGGGTTTTTGGCATCTTGGTAAGCACTGAGGGGCCAGGGTTTCCCATGCCATGATAAACAGCAGGCTACGTTTTCGAACATATCCTGAAGGCCACTTTCCTGCTCTTGTTTCTTCTCAAAACTCCTCCAGAAAGGTTGGCTGCAGCCCAAAAACCCCAGCTGTCCTCAAAAGATGAGCACTGCTCACCCAGGAAACTCAGAAGTGGTGTGGGCACAGTTGCATCATATGCTTCCATTTGCGTGGAGGGATCTCTATCTAAAAAGTCTTTGTGACTCAAATCTGATATTGAAAAATAAGACACAGCCCCATCCTTCAGTTGTTTATTCAAAGCAGCCTGCAGGACTCCTTGGTCTCAAAAGCAATGAGGTCATCAGGCCTTTACTTGCATCATTCCCCTCTGTAAGCAGTTGTTGACAAGGCTTAGCACCAGGGCACGGATGGCAGGACACAAAGTTTGGGCCCCAGGACTTGGCAACAGAACTTCATGCAAGACAGAATCCAAAGTGAAAAGCAAAAGCCATGCCCAAGTCATAGTCAGAGCCAGAATCCAGAAATACATGAGGGCAGAATAAGGATATGGTCATGAACAAGCCAACAATCAAGAAGAGGAAGAGGAAGAGAGGTGCAAGGACCTTCAGGCAGGATACCTGGGCAGGATGCACAGCAAGGGTCAGGCAAGATGCAGGAGCTGAACCACCACTAGCAGGCAAACCAGAAAGAAGGGAGAAATACTTGGTTCTGCAAATGCAATTTTAATTCATTTATTTAACAACTTTTTGCAAATCACATTTTTAAAATATCTAAGTGATTATGTAACAATACTTAAACCATAACACAACACTGTACACATAGCTGAATGAAAAGGGGTACATACTGAAACAGGGTAAAACAGGCCAGCTGTGGCATTTTGCCGGAGCTGCCGCTTCGCTTCCAGACCTCTTAAGGGCTTGCTGTATAGAGCACCATTGTACAACATTCCAAACAAAAAGTTTATAATTTAGGGAAGAAGTTGAGAAAGAAGAGTTGTTTTCCTGCTGCTGTGGTTATACAGTCGGGAGCCAGAACCTAACTGTTCCATTCAAATCTAGAGCACTACCCATAGACCTCAGTCTGCCTTCCCACTCCTGGCTTAAGCACTTTGACTACTTTGAGTTTAAACAGAAGGATAAGCTCACAGCTTTTGCTCTACAATTCTGCTCAAAAATTCTGCACCAAGTTAGGTGTACTTAAACCATAAACTTGGATCAAAATTGCTCTGCACAAATAAAAATATTTACATGACTACTAATGACAATGAAATGCTCTATCGGCCATTTGGTGACTTAAGATGAATCACTGACAGTTTTCTGTCTGTTAAATGGCAGCACTAGTGGCCTACCTCATAAGGATGCTGTAAGTGAGAATGGATAAGGTAAAACAAGTACCATTATTACCCTAAGCATCAGGAATAAACTGTATTCTAAAGTGTGACATTTAAAAATAAGAATCTGTGTTGCTTTGAGAACATGAAAGCACAGACCTCTTGTTGCTTTCACTGAATCATCTGCCAAGATTGTTAGATGGAAATTATCCAGCTACTTTAATGCACAAAGCTTCTCTGTCACGGCAGTGTCTAGGAGTGGATTCAAGCTATTTGGACTTTGGGAGGTATGCAATGGCCTCTTGAAAGCTGAATGCATAATGTCTGTAAACATACAGGGTTCAAGTCACCTAAAGTCATTTATTCTTTTAGATAACATGATAACCTATGAGGGGCGTTCAATGTATTCTCGGTATCAGCATGAAGAAAAAGGAATAATACATTGAACTAATTTTTATTTTTCAGTGTAATCCCCCAAAACTTCAATACACTTATTACATCTAGAAATTAACTTTTCAATTCCCTTTAAAAAAATACCCTTCCTCCTTGTCTAAAAAATGTGCCTTAATTGCCACCTTGAGCTCTTTATCATCGGAAAATTGCTTTCCACGAAGATCTTTTTTTAAATTCGGGAATAGGTAGTAGTCACTGGAGGCCAGGTCTGGGCTATAGGGTGGGTGGTGTATTTCTTCGAAACCGCAGTCTCGCACAGCAGCCTTCAAAACACGCACCATGTGAGCAGGCACGTTGTCGTGAAGAAGCAACACAGCTGCGGTCAGTTTTCCCTGCCTTTTTTCGTTAATTGCTTCTCTTAAATTATGCAGAGTGGTTGCGTAAGATGCTGCATTTATGGTTTCACCTTTTTTCGTGTACTCGATCACTAAAATTCCCTTTGAATCCCAAAACACTGTGGCCATGATTTTTCCGGCCAATGGAGTGACTTTGAATTTCTTCGGAGGGTCAGCATCTTTTTTATACCACTGCATGGACTCCTGTTTACTTTCAGGGCCATAGTGATGAACCCAAGTTTCATCTCCAGTAACAGTCCGGTTGAAAATACTTGATGGATCTTCACCACAGAGCTCTAAAAACTCCCTACAGCACTCGACTCACACTTGTTTCTGAGGCGCCATGAGCATTCGCGACACCCATCTTGCACAGACCTTTGAAAGGTTAAGATGGTCATGAAAAATAGTAAATATGGTACCAACGGATAGGTTTGTCATCTCTGCTAACATTTTGTTTTTATTCAGGCATCTTCCAATATAAGTTTCTCAATTTTTTTCACATTTTCTTTCGTAGTGGCAGTAACCGGCCCGCCCAAGCGAGAGTCATCTTCAGTGCTTTCTTTGCCCCTTTTAAATTCACTTGACCACTTTTGAACAGTAGATAATGAAGGTGCAGAGTCCTGGTAAACGGCCACCATCTCTTCGTGAATGATTTTTTGACTTTTTCCTTGTTTTGTAAGGAACTTAATCACCGCACGGTGCTCGATTTTCTTCAACATTGTTGCATCAGTCATTATGGTTGTCTTTCACTGAGGATTACTAGGGAACTAATGATCACACTTATTTGAAATTCTGCATGTATACCCTCAGATAGTGTCATTAGATAATGAAAATAATTAAATTACCCACATCAGTAGCAGATCAACCCGATACCAAGAATACATTGAATGCCCCTCGTACATTCAGGGATTGAATACGGGTTGAGTGTGGCTTGGTGTTAAACCATGAGTTGTTGCTGAAACATGAGCTACCATGTTGTTGAAATGTAGGTTAACCACAAAGAAACCATGACGAGAACCCATGGTTTGTTATTGGATTGTGAACGCTTAGCTGTTCACAATGGCTTGTTACCTTGGCTAGGTTCAGGCAACACATTTCAATAATAACCAATCATTCAATGGTAATGCACAGTCAGCAGGTTATCGTGTTGTCTGAACTCAGTCTGTGACTAAAGCTCAGCATCTACGCTTTTCCACACTAGTCTAAATCTTTGAGCAATCTGTGAGGGGTGGCAATTATTTACTAGAACGTTTCTAGTGAACACATCATATCTTCCCCAAGACCCACGTATTCGATCCCCTGCTCAATCTTCTTCCATACTGTTATGGGAACTTTTCTACAATTCCCACTGCAATATACTGCAATCCTTATTCTAATATGAACAAATCTTCTCAAGAAGAAAATATCTTCTACAGTAAAGCTTATCCTTATGTCACTAGCATGAGGAAGGCAATTATTTCCTTCCAAAGGTTTCTTCATATAGAAAACACAAGTTACGGTCTCAAGAATGCACTGCTGGTATGAAAGCTGTGCTACCAGAAGCTGTGCCCATAATCTAAGCATTCCTCTCCTCTCTACCTCCTATTATAGCATTCTTCCCCATGTGAAATCTCCAAATACATCGAAGTATCCAAATATTTTGGAATGAAAACAAAAGACACAACAATTTAGACTGACATCTGTGAAAACCACAGCCAGCATGCAGAGACTGGCCAGTTCCAAGGTCACTCTTCTGAGCAGTGTTATGCATTTCTCTGCAACTAGAACATCTGGACAACAACAGAGAAGAGGGAGGAGGCATGGAAACAGAGAGCAACCTATAGGCATGAGGCAAGCAGTGATCCATCTGTTCCGAGACAGATGGGAAATAGAGCCTTCCTTATGCTGGAGACATAAAGATATGCTTTACTACACATGACACTTTTTTGTCGGGAAGTTGAGAAGATTTGCTACTATTAGAAGAAAGATTGCGGTGTATTTTGGTGGAGAGGCTCCTACAGTGACCACTCTTTCAAGGGCACTCTGTGGTCATTGCATCCTGGGACTGTGGAAACCATTTAAGTGCCACAAGAAACCATTGTGGCAAGCAGAAACCATAGAAAAAAACCCTTTGCCAGGTACCCATGAATTGGGAACAGCACCACAATGTCTCCACGATGCACAGATTTTTGCTCAGACATATCAGTCAGACAATGGTGTGGGTCACTGGCAATGTAGTTTTTGCATTGCCCACTCTGACCTCCCTCCTTGCAAGTGAAATTTCCTTCCTTGCTCTGTTGCTTCTTATGAATCTCAACATAACCCTTATCCTGATTGGTCCAGTGAGGTTTTGATGCAGGTCCTTCCTCTTCTCCTTCCTGAGAGTACCTGCATCTCTGCAATACTTAAGCATTTTTATGAAATCACAATGGACATTTTTGTCACAATTCCCCCCTTCTTCTTCTGTTCATTTATCTGCTTTCTCCCTGATTCTCAAAGGTAAACAAAGAGAAATAATGTGAGTAATGACTCATGTGTTGCCAGGGAGCTGAAGGTACTAGACAGTTCCGTGGCCATGTTTTCCAAGAAGAAGACTTGTTCCTACCCTAGTGGGTTCTGTTTTCTGGATTTGGACAACACAACAAGCCATTGTGCTACCCAGAAATCTTAGAACAAGCTTTTGTTTCTCTTGATGGTTTCTAAAGACCAAACGTACTATACTGCAATACCATGACTGGGTTCAGATGACACAACAGATCCATCATAGTAAAAGATACTGTGGCTTGTCATGTCATGCAAACCCAGCCACTGAGAAACTATTTGCAGAATGGATTGCAGTGTTGTGGGAACTATTAGCTAGAAAACACTCAGCTTAGGAATTCTGAGCAACTGTATTTAATTTAAGAACTTTTATGCAGTCTCAGTGTTATCTGAAGAGTGACATTTTATTCACTTTGTTAAATTATTTTCATTAATGAATGTCTTTTTTTTGGTTAATTTTGAATGGTTGACTCTATAGTAGTGTCATTCCCATGTCTATGCCATAAGAGTCAGGCTATGAGGCTTTATTCTAGTGGCAGCAATTAAAAATTGTATAGCTGAGGCAGCAATTCCTAGTGGTGAGATCTAACTGACAACTTTATTAAAATCCATGGCAATGAACCCAATATAGAGTTGTTGTTTTAAAAAGAAAGGAAGGTTGGATAACCCACTTGCAGTTCTATCTGGTGACAGTGGAGGAACAATTTATGGTGCAGTTCATTTCATGTGTGCGTTTTAGAGCTGAACTAATTGACTGCTACAGCATCTAACTAAATCAAGCCCAGAAAACAGGACCCTGTAGAACAAACCCCAAACTGCTAAAAATGCACATTTATTTCCATATTATGATAAGGTGGCTCTACTCACAACTTAGGAAACTGAGCGTGACTTAGAGCATCAGTACTGTCTTTCAATAATTCTGATAAGGAATTAGGAAATACCTGCAGGGAATTGTACAGAGAAGATTAGCAAGAACATTTTCCCCCAGGGCTTTCGGGCATTTTACATCTCTAGTATTTCTACACACATCTTCTTATTGCACTCATGATTTTCAGAATTATTAATGGAGATGAAAGGCTGGACAGCAATTGATAAACACCTTGTCTTAATTTCTAAAATAAAATATTTCATAATATTTCACAAGTCAAAGCTGTTCAAGGGGAAAAACAGCCCTTGGAGAAAAATGGGGACCCCTCCTCCCACATATGTTCTGGCTTTTATCTGGATGGACCTCCACATCTTTAACTGTACATTTTCTTTCTGACTTTCTCATTACCTTATGTCCAGATGGAAAATTCAGCAATCTGATCTTCCACTGCCTCAGAATGCACAAGCAGAAGGATTTGTATGAATGGAACCTACTTCATCAGACTTTCT
Organism: Varanus komodoensis; assembly: GCF_004798865.1. NCBI lineage: Eukaryota > Metazoa > Chordata > Lepidosauria > Squamata > Varanidae > Varanus > Varanus komodoensis. The sequence continues at coordinate 4,189,079 of NW_025335889.1, forward strand.
TGATGTTCCTAGACTATTCCGATAGCATTTGAATGTCTTGAAGTTCAGGCTGTGAATGTTATTGCTTGCCTCAGCCGCACAACCCCTGTGCAAGAGCTGTCTCCCTCTTGGGCTCAGACAGTGCCGTTCTGCATACAGAAGCAGCAGCCCTGGGCCTGGCATGGGTGAGTTACTGGGGACTGAGACTTTCAAAAGGTCTCATCCTGCCCCTGAGCTCACCGCAGTAGCTACCACCCTCCATTTCCTTGCTTGCTTGCCTGTCTGGCAAGAGGAAGCACCAGGGCCAAGGCAAGAAGCCACATGGAAAGGTATTCTATCATACCTTTAAAAAGCTACATTTTGAGTAGCAGCGACCAAAGCAAGTGCTGCTTTTGAAGGGCAGAGGAGAGCTGTAAAAGGCTGCACTACCTTGGCTCACATTGCTGTTGCTCAAAATGTGACCTAAAATGGCAGGTGGCAGGGCCTGTTCGCTCCGCTATCTGGGGCTCACAGCACTTTGCTAGTGTGCTGGCTGCAGGGTGAGGGCGGAGAAGGAGCAGCGCATAAAGAAATAAAACATTGGAGCAGTGTTGGCTGGCTGGAGCCAGGGGGTGGTTTCTGCACTGGCTGACAGGTGGTTTTGGTTGTGGTGGCCATGGGGCTTGTGTGGCTGGCAAGCTCTGGCAAGGGTCGGGCCTTCCGCAAGTGAAATGGGAGGCCTTCCACAGCTGAATACTCTATGCCGAGGGCCTACTGAATGTTTCCCCATTGCTGAACCCTTCCAGTCTTGTTAATATATTGGTGTGTGGTGACTTTTTTGGTTGTGGTGCGGTATGCATCTCTTCCAACCGAAACATGTACCTCAGATCCTCATCATCTATATTCAGTTAATGCCACTGCTTCCATCCTATTCTTTGCAGACTGACAGTCTTGAAAGCAAGACTTAGCTGGACGTTCAAGAGTTTCCTGTCAGATGGCACAGCAGGTCCCCGCTTTTATCATTACTTAGAGAAGACGCTTCAGACACATTCAGTTAGGAAGAAAAACAAATGTCTTGAGCAAATGCTGGAAGTGAACTTTGATGGGTAAATTCATTTTGGGGCACTTTGGGAATGCAAGATTCTGAATAAATTTCTTCTTCAAATGGTTAATCGCCTTCTCCAAAAGTCTCCAGAAACAAGAACGTCACAGGAGACCGATGTGTTAGAATCACACTGAGAGCCAGTGTGGCGTGGTGGTTAGAGTCCTGGACCAGCGACTTGAGAGATCCAGCCTCTAGTCCCCATTCAGCCATTAGGGTCACTGGGTGACTCTGAGCCAGGCCTACACTCCCAGTCCAGCCTCCCTCCCAGGGTTGCTATAATGAGAATAAAATGGAGCTGAGCAGAATTCTCAAATATGCCATTTCAAAATATGGCCTGGTTTACACATGATGTGAAATATGGTATTGTTGTTGAATTCTGGGTTGTCACAGCTAGTAAGCATTCACAACATAGAAAAAGAGCAGCGTATATTTCCAGCCATTTAATTGGTATATATTTCTGTGGGGATTTTTTGGACCTGTCAGGGAACCACAGCAACTACAGCAGCAAGTCCTGCAACAGCAGGGGGTTGGACCGATGGCCTTCATGACCCCTTCCAACTCTACTATTCTATGCTTCTATAATTCAAGTACTCCAAAGTAGGAGCCACAAAAAGCAAGGAGTTGATGTTTCCCCTTTCTGGAGCAATTGGAGACTCGAGGAAGTATTAAAAAGGTGGAGGGTTCTCTCAAGCAAGAGTTTCACACTTAACATTGAGAGGATTATATTGCCAAGTAAAAAGTATTGTTTCCTTCACTTTTAGTGCATCTGCTTTGCTGCTCCCCTCCACCAACCCCCAGACTTTATTTCTGGTCTTTTCAAATGAAGAACTCAGCAAATGGCCCCCAACAACTGTGTGCAAATTAGTCTATATACAAGCTCATATTGTCAGTTCCCATGTTTGCTACCCGCTGCTTCCCTTGGCAACCAAACTATACAAGGAAATTGACCAGACCATACTATACATATCAGCCATATATAAATGCTCACTTGTGCATTTGTGCAATTATGAACACAACCAAGTGACTTTCTGGAGCCATTTTCTTTTTTAAAAATGGCCGCCTCAACTGCATATTTGAGGCTCTGAAAAAGCACACTGTGCCTAATGAAAAGTGATTAGAGCAGGCAGGAGCAGTCAAGATGGATTCTGCTGCACCGGAATACTGGATAGAGGACTGAGGGGCAAGGAGTGGAAGAACAAGCCACGATAAGTCCATTGCCATTGGCTGTGTTACGGATTGTTCCACACTGCATAGCTCATTCCCCAGATGGCTTGCTGTGTCACAGCAACCGGCAATGTGTCCACTGTCTCCCGGGCAATCAGCATTAAACTGTGAGAGTTCTTTCTATGCTCGGGTAATTTTATAATACTATTCATAATCAAGTTATTTGCATTATCCTTACAGAATTTTGATCCCCAGTCTCTCACTTATACTTCATCTGCCAATAGCCTGCACTATTTCACTACAAATTACAGGTATTTCATTATTCACTGCTTCACTTGACATTTGAAATCCTGTTAATATATTTATCAGGTGAACCTCTTACCCAGTTTATTATACTTAAACACAACTGATTTCTTAATAGGAATTTGCTATCTGAACCTCCTGTTTTTACCTTTGGAAACAGATATACTCCTTGCATCTACAAAACCAGAGGGTGCTTTTAAAGAAATCTGACCCACATAGCTTTCTTTAGCAAATACAGAACAGACTTTTTGTGCTATATACAGAAGGATGTGGAGGTGGAGAGCTGCAATAAAGACGAAGCAGATGTGGTTGAATGAGAGCTTGCTTATTGTGCACACAAAGTACTTCCTTCATGTCTTTCATTCATTCCCACTCATGTCACTGCCAGTACCACAAATGAAAGAGACATTGGAATACGGGAGCAATTTGAACTGTCTGAATTTTAATAAGCAATTTCTGCAAAGCACAACAAATGCATCGATTGGGAGATAATTCGACTCCAATTCCACCCGCTCCCAGCTGTGAATTTCTGACACAGTTACTGCCTAGCAAACAGCACTCTAGATTGAACTATATATTGCAAGGATCAGGTAAAACAGGGGCAATCCAGAAATCCACTTGGCTCTCATAATGGCTCATCATACTACCAGGTAGTAGCCATCTGTGGCCATCTGCCTGGCACAAGTTTAGAAAGAAAGTCATTTAGTCTTGTCCTGCTTCTGGAAAGGTTAGACCACTGAGATGTTAGGGGATTCCTACATAAGGCATTGGTCGTGCGCTTATTGTTCCCTACTCACTGTTGTTTATGGGTTCTTTTGATAATGTTGTGACCTTCTGGATTTGTTACTGTGGCTGACCACAGAAGGTATGTGTGTGTTTTTGTCTTTTTTTTAAATCAGGGAAAGTATGGCATTTAATTTTGTAAGCCAAAGGAAGTGCAATTTCCTCTTGTGCATTTGTACTCTTGCACTATTCCACAATGCCACTTAGAGGTTATGCAGCAAATAAGCAGCTGACTTGTTCAAAGGCAAGAAAATACAATGCTGCAAAAAATCCTAAAGTAGATACAGCAGATTAACACCTTTTTGTGGAAGAGCTCTAAAGGTGGCCCTGAATTATCAAGAGCATATGCTATATTATATTCTTGAAGATATTATTTAAAAGACTTCAGTCTCCCACTGCAAGGATATGATGCTAAATATTTATTTGTAGGTAGTTAAGATGGATGGATCCCACTCTGCCAGTTTCAATAGGGATGCAAAAATTAAGCCTCCTTTGCCTATTCCACACATCTATTTCACTGCTTGGATGCATGACAAATCAGGTTGCATTGATCCGAATGACAGCTGTTTTCTTACACAGGATGAATATGAGGGAAGGGATAGCAACTTGTGTGGGCTGGCTTCATTGCCAGGGTCAAAACCTTGGCTAAACATATTGATCAAATGTATGGGCATTTCCAGAGTTTATCCAGCTTGGTCTGAATTTAGGGTAGAACCCTTGACTTTTAGTAGAGTATACCACAAAACTACTGCCACCACCATCTAAAAATACTTAGCTTACACAAGCATTATTTTTTTCCTTTACAGGTTATGAATGCACCCTGAAGACTAAAAATCTTACAACACTGTATGGCGATGAGAATAACAAAGCATGTGTAAAATGAACTAGTGCTTTAACAGAAGAACACAACTGAATATTATGAAGGAATGCAAATGGCTGACATTCATATAGGTGAGAAAAGACTATGCATGGTGCAAACTTTTGGCCTCCCAAAATCATCTTGGGGGATGGAAGACATTTGGCATCGCAGGTACAAGGTCCTGTGACCTCAGTGCCTGCCCTGTCCAGCTTTCTCCAGCCAGCATGGAAAGAGCAGTGCCTCTGCCTCCCTGGACTTGCACATTGGCCTCAGAGAGGAGGGAAAAGGGAGTGCTGGGCAAGCAGGGAGGGGATGAGGCTGTGGCTGACGGCACCGTTGCCTTCCCCCTCAAGCGCTTCATCCAGATGGCCCACCAGGGCTGGCTATATGAAATGCAAAGACTGCTGCCATCAGAGTCAGAGGCTTATGTACCTTGAAGCACTGGTTGCACTTAGAGGCACATTCCCTCACATGGCTGGCTGGGGCATGCTGGGAGCTGGAGGCCTTCTTTAAAAATGGTGTAGCTTTGTACCCTAAAACTGAATTCTATCCGTAGGTTTCTCAGACGCTGCATAACAAGCAAAGGGGGTGTCTCACCTCCTGCTGTCTCCACTGAATCTTTCTACTGGAAGTTATTCTGATTCTCAAATCAAAGTCCTCCTCTCCTCTGTCCATACAGCCCTTTAATAAATGAGGGTCTCCTTAGGAGAAAGGCTTCTAAGTATGTACATAAATGCACATGCCTGTACACCCACTTATGTACATACAAAGCTGCAGCCTTTAGAGCAATGTCATTTGCACATACAATTTTGAGTGTCCCCACACTCCTGGGCCTGGACCCCCATTTTAGCACCAGTCTTGGTAGCAAGCCTATGGAAAATATGGAACAACACAGAAAGCAGTCAAAAGGGGCTCAGTTTGGTGAAATATATCTAACCTGGGGCTCAGGATCAAGCTCTTGAGAAACCCTGGTCTAAACAGCTCTGCTTCATGAACACTCTCTTTTTATATGTGATCAAAACTTTAACTGTCAGTCACATGGGTTTAATCAATTAATGTTCCCAGAGTTATTTATAGCCAGATACACATTTCTTCTAGGGTGGTTCATTCACTAAAATGTCCCAGCTAACAGAGAAGAAATATGTCTAGAGAAATGCCTTTTTGCATAGATCTGCAAAATTACAGACATCTAATTTTAATCTGATGCAAAGAAAGCTGAGATTGGTATAACTGACACATGGGAAGAATTTTTCACTTCTCTCATGACAGCCAAGATTAAAGCACTCATGGGCAGTATAATATACCATCAAGAGAACAAAGTAACAGCACTGAGATCTGAGTTGGCCACTGCTGATCAAGGAAAATCTTGGAACTGCTATTTCTATTCACAGCCATATGTACTTCTATTCCCAGTTGATCATCACCAGTTTGCCATTGGCTAAGCTACTGTGATGGCGTGGAAAGTTTGTGGCCATTCAAACCATCAGGCAGTTCTCAGCTTCTGTGATTCAGCTTCTGTGAGGGAAATGAAAGACCAGTTTGACTGAGAGAAAAACACCACAGAGCAACTAAGATCAAGGAGAGACAAGCTATTGCTATTTTAAGTGAAAGCTGCATAGATAGCATTATCTACTTCTGTAGCCACAGTGACACATGCATTGGTTACTTCCCTGCTGGATTTCTGTAATGCGCTCTGTGTGGGGCTACCCTTGAAGACAGTCCGGATACTTCAGATGGTGCAAAACAGAGCAGCCAGGTTGCTGACGGGGACTGGATATTATTCTCACATAACCCCAGTCCTCTACCAGCTTCACTGGCTTCCCATTGAAGTCTGGGCTCAATTCAAGGTGCTGGTTATCACCTATAAAGCCCTTAACGGCTTGGCACCTGGATACCTAAAGGAACGCCTTCTTCCATATTTGCCCTCCCGCCCCCTGATCTCGGCAGCAGAGGCCCTCCTCTGGGAACCCTCCGTGAAAGACATTAGGAGGCAAAGTACCCAGAGGAGGGCTTTCTTTCTCTGCGGTGTCACCCCGCCTATGGAATGAGCTCCCCAGAGAGGTCCGCCTGGCGCTGTCGTTATTTGTTTTTTGGCGCCAGGCTAAGACTTTTTTATTTCAATGATATTTTAATAATTTTTTTTATTATTATAATATATATTATATTATATGATATTATATGATATTATAATAATTAATATCAGTTTATAGGTTTTAATATGCAGCCAGGGTGGATCTGGATTTTATCTGTATTATGTTATTTATGTAAGCCGTCCTGAGGCTATGTGAAGGGACGGCATACAAATGCCCTAAATAAATAAATAAATAAATAGTCATAGTGCAGAACCAATGAATTGGCCAGAAAGATAGGCACACTGGAGCAATCGGAGGCAGGGGAGCGTATCTATCCAAGAATGGGAAGCCTGGTCTGAACAGGCAGGGCTCTTTTTGTCCTACAGCAAAAACGAGCTGAAAGTAGGTGACGGGGCTGGGGAAGCAGAAGTGCCAATGCATGAAACATCACAACTGTTTCCTCCTTCATGGCTACAGCTCTGATACAAAAATAAGAGGTTTCACTAGGCTGTGCTATCCCAGCTTCTGCTTATCTGGATCCTTCTTGCCCATCTCAGACATTACATTACAGCACACCTAAAATGGAACATGTGAATGGGACACCCGCGTATCTCACATGTATACTTAGCAGAGAGTCATGTGGATTCTTAGTTATGAATCCAGGTTTTCTGCCAAGTGAATTGCCCTGAAGCAAGGGTGGAGAATATATGGCTCTTGACTCCAACCCCCAGCAGCCCCAGACAGCACAGTCAGTAGTCAGGGTTGATGGCAGTTGTGGGTCAACAAAAGATGGTGGGTCACTCGCTCTCTGCCTCTGCTGCACAGGTTGGATCCTTCTAATGAGGGCAAGTTTGAGTTCTTGAATGGATTTGCAACCCCTGACTTTTGCGGTTAGTTTGAAATATTTAAGAGTAAACATTGCTGCCAGGGGAATTTAAACCCAGTTTTCTGCAGGGAACATTGGCTTTTGGTCAATTCACTTATGTGGTGAATTAAGGATTCCTTTATGGGGGGAGGGGCTTCATAGCTGTTCTTTGGTCTACTTTTCTGGAACAAGCTGTTCTCAGACTTCTGTTTTGCAACAGTTTAAACGTGTATTTGCTTAAAAATAATGTAAGAATGAATGTATGAATATGTGTGGAATTCAAAGATTAAGTTTTGAAAGGCAGATGGCCACTTCATGTTTTGGAGAATGACATTAGGATTGATCACTGACCGAACATTCAGCTTGCTAAAAAGTCTATCATGAAAATTATTAAGCCAGGAGGAAGCCCTGGGGTCACACCTGGGATGAAGTCCTGATAGGACTTACTCCCCCACACCCTGGAAATTGGCTCCCTTTTTATGTGGAATCTACATGGCTTTGCACTCCAATGTTTTCTGTGCTGTGCTCCAGCATTTTTAAGGCCAGATTGGTGGCTTTGTTATATGTGGGTATGGAAGGGCAGATTGCAGGCATGAACTTGCCCAGAACAGAAAAGCAAAGCTCTGCCAAGGCTTGGAAGGGTTACTCTGCTTTTAATCAAACATTTCCTCCTTGTATTTCTGTCTACTTTATAATCTTCCAAGAAACAAGCATCCTTCCACACTAGGGGCTTTTCACATCACTGGGTTCTTAAGCATTGCTTTTTTCAACTGGAATTAAGGCAGTTGTTCCACACAGTAATTAATGAAGAAGTACCTTATCTGCCAATGCCCAGACTCATGGTCAAGATCCTACTATGCTTATTCCTTGATCAGGAAAAATTCTGAACTGGAAACTTCTTCCTTACAGTGTCATCCCTTTTATTGGCTGGGTTTGTACATAATGCTAAGCTAACTCAGGTTTGGACAACACAGTAACTCATATTCAAGGGTGGACTGTGAGTTCTCATTAAAGTATGGGTTATTCTATTGCCTGAACACAGCTGCACTAACAAACCCTGGTTTGTTAATCATGAATCAACCACAGTGCACATCGTGTGTGAGTGTGTGGCTTCTTTGCATGAGCTTGAGGTTGACAGATCATGGTTCATCAGTGCAGCTGTGTTCAACAACCTAATAAACCATATTTGAACAACTACCCATGATTCATTGACAACCCACACACAACCCTTGAATGTACATTTTGTTGTACTGAACCTTGTGATTGTTTGATGAACAGCCTATGATATGCCCAATAGATGAACATGTTTGCTATGAGTTATTCCTCCTCTCTCCCTTTTCGTTGCTCCAGCCAGCCCTGACAGATATCTCCATGGGCTTTCTGCAGAGCCTGCTTTGCCTCCTCACCAGGGCCCAGCCTGATCATTTCCCTTTTTCATTCTCTGGTTTTTGTTTTTTATTATTATTATTATTAGTAGTAGTAGTAGTAGTAGTAATAGTAGCATTTCAGAGATTCCTCCCTGGAAAGAAGTGGAAACTATGATGGACATTGGAATGAAGAAAGACAAATGCAGAATCATCTTTTAGGCAATAATTCCTCATTTAAAAGCAAACAAGATACAAGGAATCAATTTGCCAGTGAACAGAGTATTCAGCAGATGGACTAACCTGTTAAGGGCAATCAGGTGCTCTCCTCCAAACTCAGAACACAGCTGTGCAAAATGGGGGGGGGGGGGTTGCTGGAGATCTCCTCTGACTCAAACCTTCCCAGGCTGCAGCTGTCACAAATTAATTAGAATATTGTTTAACATAACAACCCTATCAGGTGCCATGACTGTGACTGGCAAATGCAAATGGATTACCTGCCTCTAATGTTGTATCAGCATTCATGGGAGAGAAAGAAAAGAAAAATAACCAGGGATCCTTTTCTCATTCTTACACCACAGTCTCCTTACCTATGTCAGTGGGGTTTTCAGCTTGCCACTTGGCTGAGGCTTCTGCTTCCAGGTTCATTATGGGACTAGTCTGGTTACTTTGCATGTGCTTTTTTCTTCCCGGGGGCTTTTCTTTCACTGCCTTTCCATTACATGAGCACTACGGGAGACTATGGTAGAGCAGAAAGTCTCAAATATACCAGGGTTTCATGCCACCTTCCAAGGAAATAGCAGATGGCGGAGAGAGGGGAACCCACGCTCTAAAGCTTGCAAATAGCAAGAACACCCTGGAAGATGACAGCGCCGAGTAGAGTATCCAGGGCTACTAAGAGTAAGGTGGCATGAATCTCTCACAAATATTTCCCGTAACAGGGAGATCCCTGTGAAAGGAAATGTGGGGTGGAGGACAAAATGCACGGGGGCCAAGGGCTACTTTTTAAATGTTGGGAGCAGAAGATCAGTTGTGATCACAGGGCGGTATCTTTCCATTTAATTTGCTTAAATATGATGGCAACCAAGTGGGTTAGGTCAAGGCATTTCACCACCTAAAGAAGAACAGTGCGTGGTACTTTCTTCCCTCTAAATCATAGGACATGGCAGAAAATCCCCTTCCTTAGTCCCAACACAACAATACACCAAGTTGTCAGCAACTTACTGCTTTTTCACGGCACATCAAAGTTGCCACTCCTGCCAGCCACCTCAGTCGGCCCTGGCACCCCAATGAAATACAAAAGGGAATTTGCAGCAGCCGCGTTTGTTCTTATTCTGTTTCTTTAAATTGTACTTGGAGGCTTTGAGGTACAATGATGTACTGAAAATATAAATACTTTCACAAATACTGCATTTTCTCAGCTCTAAAATAATCAGTGAAAACACTGTTTAAAAAACAGAAGTGAAATTGGAGGGTCACATTGTCATTGAAAGAGCCTGTAAAACGACCGTGAGTGAGACATGCTGTGCACACCATAAAAGCCTCATGAACAAAGTTTGCATGGGTAGGGGGAGCACTGGAGAGCAGAGCCACAGGCACCACCTCCTGGCGCAATTCTGCCCCTCAGATTTTGAGAGGTAAAGAGCCTAGCAATATTCTTTCCATTATGAAGACATACTTATGCCACGTAAATGACTCTTTCCATAGCTGAGCCAGCATAAATGTCATCCCAAATTAAATTGCTGCTCCTTGTACAATACTCTCTTTGCAAACCTGCTGGGGCTGTGCAAGGGACAAACAGATAATGAGCAGTTTTGAGTGACAGGATGGACAAAGACCTGGCAGAGGTGGCACTCCTGAGTTTGGAACTGCTAAGGAGGCTTATCCTAGGGGAAAATGAGCATTTCAGCCACCACCGTGCTCTCCACTAGACATAAGCCACTCACTAGCAGCCGTCCCCAACCAGGTGCCTTTCAGACATGTTTGGGCTTCAGTACCCAGAATTCCCAGTCAATGACCCTGCCGGATGGGAATCCTGGGAGTTGCAGTACAAATGCTTCTGAAGGCCACCAAGCTGGGGAAACCTGCACTAGAGAATGGAATGAAATAGTGGTAGCGTTGAAAGGGGTCTACAAGGCTATTGAGTCCAGCCCCCTGCTCCGCTTCCACATGTGGTCACCCATATGGGTGTAGGCTTGATTCTTTCCAGCTTAGCAAAAGTGACTCAACATGCTAGCACAACTTATAGCTATATAGGCAGATAAGCCTGGAGGTACTCCAGTACCAGGTTGAGGCATGGAGTGAATGGAACAAGCCCCTATTCTTATGGTCTGCTTAACTCTGCCTTGTTTTCATAATTATTATTATCATCAAAGAATCAATGAGGCATGAGCTCCTTGAAGTTCTCAGATTTCCACCTTGAACCATGTTCTGCTTCATTCTTGAAAGACGCTTTTGTTGTTCAAATGGGAAAACTACACATTTGGGTATACATTCTCCCTCTCACTTAACTAAAAGGTGAAAGAGTGCAGTTTTAAAGTGCATCTTTCTTTTACTGAGCACATTTTGCAAACATGATTGCAAGCTCAGGAATATGAAAGCCTTAACTGAAAAATGCACTCATGCTCAGAATTGTGAACCAGGCAGGTTCTGATTATAATCAATGCATTTGTTTGTCAATGCATTCTGAAAAAATGCTTGCATATTTCTACTTAGAAAACTCCTCACCTCTGCAGGTTTTACAGTCGTAGAAAAGCAGAAAAAACAACTATTGTGAGGCTGCAATTGGCCTGCCATATGTAGTTGATGGGCAATATGTGTTCCATGCTTATGCAGTACCGTCGTCATCATTGCCTGCATAGCTACACATCAAGCTAGCGTGTCAATTCACTTTGGCTATGCAGGAAAGGTACAGGCCTGCACCCAGATGGGGGACCACATGTGGAAGCGGAGTAGGGGTTGGATTTGATGGCCTTATAGGTCCCTTCCAACTCTACTTCCATTCCATCTGAATTTTAGCATGCTTTACACATAGAAAAGATACTGATGCAAGTTTTAGTTCATGCAACTAATATTCAGCTCACTGAAATGTCCTGCCATGGTATGAAAGGCAGGGTTGTTCTTAACTCACCTGCTGCCCACCACATAACCTGAGGGCTTGCTTATTATCCCATGGATGCCACCATGGCCTTGTCTTCCCCTGCTCTGTGAACCTACATTCTGTTTCTTAGTTCTTATCAATAAAAAGCAGCAATAGACTTTCCAACAAGTAGGCTATGCTAAGGTGAGGTGGAATGCCTCTCAAGTTAAAGAATTCAGGGCCATTTCCAATAATTTTTTGAAAAAAATCAGTAGTAGTAGTAATCAATTCCAAATCAGAAGACAAGCAAAGAATGACACTACAACAAAACAAAGCTATCCCTGCTCTTTATAGCTTATTGACAATAGCACGTGACTTCTCCAGACACTTTGAGGGGACTTCTAAACACTGAGAGGAGCCCTGGCCCCAAATCATGGCTTACTCCACTCTGAGCAATCCTGCTAGAAACAAACCTAAGCTAGCTTGTCATGCCAGGTCCTTGAGGGAGGAGACTAAGGAAGACGCAACTATTACCATCACTCGAGAACAAGGAGAAATGTGTGCTGTTAACACACCCAGCACAGTCCAAGCCTGGTCCCAGAACACTCAAGATCTTAGTGGCCTTGTCTCTTGGGATGGATGAGTGGAAGACATTGAGATGAGAAGTTCATGTGACTTGTTCGTAGTGTCGACCACAAGCCGTTAGAGAAGAGAGAAAGCAATAAGAAATTGTTAGGTTTTAACTGCCAGGAGAGGCCTGTGGGATAGCACTTTCCAAATGTGTATTCAGTAAACCGTATGTTATCTTTCATAGAAATGGTTTTGTTTTTTCCAGATTATCCTCAAATTGAAACTGAGGTGGCTTGGCTGAATGAGGTCCCTGGAGGAATACAGCAAGGTTTGGGCAAACAAGCCAGTGTTGCACATGGTCTAAAGCTAGGCTGAAGGCCCAACAAGGCCGGAGGTTAACAGGATGCTGCCATTGTTACCCATGGGGACTTAATATGTTCGTAAATATGACCTGTGCCTGCCCTGCAGTTTTGACTAGGGCTGTGTAGAGCCCTCCCCGCACACACCACGCTGCAAGTCTGACTCCCTCCATCACAGCCAGCGATTTATGTTTGAAGCTTCAGCCAGGCAATGGCTACACATGAGAATCATGTCACGTCTGCTTTTCCCTGGGAAACATGGCTGAGTGAAGAGTAGCTGCTAGCCATGTGCCCTATTTTGCAGAGGACCATCCTCTACTTGAAACTGTCCTCTCTTGGAAGGTCTACCTGGAACAGCAGAGTGAACAGGTGAGCACGTAGCCAGTCACCTGGTTTGAGCCTTCCACACACTGTTGAGATGTACTGCATTGTAATGTAAATTTTTCCACAGATGCAGATTAGCATATGCAAATGTTATGCAAAATGGTATTGTATTTTTTAGCAATTCATGAGTGGCCACCCTGCAGATAAGGGAGATGTCAGAGCTCCAGGGAGAAGTTGCATTCCCTTAGTCAAAATGTAACTACATCATGAATTTGCATAAAGTGCCCTAATTAAACTTTCTTGGTGTGATTTTAATAACTGGAACAACACATTCCTACAGAGAGAGGTTAATTCCTTTAGGCCACTAGTATCCTGCTTTGTCTGCATTTCCGTTCCCAGGAGAAGAAATAACAAGTTTCTGCTGATGGAGCTGCATTCCCACTATAGAACTGTCACCCAAGCAATTTGTTATGCACAGGTGTGACGTCAGAGCCATGTCTCACTAACTCTGCTGTCAATCAAACACCCTAGTAACCTGGGGATCAGATTTGGAATGTCTGCAATGCAAGCTCTTTTGTTTCATCTTCCTTCCACTGTGATTTATTCAGATTATTATTATTATGGCACCGGCTTGATGCATGAAAATTTATAGAGTATAAGAGGATAGTCTCCTGCCCTGGGGAGCTTATATTCTAAAATTTGATACAAGGAGGACAGAAGGGGAAGGACAGGTTAGCAGGGGTCAATAGGAGAAGTGATGCGCAGTTATGGTAGAGTAGCCATCTCCAGCCTGATGCTTTTCTGATGGCCAATACATCTGTGGAGAGACAGGTTGAGGAAGGATGTGGCAGGGCTTGGGAGCAGAGCAGGGCTGGAGGACTTGTGGCCTCCACGTGTCGCTGGACCGAGGTGTCGCAGGCTGATGATCAGTCCTAGCCAATATAGACAGCGGTGAGGAATTATGAGCATTGCAGCCCAAGACCATCAGAAAGGCCTCCGGTTCTCCAAGCCTGTATGAGAGAATTATGCCAAAGACTTCATGGATAAGTTGGGATTTGACTGATGACATGAAAGAGGTAGCATTGTGTACGTGTTCAGGGTGGTCTTTCCTACTAAAATTAGTGACTAACCCTGACTTCTTCAGCTGCAGTTCACAGCCGTGGCTTTGCTGATTTTAAATTGCCTACTTACTTTTCCTAAAAAGAAAAGCTCAGTCATTCGGGTGCACAGAATTTCCACATTGCGGTGGCCATTCTTGTATCTGTGCATGTTGCTGCCATGAAAAGTCAAAAGCAAGGAACACTAAGAGCCTTCGCACTGCCTTCATCTGCAAGCCAGCATGATGTTGAGGCCAGAACGCTGGACTAAGGACAGGAAGACCTGTGATCAAATCCCCACTTAGCCATGAGATGCATAGAATTACATTAGAACAGTCACAGAAAAGGGGGAGGGTCCCTCAATCCCTGATGGAGCACATGTTTCACATGCAGAAAGCTCTGGATCCAACCTGTAGCATCTCTAGGTAAGGCTGGAGAGTGCCAATTCCTATGTCTTCCTATTGTGGCTTCCTATTGTAGGGACTGGGACCACCTCTCCCAAAATGCAGCATTCCCAAATCGGTTAACGCAGACTATGAATCTGAGCTGGATGATGAGGCAGGGTTAGCATTCTTAGCTGATGTTGTGCTCGTCCTGTTTTGCTTCTGCTTGTTAAGAGCACTTTCCAGTTTTGGAGTTCTGTTTTGTTAAAGTGGAGAAAATGGGATATTATTTCTAAAAGCAAAATAAAAGCTTGTTCCCTAGTTGTGTATTTGAGCTATTCTGCTGTAGCAGTGCCAACGAGAGGCCATGTTACAGAAAACAGGCTCTTTGTGTATTGCTCAGATCATCAAGCCTGCGACAAAACTGAAAGTGGGTACAAACAATCAACAACCTCATGTAGAAAAGCTGAGAGACACACCAAGCAATTCTGCCATCCTGCTGTGCTAACAGTGGATTGACTGCAAGGACATCCATCCACATAACACTTTTGGTCCGCGTGCTTATATAGTACTCAAACAATGCCTCTCTCTGGAGACCAGCACACTGGGGACGTGCAGAAGCGGCAGAAACTATTTCAGGGACACAGTAGATGCGATGACTTGCCCAAAGTCCTATATCTGGCATTGACGCCAAAACTCAACTTTCTCAAAATCAAGTAAATTATGATATTAAAAGGCACTTCTTAACCTGTCCTCCAGATTTGTTGGACTACAACTCTCATGGACCGGTGGGAGCTGCGGTCCAGCGCATCAGGAAGGTTCCAGGCTGAGGACGGTAGGCAAAGAAGGGAACTGCCCTTTTCTTTTGCTCAATCACTCCTGCTCCTGAAATCTCATAGTTCTAACATTTGACTTTTTGAGTCATGCTTTGTTGGTAAATCACAGGAAATGCATTGTTTGCTTTTAACAGGTCAGTAAATCCGCCCTTGTACTCTAGGAGGTCATTGACCTTCTTTAATCTGTAGTATCTGATTGCATAACAGAGACACTAAAAAAAAAAAAAGCTTGTATTTAATCTTTGTTTTCCTTCCATCTCAAGCAGGGCAGACAGGGCTGCTGCTGCTGCACAGTACTGAGAACACATGGTGGTTGTGCTGATCTCAAAGAAAGAAATGCAACTGCAAGCAAAGCAGCAGCAAGCTTCCTGATCCAGCTTAGAACAAAAACCCAGACTGAGATCTGAATCCTGAAATACCATTAGTTTCATTTGGGTTTTCCAGTTAAATACACACAAGGTGACAGACTACAGCTCAAAGCATGTTCCCATAATTTGGCCATTCCCTACTCTGATTGACAGCGCTTGCCAAAGTCTCAGGAAGGGATCTCTTCCCACCTCTATGATCTGCAATCCCTTTTGCATTCTTGTTTTAAAAAGAGCTGCCGGGGATACAGGATGAGATATGATGCATGCAAGGAATGCTTTGCCATTGATCTACCAGCCTTCCATGCTCCATATGGCAGGATGTTCCATTGCTCTAGTGACATCTTCAGAGCAGGTTTAAAATGTGGCTCCTTTCACTCCTTTCATATCAGGATTACTCTTCCCTGGAAGCCAGGAAACTATGGCATCTGAACAGACCACTCCATTTGTCTTGCCCTGTGGTTCTTTCCTGCAATATTAGTGGCAATTCAGCCATACAAAAATGGTGCCCAAAGTACTTCAGTTCACATATGCATAAGGTCTATATGTGATTGAACCTCAACTCTCAGGAATGTGTATATTAATGCATTCAACTTGATGCGATGTTCCATACTTCCCTTACCATGGCAGACTTTACTCTTGCCTATCAATTTGTGAATAAGACTGTCAGTTTCACCACTTAACAGAAAAGCTGCCTCGTACTGACACAGGCCCTTGTCCCATGTAGTCCAGGATTGTCAACACTGACTGGCAGCAGCTCTCCAAGGCTACAAGGCATGATTTTTCCATCCCTGAGACCTGCATGCAAAGCACTTGTCCTGCCACTGAGATCTAACCCAACCCCTGTATACTAATGGAGCTCAATATGCCTCCTAGAATATCCAGTAATTTGCAACAGTGCTGGGAAGCCTGAATAAGCACATAATCTGGTCTCTGATAATATACATTCAGAAATCATTTTTCCCATAACTAGCTATCAAATTTGAACCAGAAGGGGTCCATCAGTAAGGACAGTAGTCCTGTACATGCAATACCTTGTTGGCCACTCTGCAGACCCCCTTGAAATGATGTTCCACAGGTGCCAATATTCTATAACCAGTAGCTATATAAAATATCTGCCAGTTCTCTTGTGACCGTGTTCCTATTTAATTGTCCTATTACAGTGCAATCCTAAGTATAGGATCGTGCCTGCAGTGTTCAGTATATCAAGGCATCTCTGTTTTTGTGGGTTTGCTATGTAACTTGGAAATTAGAAATTTGTTCCCAGTTTTCAAACAATCATCTAAATTATGATGATTTAGGAGACCAATTTTTGGCATTTGGAGAACAAAAAGGCTATAGAAGGCAATTGAGAACACCTCCACAGTATTGATTAGGGTTTGTTCCTCATCATTTCCCATCTGTCTCAAGATTCTGAACAGCTGCAAAATTAAGCAAAAAGCTCTCTTCTCATTGTACCTTGAAAGACCAACATACTTACAATCTGGGAAAAGAGTAAGCACCATCCTCATGCATTGAATAAGCAGAATAGACAGAGTCTGGGGCACCATTCACACAACCATTTTAGATGAAAGCATGTACTCCTTGACCCAGACTGACTGTGACATGTTACTGACCATGTCAAGTTACTGTGACATGGTCAGATATTTTTAATATTGCCACTCATAATGATGGCCTTCTGAAATGATGCTAAAAGACCAAACCATTAAAGTTATTTTCTCCTGATGTGAATTAAAGGTTTTTTTGTATGCCCCTCTCCAACTGACCTACAGCTTGCAGATTCAAGCCAGAGTTGTTTCTTCCTATTCCCACTTTTATTTAACTTCCAAGAAACACTTGATCCAACAGCAAGACTTTTGCAATATTCACTCATCAGTTCCTTTAATTAGGAATATGATGTCTTTTTAATGAAGCAAAATAACTATGCACTCACAAACTGCAGAAGAATGCTAGTTCTTTCCAGTACAAAAATTGGCTCTGTCTTGCAGTCCCTTGTCAATTCCAAAACTTGTTGCACAATCACCTCCTCCTGAGCTTTTAATAGCACACATAAAAAGGTTAGGTAGGTGAACATTTCCCATCACATTACAGATTCCAAGAAAAGATTTGCTTGCTTCATATCTTCATGTCAGGCTGCTGCTAAAAACATAGGAACAGTGCTAGTTAATTAATCTCATATTTCTTATATTATCTTTTTTCATTGTGTTTTGCCTTCTCTCCAGACTTGTCCTCAAACTAACTTAAAACAATATAATTCCTTCCACTGGCAAATTCAAGTGCAGAAAGGACTAGCCAAGACCCAGCCTCTGAGAAATACTAAGAGCGTATTAGCGTAGGGAAGTTGGAGAAATCTGCAATAGACTAATATGAATTAGAATGTCTAAGAATTTGATTCATAGATTCTGCAGCAGTCTGCTTTTCCTTACTTGCAGACTAGTGGAATATATATTTTTTAACTTTCCCATAATTTCAAAAAAATTTAGCCATGGAAAAATACAAAAGTAAATTAAAACACTGACCAAAATTGTGGATTCACCTCACAAGCTAAAACATGAAAATGAGCAAGGGTGGATTTATATATTAGGGAGAATTTCACATTTTTCAGGACTGCAAGTTTGTGCAAGTACATACAACTGGTGCTTGACAATCCAAAAATTACAGACATAATGGATTCGTGTGTGAAACCCAGGATTTGCAGCACTGAGTGTGTGTGTGTGTGTCTGTGTGCGTGTGTGCACACATGTTTGCCTGAGACCAACCAACCTGCAAAAAACAGTTCAATGAGCACTGACCAGGCTCAGTAGCAATAAAATGTCCAATGACAGCTAGAAAAGAAAAAAATGGAGAAACGCTGGGGAAAGCAGAATGCTCTGCTTGGAGGGAATGGCTACCTGGACCTCTGAATGAAAGCTTTCCTTTCCGGAAGCAGGAGACACAGCGACATTTTACTGTAGGGCCCACTTAAAAGGACAGGAATATTACAATAAAATCAGCAGCAAATAAAGCAACCAATTAATATTTGTTAAATTTTTAAAAACAGCCGAAAATTAGATTCTATCAGAGGCCTGAGTAAATAGCAAATATGTTCCACTGGTTCCTTAAAATTAGATTGTGGGCACTGGGCAATTGTGGTTAGGGAAGGGATTCCAGAATCTGGCAGCCACCAGAGAGCAGGCCCTGTCTTTGATAGTTCTCCACCACACCTCTGAAAAGTTACTTCATAGAAAGTAAATATTCTACACAGAAAAATAATAAAACAGGCCAAGGTGTGTTCTTGGCACATGGCAAACAACATCCCAGATCCACAAAACTCTCTGCATGCAGAGAAAATATACTGTTAAATTATTTTATGTCATAATTCATACTATTTTTATTTAAATAAGTAATTAGATTATATCTGCTGGAATGTAATAATGTTCTTCCTCCTTGATTCCCCTTTCTTTGTCTCTTCATTTCCTGGAATCCATCGCAGAGTTATTTTCTTGCATTAATTAAAACTAATAAGCAGACCAGTAGAGTGACTTCTGAATTTAAAATCTATGGGCGATGACTCCTGAAGATGATGGAGAGAACTTGGCAGCAAGACAAGATTGTTTTCTGCCCCCTCCTTTTCTGCTCTCCGCTGCGCTCAAAATAGCAGTGCCATGTAGGCTTCCCCTGGTGGCCTGGATCAAGCTCACGCAGCATCTGTAAGTGCTCTGCACACTTTCCGCATGCCACCAACTTCATTCCACTTCCTATCCCAGGGTTGTGCAGACTTCAGGCTTTTGAGATGTATAGGGTGGCCCCTTGAGAATTACCCCAAAAGAGGAAATGCATCACTGACAAATGAACAAGGTTGCTGATTTGCATAAACAGCCACTGTTGTATGGTGGTTGGGGTGCTGACCTAGGACAAGAGTTGGCAACTCTTGAGAAAGACCATAAGGTTGGGACAGAGCATCTGCTTCCAGTGCAGAAGGCTGTGGGTTTAATCCCCAGTATCTCCGGGTAAAGCAAGGAAAGACTCCTGCTAGAAACTCAGGAGGGCTGTTGACAATCCTTGTTCACACCTGCTAGGCTAGATGGATTGATGCTTGCAAGGCAGTTTCCTCTGTTTCTAATTTCTGGGCCTTAAGGGTTTTTTTGACTTGCACCTCCCACCAGATCTCATCACTGGTATGTTGTTTGGGGATGATGCAAGGTTGTAGTCCAAAATGCTACCTGCACACCTCTGGCATAGGAAAAGAAACCCTTGAGTTCAAATCCCCACGCCGCTATGAAACTCACCAGGTGACCCTGGGCCTGCCACTCAGCCTCACCTATCTGAGAGGGTTACTAAAAGTCTTAAAAGTAAGGTGGTGTGGGGAGGCCATCATGTAGGGCACCCTGAGCACCTTGGAGAAAAGGTGGCATAATAAAAAAACAAGAGAACTTTTTGACATTTTGCTCCAGAGGTGAGAAAAGCTTCGCTAACCTCTTGCTGAGGAGATATTGGCAAGCGGAAAAATTGGGAAATGAACCTTTTCTCAACCCTGGAGCACTATGACATATCAAACTGCAGCTGCTGCCTCCCCACCTCCACTCTTTCTGTGCAAACATTACAGGTACCAGAGATACCGGCCTTTGATTGCATCCATGTGAGGCACAATCAGCATGAGGCAGGTGAGCATTAGAATGTGAAGAATGAACATGACGCTCTGCATACTGAAGTGGTCCAGCTGTATCTCCTGTTCAGTGTTGGGGGAAATGGATGCTACTCATCATGGACCAGTGTGACCATCTTTTCTTCTTTCTATGTGCCTACAGGATAGGACACACTGACTAAAGAGAATTACTCCCAGTGGCTGAGATTCCTGTCTAGATTCTCTCTTCAAATGGATGGCATTTAGCTCTCAGCATACGCCTCCTACTGTTATGGCTGTTAGAGACATGTGGCATTAATAGCACACAATTACATCTTACTCCATTTTGACATGCTAAATTGACTCTATGGCAAAATCTAAGTTTAAAAATTGGTAAGAAAATGGTTTCCTGGTGGACATGAACAGATGTTTGTTGTTGTTAGTTGCAAAGTTGTGTCTGACCCATCATGACCCCATGGACAACACTCCTCCAGGCCTTCCTGTCCTCCACCATCCCCCGGAGTCCACCTAAGCTCACACCAACTGCTTCAGTGACTCCATCCAGCCACCTCATTCTCTGCCATCCCCTTCTCCTTTTGCCCAATTGTTCCCAGCATTAGGCTCTTCTCCAGTGAGTCCCTCCTTCTGATGAAAATCTTTGGTACTGAAGATGAGTTCTCATTCTTGGCTTGCCCACTAAGACTCAATGGCAATACTTGCAATTGCAAGATTCATTAGAATTTAAGTAGGGCCCTGCTGCTTTTACAGCTTCAGAGTCCTTTTTGCTATTAGAAGCACTTATTGAGGTTGATCAGTTATATTGATCCACAATGCATGTTTATGAAAACATACTGTCCATGAATACATTTGATATGCAAGATTTTAAGCAGGAATGGAATAAGGAACTGAACTGTTCCATTTTGCTGAGTCAATAGATGGCTGCTTTAGCATCTGTATTCGGAACATCTATGGAACTTAGGTAACATTTATTCAGCAAAAACTCTTCTGTATGTCTCTTGGATGCCATAATATTTATTTAAGAAGCATTTGTCTAAGTTGACAAATTGCTGGAGTTGTAAAATCTCCTGGGTTGGCAATGCCTATAGTTGCCTCTTTGAGAGAGAAGGTTATTATATTGGGAAAGTTTGTATTGGAACACTCTTTAATATTTACTGTCCTCTTCAATTCCTTGAAGTTAAGCACAGTCAACACAGCATAAATGGGTTTTCCATGCCCTTTTGAAGCTAACAACACAATCCAAATGATCTGAACTTGGAAGACTGTAGGCATTCTGTGGCTGGAAGACAGAAAATAGATGCAGAGATCACCTCACCCCACCTTACAAAAAACTTACGAGAGTTGACTTCAGCCATCTAAGTGTTTTGCCCTGGAACATGATGTGGCTGGGGCACCGTGAAAATACAGCATATGTTGGTGATGCCCACTTTCTTCCCTTGTCACCTCTTGGGAAACCCAGAAATGTTTTACAAAGATTTTTGACTTCAGAGCTCATTTAGACTCTGTCTAGCTGGCCATAGGATTGTGACATAAAAGACTGATATTACCACCCTACAAGGATTATTGCTCACCTCCTCTGATGCAATGGCTTGAGGACATAATGATGCTTTCAATATTTGAATGGGTGCCCTCTACACACAACTTATGAAGGGATACATAGCAATTTATTTCATTTGTCTTTTTTGAAGTTTATGTATAATTCTTAGAAAGCTGTATATTCATATACAAACACATTTCTTATGCATGTACTGAACTTGATCTAGAACTTCTTGCTCTAATGTTAGAATCCCCCTTCCTCTTTACAGTTTTGTTCTGCTGACATTGTCTAATAAAAATAATTAAAAGTGATACAACTTACTGAAAACAAAATTGATTGGTCACCATCCAGTTAAAACAGAGTTGTTATGAGGATTAAACAAGGTGAAGATTCTGCATTTTGCTCTGAGTTGCACAAAGAAAGAGCAAGATAATGATTTTATGTATTAATAAGTAAACCAAAATCAATTTGATCATCATTTGCAACTAAATAATAGCAAATGAACTCCTTAGTCTGCTGCTGTTTCATGTTGGATCCCCATGCCCCTCCCCAGTTTGAGTATGTTATATAACAGTTTTGCACAGATCAAAGGATTAGGAGCAAATGCAGGTTTCTTAATAATCACTTTCTGATCAGCCTCAGTTGGTAGAATCCCACACTGTTTCCCAACCAAGTAAAAGGAGGAATCCCAGGTGTGAAAGGAAATGTTCAGTCAATTAAACACCGTGGGCTTGGGATTCAGGAGAGACAGCCCCAAGCCAGTGCTCATGGAAGCATCTTCCCCTTATTTATTTATTAGAGTTATATCCTGCATTTTTCATTTTTCTTTTTAAGAACTCAAAGTGACTTACATAATTCTCCTCCTCCTGCTCTCAATCATATCCCCAGAACAACCCTGCAAAATAGGTTGAGCTGAGAATCTGAGACTGGCCCAAAGTCACCCACTTGGCTCCATAGCTATGCAGAGATTTTTTTCAGGGAGCTTTTAAAATGAACTATCTCCTTTTTAAACTTTTTTAAAGGAGGAAAAACATCTCTCCATGAACACAGTCTGTGCATAGTTCTTGGCTAGTATCAACTGTATTGTTTCTTTTCTTGAGTTGCATCTGATCTTATAGCCTGATATGCAAAGTTTAAGCAGGAAAAAGAGAAGACATGAGGAAAGCGGAACCTAACTCATTTCTCTGCATTAAAAAGTTTTAAAGGTGGAAATTCAAAGTGATATGTGTGTGATTGAGAGAGAGTGTCAGTCTGTGGCTGGCAAGGAGGGATGATTGGGAATCATTTGCTGTGTGCTTGCCTGCATCTTGAGCCCTTGCATGTTTTGCAGTCTCTGCACAGGCCTCTGAGTAATTTCTGGATTGGGATTAGAAGCATTAACTAAAATCTCCTAATTTACCCAGAATCTTCTCTGTAATAGTATTCAGTGGAGGAGCCATCTGGACCAGGCATGTTATTAGCTTAGGAAAATTTAACTGCTTTGCAAATCTCATCCAATTTCATAGACTTGCTCCACTTTTCCTGCAGTGCACTCTGGGAAGGCTGGGCATCACTTTGACTTTGCCCATTTTCCTGTGTCAGCATCCACAGCTGCAGACTTCTGCCTACAATGCACTAATGTAAGTGAAGTGTGTATCTTGGGACATGCTCTGCAATATTCTGACCCTTGAGGCTGCCTCTGTGCATAGGCAGATGAACCTTGTGGGATTCTGTAAGGTCTAGATCTTGTCATAGATGGAGGGGATGCAGTGGAGGTGGTTTACCTGCATTGCAGCAAGGCCTTTGACAAAGTGCTGCATGATATCTCGATTGAGAAATTGTTGAGCTTTGGGATAGATTGATGCACTGTCTGATGGATTAGGACCTAGTTGATGGACCACAAGCAGAGGGTGACTATCGGTGGGGAATCATCAGAGTAGCAGCAGATTGCCCAGGGCTCAGTTCTGGGACTGATTCTTTTCAACCTTTTTCCCAATGACCTGGAGGAGAGGATAACCAGTCTGCTGCCTAAATTTGTGGATGATACCAATGTGGGGGTGGTGGCCACAACTGAGGAGCAGCTGATCCAGATCCAGATCCAAATGGACATAGCCTGTCCATTTTCATAGGACAGGCTATGAAAATGGGCAGGGGAAAACAGGATGGCACTCAGTGTGGATAAGTGCAAGGTCTTGCACTTGGGATACAGAAATGGGTGTCCCAGGTACAGGATGGGAGACAAGTGCATGGAGAGCAGCACTTGTAAAAGGGATCTTGGGGTAATTGTCGACAGCAGGCTGAACAAGAGCCAGTGGTGTGACAAACACCACCCTTGGATGTATAGCCAGAACTGTGGCTTCCAGATCTAGGGAGGTGTTGATACTGCTTTACATGACTCTGGTGTGCCCACAACTGGAATACCGTTTCCAGTTCTGGGCTCCACTTTATACGACAGACATAGCTAGGTTCGAGTCAGTTCAGCACAGGGTCACAAGAACAGCAGCCAGGTTGGGAGGGATGTTATATGAGGAGAGATTGAGGGAACTGGGTCTTTTCAGCCTGGAGAAGAGGATACTCCGAGGGGATCTTTTAGCAACTTATAGGTATGTGAGGGGATGTCATGTGGAGGAGGGCCGTGACCTGTTCCTCCCTGCAATGGAGGGCAGGATGCATTCCAGTGGGGCAAAGCTCAGGAACCAGGCTTCGGGTTGGATGTCAGGAAGTACTTTCTGATGGTTAGGACCCCTAGGATATGGAGTGGGCTTCCAAGGGAGGTGGTGGAGGCCCCATCAGGGAGGGTGTTCAAGGAAAGATTGGGCAACCACCCTTTGGGGATTTTACATGAGCAGAGCCGGCTGGAGTCAGGGGTGGCCTAGGAGGCCCCTTCTGACTCACTTTGTTTCTTTGTTTCTAATTGCACAAGATCAGGCCAGCTCAGGTCTGTGTTTTTTCTGCTTACTTGGCAACCCCAGTCTTATTCATTCTTCCTTTCATTTATACCACCTTTCAGTGAAGCAAACGGCACTCAAGACAGTTTATGGTCATAAATACAACTCAGTTAAAACCATAATAAAACAAATGCATTAGATTTTAATTAAAACACACCATTCACAGAATAAAATCAGCACCCAAGTCAACCGTCCCATCACCACCCCAAAAGCCTATTTGAATGTAAACTTGTTTGCTTGCGAGGAGAAGAAGAGCTGAGAGGGGGAAAGTAGCGTCCTGTGGCAGGGCATCCTACTGTCTAGGAGCCGCTGCCAAGAAGGCCTTCTTTCACGTCATTTTGAAGGCGGCACTGTTGAAAGAGGGGCCTCTCCCAAGGACCCTAAGACTCAGGCAGACTCATCTGGAAGAAAGTAGACTTTCCCATAGCCTGGTCCGAAGGCATATAGGGCTTTAAGCACTGTGACAGCACTTGGAATTCTGCCTGAGAGTAGACTGGCATCCAGTAACGCTGCTGCAACAAAGCGCGTCAAGGGCCCCTTGTACTTGTCCCCAGTCAGCAGCCTGGCCGCAGCATTCTGACAAGCTGAAGTTTTTGAATGGTTTTCTAATTAGTCCTGCCCTGTCGCAATGTGATCTGAACAGCGCCAGACTCTTGGCTGAACATAACAAGTTTTATATGAACTGCCAGGTTCCCTTCTAATTTCCGTCTTTCCTTCTTTATTAGCTTCTTGCACTCTCTTCTTTTCATGAATTTGGAGGGTGTGACCATCTGGAGAACAAAGGAGCAGCTTGGAGCCCCCATATACTCTACTGGGATATTTGACCCTTTGGAGAATGTTGGCATCCATGTTTGCCAGCTCATCCAGTGGAAAACATCTTACTCACCCAGAATTCATCACGACAAATCAGCCACAAATGCAGGGAAATGTAACCAAACAGTTCCTAGGAAATAAGCTGACATTTTATGCCATCTTTTTTATAAGAGGCTTACAAAACAAAATAATAAAATAAAAACTTTCAAATTACAAGGTGCTTTTGCCCGGGAGTAAACTACCAAGTCCAAACCTGTGCACAATACTGATATATCCTAGTGCAATCTATTTCTCCCTAGCTGCCATCTCCACAGAATTAGGGTCTGGAAACTATAGGACAAAGATAGGTAAAGAGGAAAAAGCATTTCTAGGCTCCCCTTGTTCAGTGCTGGCTCCAGGTCTTTGGTGTCCTCAATGGATGCCCTCCCTAAGAGAGCCTGCCTCCTCTTCCACCAACTGCTAAGGCTCTTCATCCTGCTTCTTAGCACTACTGTCACTTGCCGGAATGGCAGAGGGCTAGCAAGCAAGTAGACTGCGGAAGCTTCATCCACTCAGCTCCTCAGTTAGAGGCTGGTGAGCAAAGAGGGGCCAATGGTAAAGCACACCAGCAAGTCTGGGGGGTGGGGCGGCTCTCTGATGGGGTCCCTGCTGAGGTGTGGGCCCCAAGCAGGTGCACAGCCACCCGGACCCTTGGTGCTGGTCCTGCAGCCACTAATGTGGGTGTGCAAAACCCCACACTGAACTGTTTTGTCTGTGGGTGGTTCCATTTTTCTGCAGTGCTTATATGCACAGAAGCACCAAAGTGCTTTTTAGAAGGAGTAATTGTCCTTGTCATCATTGTTATGATGATGATGAGGAGGAGGAGGAGGATTTCTGTATCTCTTAATAGCCAAGTTCTTTGGGCAGTTTACAATAGTAATCAAGGAAACATGCAGAAAAAAAGAACAAAACTTTTCTGCGACTCCCACTGAAATAAGACCAAATGTCAGTCCATGTTTCCTACAACCTCAGCTATGACTTGTAATATACATTCATGATACCAATTCAAATAAAACACTATGTACTTCGTTGACTTATTTGCAAAATGGCAAAGTTGTATAAATGTTGCCCATACTAATGTAACATTTATTGGTTTCCCCTGCCTTATTTCATTTGGCATATAATGTAAAAGCTTTTCTGTTATCTTAAAGACTATATGTCAGCATAGCCATTCCTTTCCAAAAATCTGATCGCAGAAGTGCTTAGTGTTTTTAAAATATTTTTGTTCCTAGCGGTTCTTCAGTGAGTGCAGACAGAAATGCTACTTGGATTGTTTGTGGCATCCTGGTCTCTGCAGCAAAGGTGGGCAGATTTCAAATATTTTGGATCTGCTTTGGTTTGGTTTGGTTTTTTACAGGACTGCTGTGATCCACCAATCCGAACCAGGCACAAAAGACATGTACTCATGATCCTAACAACTTAACCTCTTTTGGTGACAGGACAATCACCAGTGCTGTAAATGAAGACCGTAACAGGTGACAGGACAATCACCAGTGCCGTAAATGAATCCTGGACAGGTTCACACAGGATTAGATGGTCTTTCAGATATCTCAGCTCCAAGCTTTTGGGTCTTTATGAATAAGAAACAGCACTTTAAATTGGGCACAGAAACAAATATGAAGCCAGCACCAGACATGTGGAATGCTGTACGGTCCCTAAGGTACACATGAGAAAGTAATCTGGCTGCTCCATTTTGCAGAAGTTGCACTACCTGTATATTTATCAAAGGGTGGCCTCCCCAGAGAGTACATTGCAGTAGTCTAAACAGGAACTGCCCACAACATGCATTTCTGTGGCCAGTTCTGTGTACTACAGACAAGTATACAACTGGCACACAAAGTGAAATTGGGCAAAGTCACACTTGGTCATGAACACCACCTGAATCAGGAGTGGAGTCAAATCCAGGAGCACTCCCAAGTTCCATCCTTTAGAGAGTGCAAACCCATCCAGAAGAAATGCTCCCAAGCCTGCCCCAGACTGTCTGGTGACCACTGGCCTTTGCCTTGCCAGGAGTGAGCACTATTATTCATATTCCCCCAATTTTCCTGTTGAGACCAATGCATAGTCGTCAAACAAAATATAAAAATATGTGCTAATGAACAGCACCAGCTGACACATGTCTGCTCAGAAATAAGGCTTATTGAGTTCAATGAGAGCTGCTCCTAGGAAAGTAAGTACAGGATTTCAGCCTAAGCCTCAGGTATACCAGGGGCCAAAGGAATGTTGGTATATTCAGTGAACATGCGTGGAAGCCATTTCTTGTTTCCCACCACTTCCTGTATAGACTAATTCACAAAAATATCCTTTGTGGGGCAAGATTTCTATGCTTTTTTAACCAATGTATTTATTGTCTGCAATGAGTCATTTTTCACTTTGTCTCTGCTCAGCTTTCCTCCTACAACTGTATTTTCCTCAATAGTACTTTGGATCAAACTGCTAACTGTCTGATTCATTTATATTATTTTATGGAAGTTTATTTATGGATGTGAGCCACCCCGAGGCTTCGGCGAATGGGGTGGCATAGAAGTCTCCTAAATAAATAAATAAATAAAAATCATACTCTTTTCGTTCAAGAGACATTTTTCAAGGCAATTGAACAAAAGAAACTGTTGGAAGTTTTGCTTTTTGGTTTTGGGGGATTTACTAATTAAGTCAACTCATTGTTTCAGAGAAGAAGCATTCATGAAAACCTAGGTTAAGTCATAAAACATTTGCACTAAGATTTTTCAGAATGCTCTTTCATGGGGGACCTTCTTGTTTAAAGCCCCTTTTAAGAGCCCGTGCTTTTGAGCCCACGCTGGCCTCGTCCAGGCCTCTCCGAATCCTGGGCAGCTGGGCCATACCGTGTGCTCTGTTCCAGTTATGAACTGCTGGTTCTGACAAGTGATTCACCCATTCAGTAGACAAGCCAAGCGCATAAGGACTCTCAGGACGCAGAGCCAAGCACAACCACAGTCGCCCACCAATGATTCGTTTCTGCTTCCTTGCTCCCCCCATGTTTGTCATTTTCTCAGGACTGTCGGAACCTCCAGCAAACATGAAGAAGGTTTTAAAAACTGCATCGGCGCCAAGCAGCATGGCGAAAGACCAGGAATCCTGGAACTGTTGTCCAAAACATCTGGGGGGCACCAAACTGGGGAACAGCAAAAGGAGGGTGAGCAAGCAGCTTGCAGTGGTGAAGCACAGGGCAAGTCCAAACGGGTCTTCTCAGTGCGCCCATCCTGGACTGTGGGCCTTCGGCAGGGGCCCAAACTTGCCTACCCATGAGATGGTTTTATAAAACACAAGTTACGCCTTTGTCTTTATGTTAGCTTTCTGTGGACAGCTCTGTTAAGTGGCTTGACATAATTGGACTCCAGTATAATTGAAGAGTATACAATTGCTGTACATAGGAAGTCTGTAAAAGAGACATTAATTAGATGAGCTAAATCTCTCCAGCTGGCCTTCCGCCTGAAATTACTCCTGGGATCCACATTTTAGGGTACTTCCCCCACCCACCTTCATTGCTTCCGTTGTCTATTCTTCAGCTTAAATTATCTATTTATATTCTTTGTTTAACTTCCAGTCAAGTAATGGGGTATTTGTGAGTCAGTTGAAAATGTCTCCTAAAATTCCTTGCCACCAAACTAAATCCAGAGGAAAAATATCAGCCTTCAATCCCTATATCTTCTCCCTTTTTATCCAACTGTCTCTTCTTTCTAGTCATGATATACTCAAAGTTGGCCTTCACTTCATTCCTCTATTGTCAGCTGCTAACTCTCTGTTCTTTTCTTCAGCTATGCAAGATCCAATCTGGATTGGATCCAGATTAAGTCATACATAGAGCAGACACATTGAAATGTCATAAGGGAATCACTCCCTTCTGTAGGATGAATTAAGGGAATTAAGCAGATGAATTAAGGGACTATTCATCAGTTGCAAAGAGCTCTTCTCAATTCATTGGAAAAAAGCTTACAGAAGAAAGGATGGCAACTCCAGAATAAACAGTTTGGGTCTGCCCTCCACAAGGGATGGTCTTCCAGGAGAGGAAGGGCTCTACTTGCACAAAATCACTGCTCCGTTCTGAGGACTTCTCTTCCATCTCACACCACAGATCATCCCATTCAATAGAGTCTCTTAGTGGACTGGAGAGCTTTCCATGGAAAGCAGAGTATAAGGAAGTCCACTTCCACAAATGCAGTTGATACAGGGTAGATCTAGATCCAATCCATTGTGTGGCAGAAACCCTTTCTCTGGAAAAGCAATGGCCCTTCTAGGGTGTCCAGGTGTCCTCTCTTTCCAGGTGTCCAGGGGTCCTCTTTTTATCCTCTAAGTGAAGGTGTCCACCCTGTTCAGTTTAAAAACAAAAATTAAGAACTGTTGCCCATCCACAGTTAGCACCTGGTCACAGTCTTCCACACTATGCTAAGTTTATCTATTTCTATTAAGATTATAATAATGGTTTCTAAATTTGCATATATAAATATAAATTAGCATATGCAAACTATTTGGAAAATTTATCTTCCTTGCTTTAGCTAGTGGCAAACCAATTTCATCAAGGTGCCACATCCAACTGCCATCAGGTGAGAACAACAAGGCATCTATTTTTCCCCATCAGTTGTACCTTTGCCCGTGAGGCCTTGTGCCCATCTTCAAATAGCCAAGGAATGAAGTTGACGGGCATGTTAGTAGGCCTTAAGCAGTGTGCCAGCCTTAGCTGTGTCTACCAGATTCAGCCAAATATCTGCAACCA
The DNA here is from genome assembly GCF_004798865.1 of Varanus komodoensis. NCBI lineage: Eukaryota > Metazoa > Chordata > Lepidosauria > Squamata > Varanidae > Varanus > Varanus komodoensis. The sequence continues at coordinate 4,219,234 of NW_025335889.1, forward strand.
AGCTATATTTAGGTCTCCTTTCTCTTTTCTGCTTCAGCTTCAGCTACAGCATTGTCATACCTTCCAGTGCTATTTGCCTGGACCAAGTAATAATTAATGGTGCCCTTGCTCAGAGTACAAATGGAACATGTGATGGCTCAGCTAGTTATAAATCACAGCAAAGTTTCCATCTGGTCATAAGTCTATTTATATCGCAGTAGCCCCAATTAACAGAAATGCAGGGACTGGTGGTAAGGACTCTGAAAATGGTTCCTGAAGAGTTTGTATAGTACATGGGGGGATCAGCATCTATTCCATCACCACCACCCCCACCAAAGGGAGAACTCTGTAAAGCTCAAGTAGCACTTTTCCAAAAAGAGGCAAGTGAACAAAGGGAAGCCCTGTTAGGCTTAGCCTCCTCAGCTGAGGTCTAGCTGGTAGCATTGCTATTTATCCATTTTCAAGAAGGGAATGCATCCTCATCCTCATCAAACAAAAACATAGTAACATTTCGGTATGCTCATTTATATGTAAAGATGCTCACTTGGAATTAATAAGTATAATATAAATAGAAATGCAAGTATCTCAACCTAATAGGAAAGACTGTGACCAGGCGATTTATGTGCTTTTTCAATCTGCTGTCCAGATGCTACTGCAGGACTCTTTCTCCCACTTGTTAGGGTTCTTTACTTTTAAACTGGAATTGCACCAGGCAGCCCTCCAATACAGAATGACTTCAATAGTGTACTATAACAGCACTTCTAATAAAAGAGCCAGTGTGGTGTGGTGGTGGAGGTGTTGGACTGGAGACCTGGGAAATCCAGGTTCTAGTCCCCTCTCAGTCATGACGCTCACTGGAGGACTTTGGGCCAGTAACAGACTTTCAGCCCAATCTACCTTTCAGGGTTGTTGTTGAAAGGATATTAGGAAGCTAGACAAGAACTCCCTGAATTCTTCACAAGAGGAAATAAGGTGGGAAATGAATGCAATAAAATGGTAATAAAATAATAACATTCTCTGTGAAGTAGCTCATCCAGGTTAGTCTCCTAGTTGGTGGTTCTTTTTGCATACTGGATTATGCCCACAGTCCTTTCAGTTTGTGCTCCTTATCCTACAGCAGCTTTGACCAGGCAGATGAAGACTGCAGACTTATAAGAACTCCAACTGGCACAAAGTGAAAATGGTGGCTCAGAATTACATACTGCATTCCATAAGCAGCATTTACAAGAGGCACAGACAAGCTCAAATGGACCCACATTACAAATCAAGCATTTTAATTGCCTAAGTTTGGGAGTGGGGTGGGAGGGAATGACTGCTACTGTGAAAAAAATTGAGTCAGACATCCTTGCCAGACTGACACAAATCATCCAGAGATCTACTTTCCGTCCTCCTCTGGCTTATGGCACTCCTACACTTTTAAGAATGAGGGTGACATGGTGGCCAATGTGCTGGAGCCAGATTCCAGAGATCCAGCCTCTAGTTCCCACACAGCCCGGAAACTCACTGAGTGACTGGGCCATTCAAAGGCCCTCAGCTTGATACACCTCACAGTCTGGTGAGGATAAAATGGAGGCCCTTCTAAGCCTTCTTGGAGGAAAGAACAGGATATAAATGTAACAAGTGAATACATATTGCTAAACTGACTTGAATGCAGCATTATGTTAAGGTCTGAAACTCTCCTGAGTTTTGGAGGCTGAGCCCAGTGAGTTACATGGAAAATGAGCTTTTCTTTCCCGTGGAGAAAGCAGAGATTGACAGCTGGCTGTCAGACGGATGAGTAAGCCAATTTGGGTCTTAGCTCCCAACTTTGAAATCTGTTGCTCTTTTGGAAAAATTATTTGTTTTGAGGAGCTCAACATATTCTGAAAGTTTGCATGAGTCACACTGGGAGGCCTCCTTTCTAAAGTCCCATCCCGTCCCCACCCCCACCCCCACCCACCCCCAGTGCAAAAGGCATGCTCACACTTTAAATAGCAACCCAGCAGGATATTAAGCGTTCAAACACCACAGAAGCCCCAATCCAAAAGCTACCTTAAGCAAGAATATTTGGATTTAAGCTGATTAGTCCCACTGAAGTTGTGGTCCAAAATGGAAAAGAATTGCTCCCTTTTATGATTGAGTCTAATCAGTTACTTTTTTAGCCCCTCGTTCCATTTTAAGAATATGTGTTTGCAGGGCCTTTTTCCCTGCTTAGCTATCTATCACCTGGAAGCATAAAACTCAGAGTTTAATATATACATATATAATAATATTAAATTATATTTAATATATAAACTTTATAATATATAAAATATCCAGACAAGACGGAAGCCCTGCTGGTTGGTGAATCGAGCTCCTGGGTAGGTGTCCTGGACCTTGCCCTGGATGGGGTTGCACTCCCTCTAAAGGACAGGGTCCGCAGCTTGGGAGTGCTCCTCGACCCAGTGCTGTTCCTGGAAGCTCAGGTGACTGCAGTGGTGAGGAGCGCCTTCCTTCAGCTTCTACTGATCCATCAGCTGCATCCCTACCTGGAGGACGATTGCCTAGCAACAGTGACACATGCATTGGTTACTTCCCGGTTGGATTTCTGTAATGCTCTCTACGTGGGGCTGCCCCTGAAGACAGTCCAGATACTTCAGATGGTGCAAAACAGAGCAGCCAGGTTGCTGACGGGGACTGGGCATTATTCTCACATAACCCCAGTCCTCTACCAGCTTCACTGGCTTCCCATTGAAGTCTGGGCTCAATTCAAGATGCTGGTTATTACCTATAAAGCCCTTAACGGCTTGGGACCTGGATACCTGAAGGAACGCCTTCTTCCATATTTGCCCTCCTGCCCCTTGAGATCGACAGCAGAGGGTCTCCTCCAGGAACCCTCCGTGAAAGACATTAGGAGGCAAAGTACCCAGAGGAGGGCCTTCTCTGCAGTGGTGCCCCATCTATGGAATGTGCTCCCCTGAGAGGTCTGCCTGGTGCCAACATTATTTGTTTTTCAGCATCAGGTTAAGACATTTTTATTCCAGTGGTATTTTAATAAGTTTTAATATTGTCTTTTCTATGTTTTTAATTGCAGCCAGTGTGGGTCAGGAATTTATTTATGTTATTTATGTTTTGTTTTATATTGTAAGCCATCCTGAGGCTTTTTTGCAAATAGGACGGCATATAAACATTTTAAATAAGTAAATAAATAAATATTTCTGTCTACCAATAGGTGAATAATATCATAATTGGATTCTGAACTATTTAGGACTCTGGCCAGACAGAATGAATTCTGCATATAATATTAATTCCTAAACTGTCATTAAATGTTCAAAATCTATTTTGATTTGTTCAAGCTGCAAACTGTGATGCATTTTCCTTGGATTTTAAAATAAACTTTCCCCTTTTATAATGCTGAAACACATTTGTACAAACGCCATCAATTTCAAAGATAATTGAATGGAATTATGGCCTGATGCTATGAAGTAACTGATTCTCATATTTAGAAAAAGAGTGCAGCCCTTCCTCATCTTTTGTGTGCTGTTCTGGAAGGGGATATGTGGATTCTGCTCTAACTTATTGCTGTGCATTCTTAACTAGAAGGGCCACGGTGAATAAGACCTATCGAGTCCAGCATTCTGTTCTCACAGGGGCCAAAGGGTTGAATTCACAGGTTGGACTTGAGTGCAACAGCCATGTCCAGCTACTGGACATAGCAACTGGCATAAAGACACAGAGGCTTTTGATAATGGTGGCAAGACATAGCCACCATGACTAGTAGCCATTGACAAATCCATGGTGTCTGAAGCTAAGACTGTCACGAAGTGCAGTCCTGTGTATGTTTTGATAGAAAAAAGGCTCACAGTTTCCATCATGCCCAGTGACAAATTTCTGACTTTCTCCTCCCATTTGCTCCCTGCATGTATCCCTTGGGTCTTTGTGGTACCAATCCTCTATATTTTTGCTGTGCTGACAGCACACCTACCTCCTCCTTCGGGAAGCAACTTCGTTGCATGCACATGCCGTATCTTCTGTGTATGGGGTGGGGTCTAGTTGTCATACTTTTTTAGGATGAAGCACCTGAAGTTTTTCTTTCTTTCATACTTAAAAGAGACTTTTTGGCTGCTCCTGATCCCTCATTTCTCTTCCTAGCGCAGGTATGTGTACTTGTGCAGTTTGATTTCCCTCTGGGTAAGTGACACCCCCCACCCCCGGTAAGGCAACATGATGATTCAGGAAGCAAGATCTAAGCTTTCTCCTGCTTCCATGCCACTGGGGGAAGGTTAAAAAAAGAAAATGAGACTTACTCAGAGGTAAGTCACTCACACATGCATGCGTAACCATGTGTTCACAAGGGAATTAAGCCATACACTGTCAAATGAATAGCCAGGTAGAAGGCACTGGCTGGAACTGCCAAGTTTTTTCCTGTTCTTGCTGAGTACCTTTGTAGCCCTCTCAAACAAACCATGAAGAATTCACTCTGCCAGGTCTGAGCATCATAACAAGCTGCCTTGAAAGGCCACCCTGAACAAACAAGCAAAAGCCATGTGTTGTTAGGGTGGCTTGTTTGTGCAAAATAAACCATCTTGTGGAAATAGAACTGGATTTTGACATTGCAGCAAGTCAACATGGGTGATAATAACCAATGTTGGGTTATCTTGTTCTGCAAGCCAAGTCTCTGACTCTTTGGATGGATAGCTCCCCTACTAGTTCAGCAACTAGGCTATGGCCCAGTTTCTTGACCTGTTGGACAGCTCCCTGGGTTTGGTAGTAAGATAGGAAATTCCCAGCCATAGAGATGAAAGTTACCAGGAATGGCACAATGGCTGGCTTCATACAACACAACAACTCTCACTCAACCTATACTCAAGGCTGTAGAAATGTGGGTTGTTTTGCATGAACCCAACTGAAGATTAGTTTGTCTGAACAACCCATAGTTCACAACCAAACAACCATCCACGTGTTGTTTTCGTAGGTTCTCCTTGATGAACAAGCAATGGTTCCTTAATGTAGCTGTACCCATGACAACCTATGACAACCCACACTCATCACCTCTTGAGTATAGGTTGAGTGTGAGTTGTCATGTGGTGTGAGGCAGGTAAATAACTGGCAGCCATGAGACATATATTTGTGAACTCCATGGCCTAGAAGCTCTTAAGATCTAGCATGCTTCCTCAGAAGGGACCATAACCATGCTTTGCATGCAGTCCCAGGTTTTGACTGAGATCTTCAGCTAAAAAGAAGGTTAAGATGGCAGATGATGAGAGGCCTCTGCCTAAGATGCTGGAAAGCTACTGCCAACCAGCAGGCTAGACAATACTAGGCTAGGTGGTCCAATAACCTGACTTGGGATAATGGAATTTAGCAAGTACGAAAGGAGGACAAGGCGATTGTGGAGAAGCTGAATGAATTCTTTTTGTCTGTCCTCACTGCAGAAGTTACAAGATGGCAGGGGAGGCTGGCGACTCCTATGTCAGCAGGGCTTTTCCTCCATTGCAGTGTCTTTCTTCTTTTCTTTTCAGCTTTGGAGGAGCTCTCCATGGTATGCCACAGCACGAATTTATTTTGGCAATGGAGTTCAGCACCATGGAGAGCTCCTCTAAAGCTCCCTTACAATTCTGTCACCACTACAACTATGTTTTATAATCAGCTGTTTGAAAGGCACCCATCACACTGCTTCAGTGAGCCAAAACAAACATTACTTTAAAGCAGGATATAAATGCAATCTAATAAAATAGCAACAACAATAATATTAATTCTAGAGTAGGTGTGCTCTCCAGTGCAGATTATGACACTACCATAGGGGTTTTAACCCTTCCCCTGCTCTGCTGATTTCTGTATGCCTTTCCTTGCTTCTTTAAGTAAAGCAAAAATGAAAGAAATACGTACATAGCAGCTACATTTCAAAACAATGTCTGTTTTGGTCCTGTTTTCACACATGGTATTTTTCGTATATGTGGAGATCAATCTTCATGTAGGAGAAACATGGGTTCACAGGATTGCTTTCACGAATGCACTGATCATTCTTGACTGTATGGATCAGGAAGCATCAATGATTCATAGGAAGTATTATTAAAACTAGACTGATTAGTATGAGCCCTGAGGACAAGATGAATTATAAGGTCAAACAGATGTGGGCTAAAGTTAAATGAAACTGGTGCTGTCTCCAGCATGCTCATTCTTGGAAGATTTATATTTATAGAGCAGTGAATGTTCCCCGCACCCTGGATTGATTTTGCCATTACTTTCCACTGTGACCCTCTCTCATAGTAAATATAAAAATGTACAAGATCACCAAACTTCTATTTCTTATTGCTGGAAAAGACCAGGACTGGTGCTTGAACTTCGGGGTCTTGTATGTACAGTAGAAAACATAGTTCTGGAGTGCTGGACTGTGATTCAGTCCCCATTCACCCATAAAGCTCTCTAGAAGATTTTGGTGAAGCCATTGATTCTCAGCAGAACCTTAGCAGAGTTTCTTTCTTTCAATTACCTACATCTTGTTGTTCACATTCTCTGCTCAACTAAGCATGTACACACACCTTCATATAATTTGATATAATACTTTGGCTTCTATTGCACATTTCTCTTGTTAACATTTATTTATTTATTTATTTATTTATTTATTTATTTATTTATTTATTTTTGGATGTATATCCTGCCTTTTTCCTACAAAGGGCTCAAGGCAACTGACATCTCCTCCTCCAACTGTCCTTTATACACACCTTTAGAACCCAGTTACCTAATAAAGGGTACCTGTTATATGATTCTGTGTGGCACTGGTACCCCACTGAAGCATATAGACTTCTGCACATGCATAGGACCATCCCTTGTTTATTGTACAATATTTATTTATTTATTTATTTAAAACATTTCTATGCTGCCCCCATCACAACAAAGCCTCGGGGTGGCTCACAACATACATAAAAATACAATCAATAATTTAAAAACTTGCACCATCTCGGCTATATATTAAAATCTATAAATACAATAATAATAAATTAACAGTTAAAATAGCTTTTAAATAAAAAGGTCTTCGCCTGGCGCTGAGAAGCAAATAATGACGGCGCCAGGCGGACCTTTCTGGGGAGCACATTCCATAGGTGGGGCACCACCGCAGAAAAGGCCCTCCTCCGGGTACTCACCCTCCTAATATCCTTCACGGAGGGTTCCTGGAGAAGGGCATCTGCTGCCGATCGTAGGGGGCAGGTGGGCATATATGGACTCAGATGTTCCTTTAGATACCCAGGACCCAAGCCGTTAAGGGCTTTATAGGTCATAACCAACACCTTGAATTGGGCCCGGACTTCAATGGGGAGCCAGTGAAGCTGACAGAGAACTGGGGTTATATGAGAACAACGCCCAGTCCCCGTCAGCAACCTGGCAGCTCTATTTTGCACCAAGTGAAGTGTCCGGACCGTCTTCAAGGGTAGCCCCACGTAGAGCGCATTGCAGAAATCTAATCAGGAAGTTACCAACACGTGTGTCTCTGTCGCCAGGCAGTCGTTCTCCAGGAAGGGAAGCAGCTGATGGATCAGCTGAAGCTGAAGGAAAGCACTCCTCGCCACCGCCATCACCTGAGCTTCTAAAGACAGCTCAGGGTCAAGTAGCACTCCTAAGCTGCGAACCCTGTCCCTCAGAGGGAGTGCAACCCCATTCAGGACAAGGCCCAAGTCCCCCATCCCAAGGCCCAAACCACCCACCAACAGTACCTCTGTCTTGTCTGGATTGAGCTTCAGTTTATTGGCCCTCATCCAGCCCTTTACCTCGGCCAGGCACCGGTTCAGTACAGCCACTGCCTCACCCGGATTGGTGGAAAATGAGAGGTAGAGCTGGGCATCATCAGCGTACTGATGATTCCGCAGCCCACACCTCCTGATGACCTCTCCCAGTGGTTTCATGTAGATGTTGAATAGCAAGAGGGACAAAATGGACCCCTGTGGAACTCCATGGCATAACTTCCATGGCGCACAGCCAAAGTCCCCCAGCACCACCTTCTGGAATTGGCCATTGAGATAGGAGCGGAATTCAGTATACCATAAGTCTTATAATCAATCCCTTGTGAAATAGATAGTAATGAAGCACTCCATTGGCTGAATAATATGGGATATTCCAGTTCAATGCCCCATTCTTTCATTAAACCATGTATATCAATTTTATTAACTGATTTTAAATATTTATAAACATACATTGCAGGCTGATGCAGTTTTTCGGCTTCAAATAATGCTTCCAGTAAGAGGTGGTTCTGAAACTATAAAAGCAGAAAGACCAAATCCAGATTCTAACAAACGCTTCAGTTACATGTATTGTCATCTAATCTAAGATTATTAGTCCTTTTCCTATTCTTTAATTATTATTATTAATTGAATAATTCCTATTCAATTAATCCAACAGGGTCCAGTTGGACTAATGTTGTAAGAACTTACTGTAGTCAGTGAGAATTTTGTTCATGTTTGCAAGAACAAATTCAGCTGGAAATATATCTGAACTAGGTGGTTTCCTCATTTTCTTATTAGTTATTGCTTTGGTAATTTCATCACTCTTCAAAGGCACCATTAAAAGCTGCCTCTGAATACAGGAGAATTTAAGTTGAGTTTTAAAAACTCCATTGATATGATCTGATATTTCTCAGCCAGTATTGTACAATTCTGAATAAAATTTTAAAAATTGAAGATTTATATCTTTAGAATGGGTAAATATTTTGCAATTGTCATCTTTAATTGTTGTCACAGTGGTTCAATGTTTTTATCGTCTAAAGCATTTGGCCAATATTTTACACCATTCCTCTTATATTTATTTATTACATTTTTATCACCCAATGGCCAAAGCTATCTGGGTAGTTTAAAGTAATTTAAAACATAAAATGCAATATTAAAAATGTAAATAATTAAAACTGTAGAAAAGTGAAACCTAGAATAAAATCTAGTGGCAGTACAAACATTTAAAATACATTATAGAATTTAATACCCTGGACTGACAGAAAGATGAACAAGTGGGTCCCAGATTCATCAAACTAGAACTTTCCCTGGAAGCAAAGATAATAAAACTGAAACTCTTGTACTTTGGGCACAGCAACTGAAGGCAAGACTCACTGGAGAAGATAATCTTGCTTAAAAAGTTGGAGGAGGAGGAGGAAAAGGAGGAGGAGGAGGAGGAGATATGAGATGGATTGATTCCATAAAAGGAAACATAGCCTTCTGTTTAGAAGAACTAATCAGGGCTATAAAGCACAAGACATTTTGGAAGGCATTCATTCATAAGGCTGCCATACATTGGAGTCAACTTGATGGCATGTTACAACAGCACAGAAATGAAAACTAAAATTCCTAGAAAATAGGATTTTCACCTGGTGCCAAAAAGAGCATAATGCAGCTACCAGGGAGCTTCCCTGGGAAGTTTATTCCATAATAGGTGTGCCACAACAAAAAAGGCTCCTTCCTAGTAGCCACCTCCCTGAAATCCTTTGACTATTGAAAATGATCTTAGGATGCGGGCAGGTTCATACTGGGGGAAATGCTCCTTCAGGTAAAATGTCAGTCCTAAACAAAATAGTGTGAATTTTTCATGCTGCAAGAATGTTCTTTCTAATTCATATTTAACATGCTGCATCTCTTGATAAAGTTGTGTATTTGGAAAGATGGCACACTGACTTATAAATGTTGTCAAGCTATCATTTAGGTCTGTTTGTTACTCTCTTAAAAATTATTTTTATGAAAAGTATAAGCAATAATTAGGCCTCAGATGAAATCTTTGCTATCTTTCCATTCAGAGGAGCATGAATTGGTTGTACCCTCACTCACTATTTTCAAAATATTCTTGTAACTCAGCAAGAATCTGATTTTTAAAGACTTGTCATTTAACAAGGAAACACTGAAGTGCCAAAGACCTGTGGCTATTTATGATTAGCAAATCCAAACAGACTGAGGTATGGCCTGATACTACAAACATTTCAATCTCACCATGTCTGATTTGACATAACAAAGATGTAGAAGCCAAGAAATAATTTAACCAAAAAGAATTATGGTGGACAGATGGTATAAATGTATAGTGTCTCTCCTCTCTGGATGCAATATTCTCATGAATATATTAGGACAAGTTCTGCCGTCTAGGCCTGAATTGCAAATCTGACCACTGGTTGTATCTTGAGGCTGGTGAATTCCTGCCCAAGAAGGGATCTAAGTTAACATTAAAATCCTACACCACCAACCCCCCACCCCTCAACAATCACACAGTCACGCTCAATATCAAGTAATTTGCTGCAACATAAATGAAACATAGCTGGAGAGCCATTACTTTCTCAATGCATTTTCCAACCAGAATCAAAAACCTTAAGCTGAAACCTGTTAAACTGAAAACAAAAAAGTATGGATAAAGATCTCTAACACTTAAACCTGGTTGAACTATCTGTTGCATAAATTTCTCCCATGTAGTCTCTTGTCAGATGATGAGTATCTATTGCCTCAGATGCATTTCAAGCAAAGAAAGCCACATTAGTTTCATTTCCTTTTAATTTAGAAAGCACTTTCTTGTGTTAAATTGGCTTCCACAGTTCTTTGACATTCCAAGAAATTACATTAAAGATGGAATTATTATGAATATATTATTTACCCTAGTACACAAACAAATTGTATCCTTTCTTCAAAAAATCTATTTCAAAATAATTCAGGATATAGAAATAGAAATAATTCATTTCATAATGTCATCATTGTACCTATTCTTTTATAATGAAAAATAAAAAATTAAACCCCAGAGTGTTTAAAGAGAAGTTGAAACCTGTCCAAAAATAGAAAAAAGAATCAAAATCAGCAAAGCAAAACAAAAATAAAAATATTTTTGACTCCCAGCAAGACAACATCACAACCCATCACACTCCATCCTTACCTATTCTTCAATTATATCACTGCCTATTAAGAACAGAAATACCACTGATTAACATTTTTGAAACAGAGAACCCCACCCTATATATCTATATCTATACCATCTATATCTATATCATCTATATTTAAATAATAGGAAAAGGGGGAAGAGAGAGGGTAAGCGATACAAGAGAGAGAAAGGAAATAATTCAAACAAAAAATAGCAAAGGAAGATGGCAAAATGCCTAGAATTTTATCTGCTCAAAGTATGTACACAATGGCCAAATGCTCAACAGTTTTCAAACAACTTCTGAAAAGTGGAGAGTGAAATTAGACAGTAGCAGAAACCTAAGAACTTAAGGCTGCTTCTGAACAGAATAGATAACTTGAATCCACATAAGGAAAGATTTTTTTATAGAAAAAATAAGAGAAAACCTTCTCCCATATATATTTGCTTGAAGCATGAGGTCCTCTTTAAGTCTGTTGGGTGCCACACCAAGTGAAATGAAGTGGCTAACTACCAAGGAGAAGGCCTTCTTGGTGGTAGCACACCTTGATGGAACATCTTCCTCAGGGAGACTCACCTGGTGCTTCTGTATGGGACATTCAGATGCCAGCTGAAGTCTGTTTTGTCCCTCCAGTACTCCTAAAAATTGGTGATTATTACTTTTTATACTAGATTTTATATGTTGTGAAGTTTGTTGTAGATTTGGAATTGATCTTTTCTCTACTGGACCATTTTAGGCTGATGTGGCCATCCAGGCAGCATCCACTAGCCAAGGATGGTGCCCTAAATATACTGTGCAATGATTCCTATAATACCAAGAAAACCCATCCCAGAGATGTCCAAACACATTTCAACCTAGGATCTTTCTCAGTGATCTAATACATATATATAATGTCCAACAAACAAACAAACATTTTACAATCCAATTAGCTACTATAATAATGTAACAATAATACTGTGAGCTTCACCTACAATTAAAAACCTCTCTCTCTCTCTCTCTCTCTCTCTCTCTCTCTCTCTCTCTCTCTCTCTCTGTGTGTGTGTGTGTGTGTGTGTGTGTGTGTGTGTGTGTGTGTTAGTTTTCCTGTCTATCTGGGGTCTTAGACTCTGCTATTAGTATATTGTTTGGCTATAGTCCTTAACAGAAATTTGGGAAAAAACCCATTTTATACAGATTTAAAAGCACAATTCACCATGTAAAAAATTATATACTCACATATGCCATGATTTACTTGCTCATAGAAGGAAGGAAGGGTAGGAATTTTTCTTATAGAAAACTACACATGGAGCAGCTATATCGAAACTTCAGTAATTCAGAACAGATAGCACAGGGAATAGATATGTCTGCATTTTGTAACAGTACAAGAAACATAATCCACAAGGCACTTCTTTGGATAAATACCATCACTGAATTATGAAAAAATATGAATCTAGAAGCTCATATAGAGGCCCTTGGAGATCACTGCAAAAGCAATCATAACCCAAGTGGCCTGAGAAGACACAAGGAGCCAGGAATGATTGCATCCAGGGAGGAATTTTTTAAAAGATCGGGTGTCATGTTGGGACAAGTTTTGGAATTTGGCTACCTCTGCTGAGTTGCCAGTGAGCATGTTTGCTAGTGTCTGGTTGCTTTCTCAACCAGAAGCTCCCCATTCCTGCTAGCAGTGGGTCCTGCTGGTGTGAGTTACAGACCTTGATACTCACACAGTGAATAAGCAGCATAGTAAGTAAAGGTGGGATCCATTGGGTTGGAAGCCTCCGAACTCAGGGGCATACAAGCACCCTGTGCGGAGCGGTAGAAGTGGGCTTCGCCTCCTTCTCCTCTCCTGAGTCTGCAACTCAGCTGGAGGGCTGACAGCTGGCAGGATACCCTCCTACACTGCAGGCTCCCACCTCCTCATGCCCCAGGACGCCCCATTTCTCCCTTCTCTGTGGTCCCTTTTTTGACCCTGGAGGAGCAGCCCACATGGTTCCTTCTGTGCTGGCTGCGGGGGGAATCTAAACACAGAGGTCCAGCTCCAAGCTGAGTTCAGTTTCGTCCTTGAATCTGGTAAGCCAAAGGACCTGTCCCCCTCACCACCACCCACCACCTAAGGGACACCAGATTGCTCTTTCAATTTAAAAAGTCTGTTGGCATCATCATCATTCTCATTACCAAGAAGCTCTCCAAGTGGTTTAGAACAATCTCTTTTAATCCATTGGAAATGTACACCGCCCAGAGAGCCCTAGCAGGGCTGTAGGTTCAGTTTATCCATTTAAGTAAATAGATAATCCACGTAAAAAGGCTTCCCACCTTTACTCTCTTGTCCTGGTCTGGTTACGCTAGTTGGAGCTGCTGCGCTGTACCTGTGCAGCACCGTGTCTGAAGAAGACTCCACTTGTTCGAATGCAGCCTTGTGAATTAAGAGTTCTGAATGTGCACGCATTTTTTTTAGCTGCAATGTGATTCATTGTGGCAGTAAAGTGAACCCAGAAGCGGCCACAGCTCAGTGGCAGAGCAGCCGCTTTGCATGCAGAAGGTTCTCCATTCAGTCTGCAGCTTCTCCAAGTAAAGCTAGGAAAAGATCTGGCCTAAACCCTGGAGAGCCACTTCCTGTCATTTTTGACAATAAAGGGCTGCATGGTCTGGCTGGGGCAAGGCAGCTGCTGTGTCTGCCTCTGAAAGCAAATGCTGAGCCCAGTGCTTCTGGCTGCTGGTTCTTTTCAGTGCAGAGCAGGCTCTTTCCTTCTGAAGTGAACATACTGTGAGCCTCCATGCTTAGTATTCTGGGGATCCAGTGGACACATTTATAGACTTCATCAAATGACATTGAGCATGGCGAAGCTGCTAATTATTTATCAGCCTAGCTTGTGCTCTTTAGGAAAGGGCAAGCTGAAGTACAGAACCCCCAGTGGCAGTTTAAATAGCAATAAAATATGCCCCATGGGAAGTTTGAATGATTTTCCTCCTCCGCAGCCCTCACCTAAAAGCCAAATCCTATTTTCTTTTGGAAAAGCATTGCAGGAGAGAGGCAACACAGCTGCATGCCTCCACAAATGGAACATGTGGTGAAAGATATTGCTCAGCAGGGAGCCCCCATTTCCCACTTCTTAATATGTGGTAACTTTTGAGACTGTTCCCGAATGTGTAGCTCTGAAACCTGGGTATACGCAATGCACTCCATTAGGCATTCCGCCTGAGCCTTCTGCTCCATGCGTCACTGTCCTCCTTGGTGCTTGTGCAACAGGCACAATGAGGCTGGAGGAAGACAACCGTACAATCAACTTCAGAACAAGCAGGTTCTTAAAAGAATACCAAACCTGCAAAAGCTGTTTAGAAGAGTTAAAAGTAGGATGAGTGTGTCCATCATGAGTAGTGGTCTCTCTTTCAGATCTCTACACTTGAGGGGCCCTCTGTATATGGCTGCCTGGTAGGATCCCCGTCAACATTGGTGGCCTCCTCCTCCACCAATGGGCTGCGGTATGCTGACATGGAGACAGCAGTAGAACTGAGATGAGTTCTTGTCCCACAATGTCTGACATTACATCGAGAGCACTATGGGAAAGTTAAATGGCTGCTCAGAACCAGCTGTCTAACATGGAGGTTGTTGGAGTTGTCCCAATAAAAGTTATAAGTTTTTTATGTTAAAATACGGAGAGCCTTGCCTATCCTTTCCCTCTCCTCACATCTGCAGGGTTTTTCCTGCAGGAGAAAACAGCTCCAAGCTATGTGAATGATCCACCTGTTCTCAGCTCCTGACTGCCCAGCCAAAACAGAATAGAAACAAAGTTGCAAGCTTCAGTTCCTTTGCAATGTAAAAATACCTAGCCAGCTCATGCTTTGTCTTAAGGAATTTCATATCTCTGATTGTAAAAAACCCCAGACATTGAAATCTGTTAGAATTTTGTAACTTATGATTGTTTTGTCATCTGCTACTCAAACCTTGGATGTGTCATGATGTTTTTCCTGATGTCTATGGTTTCTTGATGTTTCTGTATTTTGATTTTGTGCTTACCCACTGTCCCTGCCTTCTCACCCATTCAGAATCTCATCACTGCCCTGAAACTGTGTACATGACCCACAACTTATAAAAACTCTGGAAAGCTCGTAGTCAGTTCAGTTTACTAGCTACCCAACAGCTTGGTTGTTGTTGTTTTTTTTTCTGTCAGAGAGAGTTTGCCTGGTGTCCTAGCAATAAACTGCTGAAACTGAGCATAGTGTCTTCCTTATAAATCCCAATGTACATTCTCCTGGTCCTGTGATTCTGAGATTTCCTGACAAGTTTAAGGGCAAACACCAGAGAAGCAGCAGGATCAGGCACTGGGCTTGCAGAGGCTTTCTGGGGGTGTGGGGTGGGGGGCTGTAAACAATGCTTAACCTCCTCTGGGGAAAAAGGACATTCTGTCTCCAACCAGAGAGGAAGTCAGGAGCAGTATCATCATGGAGCTGTTCAAACATGCTAAGCAGAAATGGTTTAAACAAGACCCATTTGTCTCTTTATTGTTCAGCAGGACCATGATATATGGAGAAAGAATCAGATTCTTTCCCCCAATTGCCATGGTTCCAATCACAACATTAGGCGAATTCTTCTTCATGCATCATGGCAAAATCTATATCCCCACCCATCCCACATTCAAATTATTATTAACCCCAGGAGGGAAGTTTCATTTGGCACATTAGTTTGGCCCAAAGTTTCACTGCCTGTTTTTGAAAGAACAAGTGAAGTTGATCAAACTCCATAATGAAACATTCTTATTTCCTGTTCTGTTGCAGCTGGATCAGGGTTGGCAACAGAAATAGGCCTTGTTGGGCACTGCTGAGGACCCACACCCTAGCAGGGGACCACTGGCAAGAGCTCCCTGGACTTGTTCCACCACTTCACTTTTGCAATCTGCTCATCTAACATCCTTCTCTCTGTCTCAGACATAGTGAGGAAGAGATACCTCAGCTGGCTTGCTCCTGGGCTTTCGGCCTGCCAAGCACATGTAGGAGCAATTATGAAAAGAAGATGAGGAACAAGAGCAGCTACCAACAATGAGTGAGAAAGTAGATTACTGAGGGAAGGGCTCATTGGGTATGTCTTGGCCAATGGCTTTCATGCTGGTACCAGATGTGGACTCGATATAATACTGGGAAGAGCTTATGCCAAGAAGAAACAGGATTTCAGGATCACATAGACTGATATCTCATTACATGGTTAAAATCCATCTGGCCTGGAGATGGAGCAAGCAGATAACAGGTTTACATCTGACATCCTGATCCAGCTGAAGTCCTGATGTTTCTCTCCCATGCAAATTATCCCAAGGAAATGTAGAATTTAGTAATGGAATGGAAATTGTTGTGATAATGGGGAACATTTCTCACAGGCACACCCTCATTCAGCAGTGGCAAAGTGCTCTCCTTGCTAAAAAAAAAACCCCCATTATTTTCTCCAAAATACTTGACGAAACCAAGGCAAAAAATTAGAGCCAGCAATCTTGGAACAAGCTATCAGCTCTAATTGTTTTAAGCCTTTTGTTTCATAATGATTTTCTGAATCATAGGGTTCACCATGTCAATCATTAATTCAGGAATTCAAACAGACAGAAACAGTAGCAACTTTCACCTGGGCAAAATGCACCTCCAGATGGCTTTGTTTCGTACATATTTTGTAAAACAGTGGCATTAAAGCATTGGAAGGAGAAGGGAAAATCCAAGAACATTGCAATAGGTACAGCTTTACATATGGGTCAAGGTACATGAGTAATAGACAGCCATGTTCAGTCATTTAGGGTGCAATCCTATGCATGCTTAGGTAGGAAGGAAGTCCTACAGTTCCCAGAATGCTGAGCATAAGAATTACAGCTGATTCTAATCCGCTGGCACTATCTTTTGTTTCACTTTGGACTGTTTATTGTCCCTGATGTTTTGAGTTTGGAGGGTTCCATCTAAGAGGGGTACAACCTATAGGACTGGGCCTTTAGGAATTAATGGCCTGGCCCCACCTGATGGCCTGAAACAGGTAACATTGTTTTTAATCCTTCAAAAAGGGGAAAAACTCCATTATATTAAAACACTGTTAAAAGGCTCTATTTTGCCTAGAAAAGCCATAGATGGGGCTTAGAGCATGCACAGGTGTACATAATGTGAACAATGAGTCTGCGGGGAAACACTTGCCCCAGTGTTTTGTACAGAACAACCTTTCTTCGGGATCCAGACTGGGGGAAAACTCATTCTTCATGTTGGCCACAGAACCTCTGTGGGTAGCCTCTTGGATGGCATGAGGTTACTTGCCAACCATTCCCAGAGTGGTGTGTTTCAGTTTAACAGGTGTGCTTGTATGTGCACAGATGTGCTAAATATGGCACTGAATGCCACACATTTAAGAAAGCAGATACAAGACATTTATTTATTTATTTACATGGCTATGGAACAGAGGGATGCCAGCACTTGTTGGCATTTGAATCACTCATCTACACTGTATCATCTGTATCATTCAGGAGCTGGTAGGCTCACTCCTTGTGTGGGGCAAGGAAGAATCTACCAGAATTCCTAATTTCAAATATGTCCATAAGCATTTGCACATTTCCAAAATACATTCAGGTCTGGTGTTTGTCAAGTTGTTGCATAAATGATTATCATGTTTTCCCTTAATCTGCACACAAATGTGATACTTGATATTTGCAGCCCAGCATGCAAAATGTATCCTACAGCCTTGACTTGATGCAGTGTGGTTTAGGGACCATAATGAAGCCTGATCCAAGCTCATTTTCTCCAAATGAAATTGGCACCCTTGTCTCCTGAGATCACAGGAATCTGAAACAGAATCTGCTCCAAATGCTGCATCTGTCCATCCGCTTGGCCTGGACAAACTCATTCCACCAGTGACTGTACAGTTCTGTCGGTTCCTGCTAAAAGGACCACACAATTAATTTTCATTAGACCTGAAAGCTGTTATAAATGTTCCTTCACTCAAATACGTCCCGGAAGCATTGATTTCTTTTTGAGACCTGAAAAAAATATGATTACGCTAAAAAATTGTTGCTAAGTATGATTGAACAGAAGACAAGGTGGAAATGACATAGATGTGAAGGAATGATCCATGCTCCTGCCAAGGAAAGCATTAATAGATGGTTTGTTACTGATGGGCTTGCTGACACTCGGATCACTCATACTCCGGTCATACTGTTTACAGAGTGCTGCTGGTATTCCTCACCTGTAACGACTTGCATCCCTTCAGATGCCGCCCTGCTTTCATTGTGCAAGCATCCCAAGTTCTCTTCAGACTTCTGACTGGGATGAAACTTATTTTCTGTAAAAAGTTCACCATGTTAGCCTTGGAATGGTCCATTTTTAAGATACCTTTTCACTCTGAATGTGCTTAATCAGAGTGAATTTTCTTAATGTATTTCTGTAGTCAGATTTGCATTATTGGAGGATTCCATCTCCCTTGGGTACAAACAGCATTGTGAAGAGGTGGATGGGGAAGCCAACTTCTAGGTATCTGTGGTGATTACTCCGTAGGAATAAGCTCTTGTGACCAATGAGCATAATTGGAGAATGCATTTTTGCATGTATTGATATCTATCTAGATAGATAGATAGATAGATAGATAGATAGATAAAGGTGAAAGCTTAGAAATACAAGATATCATTTACATAGAAATACAGTATATCTCCCCATAGTGGGGAAGACTGGGACCAATTACGTATTATTATAATCCCACCATATTTTTCCTACAAGAAATGCAAGGCAAATAATGTGATTCTTCTCCTCCATTGTTATCCTCACAACAACCCTTTGAGGTAGGTTAGGTTGAGTCAATCCAGGTCATCCACTGGGCTTCATGGCTAAGTGAGGATTTGAATTCAGGTCTCCCAAGCCCTAGTCCAACACTTTACTCCTTTGCCATGCCGGCAACTCCAAGGTTGCAGGGCTTACCCTTCTTACTATTCTTGATCTTTAAACCAGATTCAGCCAGGACAGCCCTTCAAACAGGGAACCCTCCAAATAGAGGACCATCCTCTGACAGCTCTTCAAGTAGAAGACTGCCCTCTGTAAAGCAGGATTCATAGCCATTCTATTTCTCGAATTTTTTTCCTAGTACAGCATCTAGTATGAAGGTCTAGAAAAGAGTTAGATCACAGTTAAAAGAGCAATCCCCCTTCTAGTTTAGGTAGTTCCTGTTTCATTTTTAGTTAAGGTATGAGTTAGATACCTTGCCTGTATTACTTTGACAGAGGCAAAAATTAATAAATTCCTCTGCATTCCATCATGTAACATAATAGTGGAGAAATGTCTCCTAGATTTGCCATAATGGTGTCTGGAAAAAATCCATAGACCTGTTGTCAGCATTATCCTTCACAGCAGAGTTAGGATGGTTATCCAAATAACATAATCGAAGGATCTGGCTCTAAGTTTCACACTACACTATTGTTGTTAGCTTCCTTCAAAGACCTCAGGGTGACATAACTGGTTTCCCAATTAACCTTTGCAATAACCCTGCGAAGTAGGCCAGTTTGACAGATGCATTTATTCTTGTTGCAAAGAACCTTCACTACTGCTGGTATATTTGCAGCTTAGTTACTGGGACATCTAGTGGGTCATCCAAGTATTACAGTACATATTTCAACTACTTCTACTTCTTTTGTACTTTATTCCAAAAGCTAAGGGCCGATAGCAAGATATTCTTCTTTCAAGCTAGCTTCTTAACAACCCTGTGAGGCAAGGTAGGCTAAGAGTGAATGACTTAACCTAGCTAAACTTTGTAATGTGGTCTCTCTTACCTATCAGACATTATATTTTAAAAATACATTTAAGGTGAAATCCAACACGTTTAGACAGAAAAAGCCCTCCAACTTCCAGCATGCTCCAGCCAGCTGTGCCAGCTGAGACTAGCTGGGATTTTCTTCTGTCTAAGCACGACAAAGAATGCAGCCTTAATCATGCACTGACATATCCCCATCTTGGGCAGCTGATTCAGAAGGATGCTGTGGGCTATTACGGGAGAGTTGGCAGGAAAAGGCTGCTTAGTGCAGGCTTAGCTGCAACACCTAGCATAGAAATGTTTTAATAAATAAAAATAAATAAATAAATAAGTGCTGGAACTCAGCACCTCGATAAGCCTTGCCACAGCTACCACCAGTTTGTCCCAGTTGGTACAGCTCAACTGGATGGTGCTCAAACCCACTTCTCATGTATGCAGTAGCTACTGCTGTCCTGTAATGGATGCCAGCCCCACCTGTAGCACACTGAGGTGAGGGATGGGTCAGTGAAAGCTGCTACACACACTAAGTGGGCCTGGGACTCTCCTCCAACAATGATGGGGAAACCTACCATGTCACAGTGGAGAGGGAGGTGCTTGTGTGCAATATGCCGATTCTCCTGAAAACCAAGGCTAGGCCTATCTTGGCTGATAGCCTCAAATGTGAGAACCAGCTAATTTTGAGGTAATAAATGGCTCATTCCAAGGCGTTATTGTTCTGGCCACATTAAAGGACGTGGAGGCATGACTGCAGAGGCCCTTCTTTTGAGACCACCAGCTTCAGAGGTTCATCTGGTGGTAACCAAGAAAGGACGTCTTTGGCAGTCACTCCCATGCTTTGGAAATCACTCTCAAGGGAGGCTAAGTTCATTCCTCTCGGCTGTCTTCCTGACAGTAAAGGCATCGTCATTCAAGAACACCTTTGGCCTATAGGTGCGTTTGTGAGGTCGAACCCAGATTCTTTTTCTTCTTCCTATCATTGCTATGTTTTTATTTAATGCATTTTGTTGTTTTAACCCATTTTACTTATTCTGCAAGCTGGCTTATGTGCCAGCTTGGTAAAAAGGTGGGATTCAGATCAAATAAATAAATTAGCAGATCTTTTGGCTGGCAACTCCCATTAGCCCTAGCCACAACAGCCCATGGCAAGGATGTGCAGGACCATAAGCCACACATTGGATGGGCCACAGGTTACATTCCTGATGTGCAGCCCCTGCTTTAAATGTCTGCATTGGGCTCAGATGACTGGCAATAATGCTGCTGCAATTGCTCATTCTTTCCTTTTTTCCCTTTCTTCCTTTCTGAAATAGATCAGATGTCTTCCAATATTTCCAGGAAAGCTTGCAAAATAGAAAGAAACAAAATATTAAACCACAATAGAAGAAATAAAAGAATCTTGCCAACAATATCCAGGAGCTGCCCCTTTATTCTTGAGCAAGTGCATTACCCTCTGCCACAACAACAGAAATGAACGTGCTAGCTCGGGGGAAATAGCACATTTGTTGTGATATGGAACATGGCACCTTGGAGCGCTTGGGAAATGCTGTGGCCCATGACACAAGTGCTACCTTGCGAAAGGACGTGCAGAGCGTGCACAACAAAAGGAAACTGAGACCAATTTATTGTGCAAGTCGAGCTAATGTGAAAAGGGCCTTGGTCTGTATGACAACCTGTTTAGCCTGCTCAGAGACAGCCAGAATTTTCCTGCAGTTATTTTTATCCTGGTCCTCTGCCTGGATCCATTTCTAGTGCAGAGCTTTATTGACCCAGATAGAATATCGAGCAGCCTAGCCCAGCCAGCACTTCTCTTTTAATCTATCAGAATTAAAATGCTGCCAATTTTACTGGAATCGAAATTTGTAGATGTCTGCATCTCTAGCTCATTTTTGTGTAATGTCTGTCATTCTTTACATTGGGAATGGCTGAGGCAGTTTGCACTTCATGATTCAGGTCTGAGATGAGACTAAGGAGTTAAAGCCCTGGAGTAATGCAGCACCTGGGATAGCTCCCTGAGTAGCATGGATGTTCTGATGAAGGCCAAAGGTTTTGGCTCTCACACTATAGGAGATGGAGTGGGGCAGGAGGGGTTGCTTTCAGGAATTAATAATGCTTGGCAAAAAGACACATCATAACTATATAGATGGCTCTCTGACATAAAGATTAAAATATTCCAAAAATGCAAGTGGCTTGGTACAAAAGAGATGGTACAATGATGCAAAGGTAACAAGAATACATGATGTCCACTCATTTGCCTTTCAAGCAGATTTAGTGTTGTTGTTGTTGGTCACGAAGTCATGTCTGACCCATCACAACACCATAGACAACATTCCTCCAGGCCTTCCTGTCCTCCACCATCCCCCGGAGTCCACTTAAGCTCACACCAACTGCTTCAGTGACTCCATCCAGCCACCTCATTCTCTGCTGTCCCCTTCTTCTTTTGCCATCTATTGTTCCCAGTATTAAGCTCTTCTCCAGGGACTCCTTCCTTCTCATTAGGTGGCCAAAGTATTTGAGTTTCATCTTCAGGATCTGGCCTTCTAAAGAGCAGTCAGGGTCGATCTCCTCTACGGCTGACCGGTTTGATCGCCTTGCGGTCCAAGGGACTCGCAGGAGTCTCCTCCAGCACCACAATTCAAAGGCCTCAATCCTTTGGCGCTCAGCCTTCCTTATGGTCCATCTTTCACAGCCATACATTGCAACTGGGAAAACCATAGCCTCAACTATACGCACTTTTGTTGGCAGGGTGATGTCTCTGCTTTTTAGTATGCTGTCTAGATTTATTTATTTATTTATTTATTTATTTATTTATTTATTTAAACATCTCGGGGCGGCTCACAACATCGAATAAAATACACAATATTTGCCATAGCCATAGCCATAGCTATTCCTTCCAAGGAGCAAGCATCTTTTAATTTCTTGACTGCAGTCCTCGTCTGCGGTGATCTTGGAGCTCAGGAAAATAAAATCTGTCACTACCTCCATTTCTTCCCCATCTATTTGCCAGGAAGTGAGAGGACCGGATGCCATGATCTTAGTGTTCTTAATGCTGAGTTTCAAGCCAACTTTTGCACTCTCCTCCTTCACCCGCATCAAGAGGCTCTTTAGTTCCTCTTCACTTTCTGCCATGAGAGTGGTATCATCTGCATATCTGAGGTTGTTGATATTTCTCCCAGCAATCTTAATTCCAACTTGTGATCCATTTAGCCCCTCCTTTCTCATGATGTGCTATGCATATAAATTAAATAGGCAGGGCGACAGTATACAGCCTTGCTGAACTCCTTTCTCAATTTTGAACCAATCAGTGGTTCCGTGTCCAGTTCTCACTGTTGCTTCTTGACCCGCATATAGGTTTCTCAAGAGACAAATAAGATGGCCTGGTACTCCCATCTCTTTAAGAACTTGCCACAATTTGTTGTGATCCACACAATCAAAGGCTTTAGCATAGTCAATGAAGCAGAAGTAGATGTTTTTCTGGAACTTCCTAGCTTTCTCCATGATCCAGCGTATGTTGGCAATTTGATCTCTAGTTCCTCTCCCTCTTTGAAATCCTGCCTGTACTTCTGGTAGTTCTCAGTCCACATACTGCTGGAGCCTAGCTTGTAGGATTTTGAGCATAACTTTGCTAGCATGAGTGCAATGGTGCAGTAGTTTGAACATTCTTTGGCATTGCCCTTCTTTGGAATTGGAAGGTAAACTGACCTTTTCCAATCCTGTGGCCACTGTTGAGTTTTCCAAATTTGCTGGCATATTGAGTGTAGCACTTTTACTGCATCGTCTTTCAAGATTTTGAATAGCTCAGCTGGAATACTGTTGCCTCCACTGGCTTTGTTGTTGCTCAGACTTCCTAAGGCCCATTTCACTTCACATTCCAGGATGTCTGGCTTGAGGTCAGTGACCACCCCATCGTGGTTAGCAGGGACATTAAGCTCTTTCTCGTACAGTTCTTCTGTGTAACCTTGCCACCTCTTCTTAATCTCTTCTGCCTCTATTAGGTCCCTGCCATTTTGGTCCTTTATCATGCCCATCTTTGCATGAAATGTTCCCTTCATATCTCCAATTTTCTTGAAGAGATCTCTGGTCCTCCCTATTCTATTGTTTTCTTCTATTTCTTTGCACTGTTCATTTAAGAAGGCATTCTTATCTCTTCTAGCTATTCTCTGGAATTCTGCATTCGATTGCGTGTATCTTTCTCTTTCTCCCTTGCCTTTCGCTTCTCTTCTTTCCTCAGCTATTTGTTTTTTTCTTTGGGATGGTTTTAGTTGCTACCTCTTGTACAATGTTGTGAACCTCTGTCCATAGTTCTTCAGGCAATCTGTTTATCAGATCTAATTCCTTAAATCCATTTGTCACCTCTACTGTATATTCATCAGGAATACAATTTAGGTCATACCTGAGTGGCCTAGTGCTTTTCCCTACTTTCTTCAATTTAAGCCTAAATTTTGCAACAAGAAGCTCATGATCTGAGCCACAGTCAGCTCCTGGTCTTGTTTTTACTGACTGTATAGAGCTTCTCCATCTTTGGCTGCAGAGCACATAGTCAATCTGATTTCTGTGTTGACTCTCTGGTGATGTCCATGTTTAGAGTCGCATCTTGGGTTGTTGGAAAAGAGTGTTTGCTATGACCATTGTATTTTCTTGACAAATTTCTACCAGCCTGTGCCCTGCTTCATTTTGTGCTCCGAGGCCATTGCCTGTTATTCTGGTTATCTTTCAAACTGAGATCATTCTGTCATTTTGGAGATTGTATCCCAGTACTGCTTTTCCTACTCTTTTATTGACTATGAAGGCTACTCTAGTTCTTCTGAGGGATTCTTGCCCGCAGTAGTATACCTGATGGTCATCTGAATTAAATTCACCCATTCCTGTCCATTTGAGTTCACCGTTTCCTAAGATGTCAATGTTCAGTCTTGTCATCTCTTGTTTGACCACATCCAGCTTGCCTTGATTCATGGAACTTACATTCCAGGTTCCTATGGAGTATAGATCTTTACAGCGTCGGACTCTCCTTCCCTCACCAGATACATCTGCAGCTGAGTGTCCTTTCAGCTTTGACCCAGTTGCTTCATTCTTTCTGGCGCTACTAGTACTAGCCCCCTGCTCTTCCCCAGTAGCATATTGGATATCTTCCGACCTGAGGGGCTCATCTTCTGGCATCATATCTTTTTGCCTTTTGGTACTGTCCATGGGGTTTTCATGGCAAAGATACTGGAGTGGGTTGCCATTTCCTTCTCCAGTGGATCACATTTTGTCAGAGCTCTCTGCTATGACCTAAAGCATGGTAAATTTCAGAACAGCCATCAGGATTTCCACATCTGGATTCAAAGAAGACAGGAACAGAGTAATTGTGTAAATCAACTGATATACCATGTAGCTGAGGAAAAAGTAATATATCAAGAGAAGGTATCTGAAAAGTGTGGTAATATCTAATATGAACACACTGAATAGATGGATTATTTTAGAGACTAAATATGACAATGAGTTTTGCAAACCTAGGAATCTGAAGGAACCACACTGCCCACTGAATTTAATTCTTTACTTCAGGGATGGAGGCCCACCACACAGGATAAATCCAGGCTTCTAGTGCCCCAATCTGGCTCTTGTGATTCTCTTCAAGGGCCTGCTCCCTTTCCCCCCAGTCATTGATTGTTTGATGGTTTCACAGTTTTTTGCAGTTTTCCCTCATTCTACAATAATGAATCGTCTCCCCTAAGGCTTAGTTATTGGCAGAAAGAAGTTTAAGCTAAAATATGCTGGCATGTTTGGAATGTAGGCCTTTTCCTTTTTGCTTCTGGTACCCCACTTGCTGGTATGCAGCCCCTGAGTGCCTCATTGTGGAATTCGGCTCTTGGGACCAAAGCGTTTCAACACTCCTCATTTACTTGAACGAGAGTTGTTAGAAACTGCTCTTGGAAAAGTGCATCGCTGGGTGCAAATTCAGCTTGACCAAATCCTTGAAACGCATAATTCATTTCTCCAGAATACCATTTTATATGGAAGGCAACCGCCATGCTTTTATGTCTGATCGATCCTGAAGATAGTATCTTCATTTTTAACTTCCATAGTTCATGGCAGGGTCCCCCATCTGACTAGCAATAAAGCAAACAAACACTTAATGTTGTGTAGGAAACAGAACACTTCCACAAGATGTAATTTTGCTTTAAAGGGAGATTAGACAAGTTCATGGAAGACAGTGTTATCGATGGCTACTAGTAAGGAAGGCTGAATCCTACTTTCAGTAACTACCCATTGCTGGAGAAAACAAGCAAGGGGAGGGTGTTACTGCACTCATGTGCTGCTTATGGATGGGCCAACTGTGCGATCCAGGAAGCTGAACTAAATGGATCCTGGGTTGATCCAGCAATGGCTTTTCTTACATCTGGCAAGGCAATTTGTCAATGTTCCTGTAAACCAATATCAGCATAACCCCTCCAGAATTAGTCTCATTTAACTTAACCTCTGCCTGCAATCTGAACAAATTAATTTTCCCCATATAATAATCAGCAATATGGAATCAGCAACTCCCCTTCTCCCCAGGTAGCCAAAGTTCAAAAACACCCATTAATCCTTCCTTTTCAACAGACACATTTTCCTATGCATCTCCCAGCTCTCCTTTTTATGTGGCTCCTGATGACTTGAAATTTCTAGCTGAAGATCATTAGCCCTCAATTATTTACCATTCTCATTTTCATCTATACTAATGGGATCTTCTGATGATTATAATATGCTTGTTTTGCTTGGCTTTTGGTTGGCACCTGAGGATAGTCTGATTTTGTACAAGGAGAAGTGAAGGTTTTAAATCTGTAATTATATCAATGTGTCAAGCCACAAGCTGTTTTGGGAAGCTTTGGAGGAGCATTAATAACTTTGGCGAGCATCATTGTTCATGTTCCCAGTTTTTGTCTCACAGCATCTGTTGAACCAGGGGAAGTTTCCCCAAAGCAGCTTGTGAAGACTTATTTGGAAATGAATTCAATCTTTGTTCCTCTCCATCTTCACTTGCCAGTCATCCTTACATGAGCCCACACCAGGTCTGTCAGAAGAGCCAAGATAAAGTTTTTCTCTGTGGTCTTTCTGCAATTCAATATACCTGACTGTGAAGGCCGAGTAGCTGTTATTTCAGACCAAATTGAGTACCTGTCCTCCAAATCTAATTACATCGTAATACGTTTGGGATACAGTTTGAGTCTACAGGCTCTACTCTGAATATTTTACTTTGACAAATTATATAATATTGAGAAGACAGCAGAAATTAGTCTGCAAGGCCCTTGTCGATACTAAATGCTCACACACTCCTTGCCTCAATACGTTTCTCATATAGAGCCTTGGTACACAAGATACACCATGTAGGAAAAAATGGTGTCAGGCAACATCCAGAATTTGAAAAGCAAATAAATGCATTTACTAGCCATTTGCACACTGCTCACCTCCCAAATCCCGCAATAAATAAGCAGCAACATCTCCAGGGTCTCATGTTGTGCATGCTGAGTGCAGACTTGCAGGAGGCGGCAGAAAGTGAAGAGGTTTGGGAGACTGCTTTGTCTCACTGCAGGTGGAGCTCACCACTCAGCCTGTGCTTTCCTGCATCACAGCTTACCCACATTTAAAGGACATAAGAACAGCCAGAGTGGTGCAATGGTTAGAATGTCAGTCCAGGACTGGAGGGATTCAAGTGCAAATTCCCACTTGATCTGGGTAGCCTTAAGCTAGTCTTTTTATCTTATCCTAACCTACTTCACAATGAAGATAAAATGGGAAGAGAGAATCATATAGATCAGTAAAGGAATGCTGGGATATAAATGTAATGAACAAAAATGAATTAAGGATTTTGCTTTATCAGACAGAAGGCCCATCCAGTCTCACAGCCTGCCAGCCAGCCAGATGCCTCTGGGAAGACTACAAACGAGGCATAAAGGAAAAGGCTTTCTTTTGCTGCAGCCTTCGAGCATGCTGTTCTTTACCCCAATGTCCAGGTTATCAGGGATAACAGCCAACGATACTCCCCTTCCTTCACACCTCTGCAAAGGTGAAGCATACACAGGAAGAGTTACAAGGCTGGCGCCAGGCAAATCAATTACACAATGACATATACCCAACTTTGGCCACAGACACATACACTCCAAGTGCTCATCATAGCAATCAGTTTACACAAGCTGATGCTCATGGGGAGGCAAAGCACCCTGGGACATCAGACTTTGCACAAACAGAATCAAATACAAAATTAAGTTAACTTGCTTTTGGATTCTATGGATCAGGGTTCCACCAGCCAACACAGGATAACATTCTGTGCAACTGTGAAAGTATACAGTAAGTTTATGCTATAAAAGATTGGCTATTCCAAAATCGTTGCTGTCCGTACTGCAACAGGCTAACAAATAGAAATTGATGTCAGTAGTGTTAATTTTAAAAGACACTCCAGGGGCAGGTGCAAAAATGCTTCAGGTAGAAACCCCATGATGTGGATTCCTGGCAAGTGAAAGACAGCAGTGATGGATGTAAACAGTTATTTCAAAGAGCGTGATGATAGCTTTCTGTCTTCTATTTGCCACACCTCATATTCTCTGATTATGCCTGGAACATTTTTCCCCTGCAGCTTAGTATAAAATTCACACTAATGTTACTATTTTTACTGTGTTTTTATTACCCTTACTGTTTTTATTATGCATTCTATTGTTATCTGCCATCTTCGGAGGGCTCCTCTCTTGAAAGGTGACCAAGGAATAGAATGAATGAATGAATGAATGAATGAATGAATGAATGAATGAATGAATGGTGTCACTTAAGGCAAAATAAAGTTTTTTGAGCTTAATAACTTTGCATCAGTATGAAACACATACATTTCAAGTGCCTATATATAACTACCTTCTCCTACCACATGTGCGCCAAATGCTTTGCACAGCTCCCATCAGCCCCAGCCAACATGGCCAATGGTCAGGGGTGATGGGGCTGTAGTCCAAAAACAACAGCAGGGGACAAGGCTGGGGACACTGGCCTATAAACAAGGGAGTACATCTGTCTGGCTTTGTTTTGACAATGCCCTCAGTGAAAAAGAGTGGAGCAACCTTTTCCAAATGAATTAAAGCAGATTGCTACACTTTGCATCTAGGGGTCATAATTATTTTTTTAATTCTCTGCACCAATTTTCGTACCTGCCCAGTCATTCCACAGTTGCTCATCTGTTGGAACAACTAGTAGCAATCAGTTCAGAATACATACAGGGTAGAAATACATAGACTTTTGTGCAATTGCTGAGAAAAGCAAGCACAAAATTTTTCACCACTTAGGATTCCCTGACATCTACTGGAAGTACATGGAGCTGCAGTGATTCTAACCAGGAGCAAGCACTGTGTTTACTTTCTGTTTACTCTCTGCATCATGCTGCCTTGTTTGTTGTCTAGTTACAAAGTTGTGCCTGACTCTTCCCAACCCCATGGACAACAGTTCTCCAGGCTCTCCTGTCCTCTAATGCCTCCCGGAGCTCACCCAAACTCACACCCACCACACCAGTGATCTCATCCAGCCACCTTAATCTTTTCATAAGCATGTGCAAATGTATGTGCAAATGTGCTTCCTCTTCAACCTCCTGAGAGTAACAGCAGAGTAATCTGACTCTGCAAAAATTGCTATGTTCACAGGCCCATCTGAAAAATGTTACAGCACACACCCAGGCAGACACACATCACAGATAGCTTAAATACTGCACATACTGAACCCCCGTGCAAAACAATATTTAAAGGAGTTTTTATAAGGCATGTTTTTGAGAGGGTGTAATCAGGTACAAGTTAAATATAAATTAAACTCTGTGAGCCACAATATATTGTTTTACTTCACATCACTGAACCTGATAGGTTTGGTCTCAGCCTTGTTTCCTTTTGCTCAATTTGAGCTAAAGATATCTCTGTCCATGTGGGTCACCGCCCATCTGAGATCACACTGGAACTTTGGGATTAATGATGCAATGTGCCTCTGGCTTGCACAGATCTGAGAACATTCCCACTGTTTTTGGTAAGCACCACTGAGAGCATGGTGTCAGCGCTTGGTTATTCCATGTGCTTGATCAAAGAAGGGCAGATTTCCACAAAAGTGATACAGGCCTTCATCACTCAGCTAGCTGCGGCACACTTTGAGCTTATGTAACAAGAACTCACACAAAGTTGCTTCCTATAATAGAAAGCACTTTTTTAATGTTGGTGTTGTTGGGAAAATTTGGGTAAATCCTGTCTGAAAAGCATTACTCCTGTGTGCCTTTGCATTTGTGGGATCAAATCCTGTCTTCCTTCTCAAAACCAAGCTGTCACTGTTTAAAATGGCATTCCCCCGCCCCTGGCTATGGGGCAAGAGCAGACAGAAAGAATTGGAGGTCCTCATTCAGTTAAATTCATTCACATTGTAGCTAGCTAATCTCTTTTGGAATTTACCGCTTGACAAGAAGTAGCTATTTGTTATACTTTACTCAGGGTCTCAGACTTCCTGAATGTAATACAAGAACTTACGATAGCCCAAATTTACATATCTAAGTAGACCCGGAGGTGGATCCACGCCTCTGGAAATTTCTCCACTGATATGTCAAAAATCGCCTTGTGAGATAGTGTAATCTTATTGTCTGCATGGTTGACTGACATTCCTGTATCTTTTCTCCATATGCTGATCACCGAACTTTATTGTAATACAGGTATTCTGTCCTTAATGGCTCTGTACGGGTGTACGTAACTGAGAGAGTATAAAAACTGCTGGTAGATGAATTAAAGCTTTGCAGCGAGTTCATCTCTGCTAGCCCAGTAATGCATTATCGTGAGTCAACCACGGGAATCTGGGATAGACAATAAAGACGCGGAGGTTCGTAATGATTGATCTTTCCTACGACCCCGAGTTTTATTTCCTCTTCTCAAATTGAGATTCCGGGATTCTGACAGTGTATGCAGCTGTGAAGAAACTGAGGTAAACTAGTTACATGTTGGTTTCAGTTGCACTGGTTTCAATCCCCAAAGTCTTGAATGGGTTACCAACAATGAAAATGTATACTTTCTACTACAGCCTAGTGTCTGAGGAAAGTTATACTGTATTGTAAATTTAGAGTGCTGGCAAGCTGGCTGTTACTGTTACCACTAAGGGGTAAAATGAAGCCAGGTTTCTGTCTTTATAAATGGGAAGGCAGGACTGAAATCGGTGCTATCTGATTGGAGAATAACTGAATGTTCTAAAGATGCCCATTGATCCTAAGTTCAAACAGAGGAAGGCTGATGAAATGTTGGCCAGACCAAAGCTGAATGGCTGCAGTGACACAAAATAGGAAGAGCTATTGACCATCCATTTTGGAGGAGTCTGACAGAAGAGTAACCAGGAGTTGTCTCCATGAGAGGCTGGAGAGCCTGAGGAAATCAGCCAAGAGGAGGAATAGCTTACAGGATCAGGAGGCCAAGCTGAGAGCACATGAAGCAGAAGCTGAAGTTCTGCAACAGGGGAGAGGAAAACTCCTTGCGCACCCTTTGGAGAAAGGAGCTGAAGCCCAACCGAGCCAGACTGAGCAGCTGTAGGATCAACAAAAAGATTGATGAACAGCCTCAAAGGTTCCTAGTAGAAGGCAAACCTGCCAGTTCTAGTATAACAACAGGAGACATCCTTGACTAGAACATGAGAACCAGGTATAGTATAGCCAAAGAAGAAGAGAGAGTAAGAGTCAGATCCTGACAAGACATGGCACATCCTAAGGAAAGGCAGAATCAAGAACAGGCAAGAGTCAAGACACAAGTGAAAATGTAGGACTGGAGTTAAAAGCTTTATCAGGAACTCAAAGCAGCCGCAGTGCAAACCTGGGAGGGACTAAGAAGCCTCCTGCAGCTCCTAACTGGTCCACATGGTTGCACTGGTCCTCATCCTGCACATACCAACAGACCTAATGCCAATCCAGCAAATATTTGCAAGGTGGACCATGGTACCAGCTCTGTGGGGACATGCATCATTCTGCAAATCCTGATCAAACTCATCCAAAGAGAAGACTGCCTTTCAAGCCTTCATTACTAGCCTCACCTCATTGAGGTAAAGCTTGATAGGAGAATTGGTTTAAAGTTAGTTGGGGGTAGGAACTGGGGGTTCTAACACCTGTTTGGTGGTACAAATAACTGTATAGAAACTTGTTTAAAAGAAGTAATACTATTCTCAAATATACGTTTTCTTGTTTTTGTTTTACAAAAATACTATGTAACTTCACTTTCTTATCTACTACCTCTGATCTGACTTGTGTCACACTTAATGACCAGGTGATGGCATACATGAACTGAAGAGGTGTAGTTAATGGTGGCAGGGGAACTGAAGGGAGAGATTAGCTAGTGGAGAAGAGTGATCTTCCACATTTGATGATGCAGTAGGAGTGTCGTAGTGCAGAGGCCTTCACTCCAAGATCCAGGTAACAAGGATGCTTTTTTCCTTGCAGCATGGCTTTCAAGCTGTTCAGTACAAACACTTGCTGTTGTCTGTTGTTAAATGTGCAGCATGCTTCCTATATAGCAGTGGTGGATTTGACCCATTGAATCTGGCATCAAAGCCAAAGTGCCTCTGAGCCACCAAGGCAGAGGATGCTACCTCCCTTGCATCTTGGTGATTCACAGCACGACCCTGAGAGTAGCAAGAAGAGGGCTACACCTGGTCAGCCCAGATGAATCAGGAGACCTGAAAGTGCCAATAGCCTGCCTCTCCTAAGCAAGGCTCCTCACTGTAAGCAACTTTTCTTTGGAAGAAGATGCCAAAAAGACTCACTTTGCTCTGGAACTTGATCAACCATCCATTTTAGACTATCAACAATGGGAGTTGATTTATACAGTCAGATCTTTGGGCTATCTAGCTATATTTGGTCAATACTGTCTACACAGTGGTAAACAACTTCCTGTCCCCAATGTTTTGGCTTGCAAGTTGGCTAGGACTGATAACAGTTTTAAGCCAAAACATCTGGAGTGCTTCCAGTTGCCCACCCCTGGAAGTAGCTCTCCAGGGCTTCAGGCAGAAGTTTTTCTCAGACCTATCTGGAAATGTCAGGGACTGAATCTGGGACATTTTCCATGCAGCACATGTGGTCTACCACTGAGCTATGGCCCTTCTCCTAAAGGACCATGGGTTCTTCCAGATGGCATGTGCCTTGAACTACTAATTAAAAGGCATTGTGTAGCTATTTCAACTTGTTTTCAAACAATTATTTCTGGAAAGGAAAATTATGGAAGAGGTAAAATAAAAGAAGGCAACAAGTTGAAGACATCATTATTTGAACCCCCAGTAAATTTCATTGAAGAAGTAGGATAAAAGCTCCATCTGAAAGCACCCTGACAAATCTGGATGCTTGTCTGTTTGAACTTTGCATTGTTAAGAAACTACCATAGAACATAATGTTGCAAATGCTTGGGACTTTAACATACCTGCTATTGTCCTAAAACCTGGAGTTTGTGAGTGTGGATCAATTTGAGGAACACTATCAGAAAAGAGTAGAAATATCAGCTGATCCCTTTCACAGTGGAATCATTTTCAGGAATCACTAAAACAAAATGACTAAAGTGCATTGAGATTGGTGTTGCTTCTCTTATACTTCAGTTTGTTCATAATAAACCCACAAACTTTAATGGGATTTCATCTAAAAGTATTTTCTACCTACAGTTTCATGGCCTGACCAACAATTCAACTGCCACAGCTACTTTTGCCAGCTAAATCTACAGATTTCTTAAAATCACAGAAAAATCAATTGCAAGACAAAAGAGAGACTGCAATTGAATGTGCTCCATTATCATCCAAATAGTTTCTTAATTAGTCTGTGACTAAGACTGTCTCTTCATAACAGAAGGAAGACATTTCTTATCAAGCAGGCTGCCAAATAGTAACTTTTCTTCCTAGTTAGCATTTCTATACTAGTTCTTTAGTGCATATCTTACAAGCAAAATGGAAAGCTTAAGCTGTTAAAACTAAGGTTTGTGCATTGATTCAGATGAATACAAAACTGAATTGGAATTGATTGATTTTGAATTCAACCCTTCAAGGGTTCCCTGCATGTCTGTAAAGAATAAATTTGGAAATACACACAGGCAGAGATGGTTGGTCTACTTTACAGAAACATTCCCCTTTTCCAAGGCTTCCATTTAAGAAAAATGTCTGAGTGAGGAGAAGGGAAGGGACAGGAGAAGTTTTAGCTTTGTAAGGAACAGGTAGGTATAACTTCCAACCAGGGAAAGACCTTTGCCAGACTTCTTTTAATTTCTAAACCCAGTACTTTGTGGAGAGAACTAGAAGGGACCTGTCAGAAGCTGCTCTTGTGTTTTCACTGCATGGCATGACTGGGTGTCTATGGCCGCAACACGTAATGGCTTGAGAGCCAGCGCAAATTGGTTGATGCCTGGACCTGCTGCTGACTGTTAAGTGGGCAGCTACCGCTGATACCAACTCTTCATACAGCTCTGTGGCATCCCACTGAGTCAGCACAACCTGAGACAAGTATTATTATTATTATTATTATTATTATTATTATTATTATTATTATTATTATAACATTTCTATGCCGCCCCTTGCCGAAGCCTCGGGGCGGCTTACAACACAATAAAATACATTGAAATACAATAGCACATAATAAATTACCATTAAATACAAAAATACAAAAAATACATTGAGTTACAAACATAATAATATAAAATTAAAATTATCAGTATAAAATAAGTAAATAAATAATATAGGAGGAGAAAAGAGAAGGAAGAAGAAGTTGCCCTGGCCAGATCATATATTTTAACAATTAAAATGATGTTTAAATAAAAAGGTCTTTACCTGGCGCCGAAAAACCAGTAATGACGGTGCCAGGCGGACCTCTTTGGGGAGTGAATTCCATAGGTTGGGCGCCACCGCAGAGAAAGCCCTCCTCCGAGTACTTACTCTCCTAATTTCTTTCATGGGGGTATCTTCTGGCTGGCTGCTGGTATAGGGAAAGAAGAGTACCAATTTCCTGCAAAAGATGATACCTGCCTGCACAGAAGCTCCAGGCTGCCAGGGAGCATAGGTTAGGAAGAGAATTAGTCTTTCCACCTCTGCTATCTCCTGTCCCACTGCTTAATGTAAATCCCTTTGCAACTGTAAAGAGGCAAGAGAAACAGGCTGAGGGAACACCAGCATCTGTTCCACTTGACTTTCCCACCACAGGATAAGAGGAAAAGAAGGCCCATTCCACCAACCCTGCTGAATATCTTTTTCTTTTCCTTTTCCTTTCCCATCTCCTTTTAAAAACGTGTTATGTCTTTTTCAATTGCCTGAGGTCAATATGGCCTACACATGCAACAAATGCAAACCTGTAGCTGTTCCAGAAGAAAAAGAGATGAGAAATGGAAGAGTTTTTAGACAGAGCAGTAGAACTACAACAGTTAAGCTAAAAGAGCAACAGTGAGCTGAGGCAGAAGAGGAGAATTTTGGGACAAGGAAAAATCAGGAATAAACTTCCTGGAAAAGGGTGACAGGTACAGAAGAACTAGAAGATGCTCTGCATCCATGCAAGCAGTGGAAGTATGGGACCACTTTCAGATACTTGACAATGAGACTGGAAAGCAGCCTGCAATCATCAAGTGCAACATACAGCAAGAGGCTGATGTTCAAGCAGCGGCAATGATACCGAAGCCTACAAGAAAGGAAGAGTGCTGGTTCTGGGAGGCTCCCTGCTGCTTGGGACGGACACACATGTTGTGAAGATGCACGGACTTGCCAGGTATGCTGTCTCATTGAAAGACAGATTAGAGCTGTAACTGAAGGCTTGCCAAGGCCCATAAAGCCCGCTGACACATATCTTCTTATCTGTGTGTTCCATGTGGTCAGTTTAGCCTTGAGAAGACTGACGGAAGATATGATAGCATTCTTCAAGTACATGAAAGGTTGTCACACAGAGGAAGGTCAGAATCTCTTCTCAGTGTCTTGGGATCTCTTCCCAGAATGCCAGAACATACAACAATCAGTTCAAGTTACAGGAAGTCAAGTTCTGGCTAAACATCTGGAAGGACTTTCTGTTAGAGCAGCACGGCAGTGGAACCAATTACCCAGGGAGGCTGTGGGTTTTCCTACACTAGAGGGATTCAAGATGCAGCTGGAGGGACGGTTTAACTTGCGGTCCTGCACTGAGCAGGGATTACACCTGATGGCCCCTTCCAATTCTGCTATTGCATGATTCTTACTCATAGAGGAGATTACCTAGCTAAGAAAAGGATGAGTAAGGCAAGACATGACAGAGGTGGTTAGAATTAAGCTGCCGGCTGACAACAGAGTGCTAGACTAGAAGAACCCCTGAACTGAACCAGCATGGTTCTGATGACCTCTCCCTTGAAAATGGAGGTGGGCTCCGGAGACCAAGTGCAGGCAACCAGATGTTGCCAGGTTTTTGAAGTACAAATTCCAGCCTTCATGGGCAGCAGTCAGGCATTATGGGAGTTGTAGTTCCAACACTCTGGAGAGCAGCATGTTGTCTACCCTGCTATAGACTGCTGCAGGAACTTGCCCCACTCCTTTGCACATGCCTGCCATACGCCAAGGCGGAAGCTACCATTCAGCCTGAAAGGCTAAGAAAGAGAATACAGTCCCTTCTTTAGTTCCCATATATGGGAGCCAGGCTGGGCCTGTTTTCCTCCCACAAACACCCCTCACAAGGCTGACAAGATGGCATCATGAAGACGGGGCTGGGCGAAACGGAGGGAAAGCTTGTGCCAAATGAACGGAGAGTGTGTGGTGCAGGGGAGGCGCGAACTGGCGGGGTGGCGCGGATGGGAGAACAGAAGAGGAAGAGCCAGCCCCATGTTATCTTCCCTTGCAAGTGGCACCCCCAAAGCGGACGAGACCACCATGCGCTGTTACCATGGCTACCGAGCGGCATCCTCCCAGCCTGCAGCCGCCCACTCCTCTCCGCGGCCCCGTTAGTCCAATGAGGGAAGCGGGGGAGCAAAGGGGCGGGGGAGGAGGAGAGGCGGGTCCCTCCCGGAAAGGGCGTGTCACCGAGACCGGAAGTGGCTGCAGGAGCCGCAGGGTGTGTATGTGTGGTAATCGCGAAGCGGGCTGCCGCGCGCTCAGACGCTTGTTCCGTCCGTGAACGACTCTTCGAGGCCTGAGCCACCTTCCCTTGCTTTATTCCTACCGGCGTCAGGTGAGCGGTTTCCCGCCAAAATCCTCCTTCCTTCCTCTCCGCCCGCCTGCAGCCCTCATCAGTGCAACGGCTGCGGCTCGGTGTGCAGCTCCCTTGCCCTTCCCCCACGTCACGGTGGGGAGGCGGAAAGAGAAGAGCCGCGGCCTTTTCCGCCTGGGTCCCTTCCTTCCCGAGGGCTTTCGGAGGCGAGAGCGCTGCCGTCTCGGGATGGATCAGTCCTTCCTGATAGGCGGTCTCGGGGGAGGCCCGGAGAAGGCCCCAAAGCCGCCGACGCCTAACCACCCTGAGAGTCCCCTGCCGACGCCCTGAAAGTAAGGGGTGCGGGCGGTCCCGTCTTTTTAAAGGGATGCTTGGCTGCTTCTCGCTCCTCTGTGCGCTCTGTTACTCTCGCCCTTGTCCCGTTTTCCGCCCCAGGTCTCAGCTGGCGGCGTCACTCGGCAAGCGGCCCCGCCCTGCCTGAGTCACCACCTTCTTTCCTCCTTTCGCCCGGGGCAGGGCGTGTTCACCTGTGCAGAACAAACCGGAGATGGGGCTGCGCTTTTTTAGCCACGCTTCTGGCAGAAGGCCCTTTGGTTCCTGCGGCGTTCCAGTTTGCTTTTGCGGTGGACGGCCTGGCACCTATTTCAGCGCTTCCCACCCGATACGCCCCGTGACGCCTTGCCCTCCTGGAAAGACAAGGGAAAACCAGTCATAACAGCCTGTTCCCTTTATGCAGGAAGCAAATATAAAAAACATACCTATGGACCTTAATCAGCATGCATACACTTAGGATTTCAGCCTTGATTATTCCACCTTCTTTAATTACTTTAGTCGATCACCCTTCCAGTGCACACAGTTTCTGGATGCTAAAACTGGATCCCGCCGCGCCCCCCCCCCCGGTTCAATCTATGAAGTTGTAGCCATCGTTAATCTGTTTTTAATTTCTTTCACTTCAGTGGGTCTGCTCTGAGTAAGACTTAACATTAGATACAGCCCTGGCTGTTTCATTTTTGAAGACATGAGTAGATTATATTGAAGCTAGGACTTTTGTGTTAATTGTAAGATTTAGATGAGTTGTAAAGAATACTCCAGAAGCCAAATGGCAGGCTAACTCTAGGGCTGATCATAGACAGTTATTCTTAGTGGTAACTGCTCATAGACTAATGCAAACTGTGTTAGGAAATGGGCTTTTTAATTCAGAGCTAGTTAAAAATCATAACTAAACAAAATTAGAAAAGTGCATAGTTGAAATGGTACTATGATACCAATATAAAATTTATGCAGAAAATGAGCAGCATACTTTGAATTGAATGAGTAATGAGCAGATTAAATTTGGGCAGGATTTTTCATACTTTTTTCCTAAGATTCACATGACAATATTTAGGTTTACATGACAGTATTTTTAGATTTGAACCTGCCTGAACCGACATAATCATTTACTGCATTACATTCATATTCCACATTACTTTCTCTTGCTCAAGGTAGTTGACAAGGGTCTTCTCTCCCCCCCCCCCCTTTAGAACAGTCCTGTGAGGTAGGTTAGACTGAGAGTCCACACTAGCGCAAAGTCACCAGTGAGTTCCATGGCTGAATGGAGACTAGACCCCACATTGCCAGAATCCCCAGTTGAACACCCTAATTGCCACACTGACTCAGTCATTACTGATTCATTTCAGGGCAAATATCCTGGCATCAGGTGTGAATCTTTCTGATGATTTGGGTTGCTAATCCAAGAGTCACATTAGAAAGGGCAATAAAAATCTAACTACTAAACACATAAATCTTTTCAGCAAATCCACTTTTCCAAATCAGGCTGGGATAAAACAGGAAGTGGACAACACTCACTCTCACAAATCCAGTGTGAAACAGTGAGGAATCAGTTTTAAGGGGCATTCAGTCCTTTATCCTCATATCTTGCCTACTGAGAGGGGAGGAAGGTTCCACCTTCAGGATCCTGTACCTCCATGGAACTTTGCACTCCATTGTAGGTGTTCCATGCTCCCTCTTCAAAAGCTTTCGCCACAATTTGAAAGGAATGTCTGTAAAAACTTCTAACTTCTTCATTAAAAGCCAATTCATCTTTGATGCCTTTGTCCTTGGATCACTGACTTGCTGTGAAAGTCCCTTGGGGTTATGCCTTGCATCAAGGGTCCCCTACCTTTTGGACCCATGGGCACATTGTTGGAACATCATAGCATTATAAGTGATTAGCTAAATAATCTAATTCTTGGTGGTGCAATACAGCTGTCTTAAACATAGGTTTTGGCAGTGTCTATCAGTTGCTTCCTTAATTTATTTTTTAAAATTCTGGGATCCTATGGGCACCATGTTGGGAACCTCTTCACAGATACCACTAATGGTATTCAGAAGTGCTACATTGGAGACACCTTTGTTAGAGTGTCGCTGTATGAGTGAATATTCGTTAGGGTGGTTTTGATGGAAAGGAGATGACTGATGCCAGTATAAGTAATAGTAGTCTAACAGATTTATTGTGGCATGAGTTTTTGTTAGGTAGGCTCCATTTTATGAGATCTTTTGTGTAATCCCTTTAATGATAGGGAGTAGTGCTTATATGGCTATGGGTATCATAAAAGGATATGTAGTAGTTAAGTGTGAGAAACCTGTTATTGCAAAAACGGAAATCAAGTTACAGCTATGCTATTGGAAGGGTCTTCAGGGACAAACTGTTCTTATGCCCTCTGAAAAGTAACTGCCAGCTGTGCTGCCTGCTGGGAGAGCATTCACATAATCCACAATATCTGTCAATACTGTAGTTGCTCTTGCGTCAGCATATCTGTGATTGAATTATAAAGACGCATCTCCCTTTCTTTCATAAAGCTTCTGGTTTCCTGAGTGTTCATTAATAAATGGTAGCAATTGGGTGTTCTTCTGAAGCTATTCATTTTTCTGTTTTGATTCTAGTAAATAGAAGCAATTTTCTCAAACTGCCCATTGAGATGTTAGTCTTTCCCTTGACACCTGTTATGTAATGAAAATATATGCCTGTTAGAGTGAGGTTGAAATTATGGTGCAAGGGGTGGGGATAACTTCTGTGTTACTGTTCTGGTAAAAATCCCCCTTAATTGATTATCCCCAGGAAGAGAGAGTTATTGCTTCCAGCTAAAAAATCATAATGTATAGGCATATAGATAAAATAGAGTTGGTTATAAAGTTGCAAAATCAGTATTCAGAATGGGAAAGGAACCTTATGATGAACACAACATGGGAACTGCTCACTGAAATTTGTAAGGTTGGATAATCATTTGGATCAAATATAGTGTTGGCAGCACACACATAGAATACACTTCTCTACATGTTTACTGAAAAGTGCCATCCAATTCAAGGGTACTCATTCCTGGGTAATATTGCGCTCATAGATTAACAAGGGTAAAACTCTGCAGTGACAGTGTGTGAACATTGTCGAACACTGTTGACTGCAAAGGAAATTGCCAAATTTGATACAAGAGCAAAAAAAATAGAGGATCCAGCTTTGAGCTCCCCAGGGCAAACTTCTTGTTATTGCTTTGCTCTGGTGCTGGAAAATAGCCCTTTTGCCTGCCTGGAAGTGTCAGTGAGTTCTTGACATTCAGTGTAGGGGTCATTTTTGGGTTGGTAAGGAGAAGAGAGCAAGTAGGCAAACAATTCTTTGTGCTTTATTTTAATACAGATGTGCCCAAAAATATCAATGTGATTTACTTCTATTTAGTTCAGTATCATTTGCCTCATATGCAGATACTTTTGTAACTGTTATGACACAAACCACTGCTGAAACTGAAGTGGCTATAGTTTACTATAGCACTTGTGTTAATTTTTGGATTTTAAACAGGTTGCTGCTTTAAATGTGGAGTTCTTTGGGAGGGGGCTGTTAATTTACTGCGAACTGAAAGAATATAATGAGGAGAGAACTACATTTTATCCGGCCTTGCTCCTATAACTCAGATACCATTATTTGCAGTAGCAACTTCTGTTTACACAAACAAGGAATTTGTTATGCTTCAGCAGTGCCCTTGCTCATTCTCTGGGTACATTCACATTTTATTTTGCTTTTCCCAGAAACTGTTGAGTTCTACCTAGTCAAGAAGACAACCCACTGGTAATACTCTATTCTTTTGATACTTACTTAAAACACGTATGCCCTGCTTTCCCTTTTTTGCATTCAAGGTAGCTAAGAAAAATGAAACTATTTTAAAATTTGTGTTAACATTTCCTATTATACCTTCATGGATCATCTGTCTTGTTGCTTCTGAATTTATTCCTTGAATATATAAATTAAAAAGGAACAGAAGCAGCCATGGGTTGACTATCCCAGAATAAGATAAACAGGCATTCTAGATACTGAGTAGCTTGAACAATACCAACATATTTTTAATTTTTAATTGCCTTTGAATTACAGGGACTGTTTATGATTCCCTCAATGTATATGCACACAGCAGGGATCTGATTCTATTGTTTCCAGTAGCCAGAAAGGCTTAAGTTGCTTGATTCCTGCTGCACAGAAATAGAATGCCTTGCTCGTGTACCCGCTACCGGCTACAGGTGGTAGGCTCTGTGCATGGGAGGCGGGGGTGGCGGCAACGCTTTCTCTAGAATCAATGACACTGATGCTGCATCTTTGCCATTTTGAAACAGACACACTATGGTTCCATGTGTTAATTGGCAGATTCCTAAAAACCTGTTAGTTTTGCAGCAGTGCAGTGGAGACTTTTCCTTATGGCCTCCAGAATTGCATTTCTGGTTGTCACTGCTGAATTGGCAGGTGTATTTGTAGACTCCTAATGTGTAGCTCTTTCAGGTGCTACATGATTAGGTCAAGTGTCAAGGTCTGAGAGCTACTTATATTTCCTGAAAACAGCCACAGTAGTTTTCATAAGCAGAGTCAGTATGTTGGTGTACTTATCCTGTTGTCACCTTTCCAAGTTTTCCATGATCTTGTATATTGACTGCTAGTGATTTGGGTTTTCTTGAAATTTGCATCAGAACATTTTAGTTTGACTCAGAAAATTTTCTGGTGCCCTTGAGGGTGATCTAAATTAGTATGTTTTTAAAACTTGTTTTTAGTAAACACCACTAAAAAAGTACCCTGTGTTAATTTTTTGTTTCAGTACAATTTAATCTGGAATAGCTGAGAGAAAAAATTAAAGCACACATAATGCGATTTAAACATATTAGGTTTGTTTTATTGCAACAGTGTACATTTTTTAAGAGCTGGCACTTCCCTTACATTATTTAAGTTACAGTACTGAAAACTGTTGATAATACAAAGGATAAAATCCTACAATCCCCAGCATCTCCCAGCTAGGGAATACCGGGAATTCCTGTTAGTGGTAGCACACTGAATTTATATGCTAC
Source organism: Varanus komodoensis (assembly GCF_004798865.1). Lineage (NCBI taxonomy): Eukaryota > Metazoa > Chordata > Lepidosauria > Squamata > Varanidae > Varanus > Varanus komodoensis. Next base: position 4,261,216 of record NW_025335889.1, read on the forward strand.
CTTTTTCATCTTGCAAGGAACCTTAGTCAACTTACGTAGACCATTTTTCTCACCACAACAACACTAAGAGATAGGTTAGGTTGAGAGTGAGTGAGTGACTGGTCTAAAGTCACCTAGTGAGCATTGTGACTGGTGACTGAGTTTCCAGGTCCCTGATCCAACACTGTTACCACCCCACTAGGTTTTTAGGATTTTTGAATTACTTATTTCTGTCTAAGCATGTGTAGAATTGTGTTCTAATGGAACCTTCCTCAACCTGGTGCTCCCCAGCTTTTTTGCTTGCTGATAGTCATGAGAGTTGTAGTTCAATAGATTCATAGGACCTCAAGTTGGGATAGGCTGCATTGTTGAATTTTTGCAACCCAAACAATTGTGAGTGATATTTCAGTTCTTTTCCACTAAAATTTTTGGATACTTTTGGTTTCACTCGCTGCATATTGGGTGTATTTCTTGCTGAAACATGTATGTGTTTTCTAATTACTTGCTTGGGCTAATGCTCTGAAACCCATTTATTATAACTGAAATCTCTAAGCTTTCCTAATACTGTATTTGCAATTGATATCAATTGACCATTATTTATGAACTTAGAAAACAGAAAAGTTCCATGGAACAATTAAGCACTAGAAAAAATTATGTCCTCCATAACTGCTGTTATAAAATGTTTAATGTTGGTTTTCTACTGCTTAGAAAGTTGCTATGGCTCAGAAGCTGGAACAGTTCTCTCACTTTGCATGTAACATGGGAGCAAAGTTCAGCTGTGTAGCAATAAGTTAGATTGTCAGTGACACATATTTGTCGACAGTATAAATATTGGTGGTGGCTGGCTCAAGAAAGTCTATAGTTAATCATTTTTCTAGCAAAACTTAAAAGTTACTTGGTAGGTAGCTTGTATTGAAGCCAACATTGTAAGTACAAAGAACCATGGTGTATCAGATCAAAGTTCCATCTAGTCCAATATTCTCTTCCCACAGTGGGCAACCAGCTACCAGTATACTTTCTGTTATGATCAGTACTAGTAGCCATTGATAGCTTTCTCCTCCATGAATTTGTTCAATTCTCTCTTAAAACATTCCAAATTGACTGCCATCACTCCATCTTGTAGTGCTGAATACCAGTATTTATGTGCTGTGTGAAGAAGTACATCCTTTTATCTGTCCTGAATCTCTCACCAACCAGCTTCATAGAATGACCCAGATTCTAGTATTATGACAGAGAAAAATATTTCTTTATCCATTTTTCACACCCATGTATAATTTTGTGTATCTTTATCATATTTCCCCTTGCTAACTCTTTTCTAAGTTCAACAGTCCCAGATGTTGTAAGATTTATTCATAGCATAATTGCTTTATCCAGTTAATTGTTTTACTCACCCAATTCTTTTTTCTTTCCCAAAACTAAAATAACTTTTATTTATTTCATTACTATACTTCTCAGAGTTGAAACTCTCTGGGCAGTTTACCACAAAGTATAAAAATAATAAAATACAATAGATAAAACATAAGAATTAAAAATTAATTTGGAAGAACATAGAAGAACATTAAAAGACAATTAAAAAGACCTGAGCAAGAGCAAAAGGAAGGCACCTGGCTAATTGCTTCAAGCCTCTGAATGATGAAGGAGGTCTTTAAAGGCCTCAACAAATGGGCAGTATTAGTATTCCAAGTGTAGCTTCATCATAGATTTGTATAAGGGGAGTATGATACTGGTGGTTTTAATTTTTATTTCTTAAGTAATTAGGCCTAACAGTGAATTTCCCTTTCTCACAGCAACTGCAAAATGGGTTGACATTTTCATCCAGCTGTCCACAACCCCAAAAATTCTTTCTTGGTTAGTCACCACTAGCTCAGATTCTTTCAACATATACCTGAAATTGTACATAGGCATAGGAATGTAGGAAACAGCATTATACCAAGTTACACCATTGGTCCATCTAACCCAGTGCTGTTGATGTGGATTGATAGCAACTCTCCATGGCTTCTTGTGCAAGTTTTTCCAACCCTGAGATGTCAGGGAATGAACCTTGAAACTTCTGATGTTGGGACCTTTTACCCTAGTGTGCATCATTTTATACTTGCTTACATTGGGTCATATTGCCATTCTGATGCTCATTCTCCTGATTTGTAGAGATTCTTTATGATAATTTGGTATCATCTGCATACTTGGCCACTTATAATCCCAGATCATTTATGAAGAAGTTGAAAGTATTAGTCCCAATATTGATCCTTGTGGGACCCCACTGTTTACATCCCTTTGTTGGGAGAACTTACCATTTATTCCTACTCTTTACTTTCTGTTCTTTAACCCATTATTGATCTATTAGAGGCCCTACCCTCCTATTCCATGACTGCTAAGTTTGCTTAGGTGTCTTTGGTGATGAACTACATCAAAATCCTTTTGTAAGCCCAAGTAAAAAGTATCTATGGAATGATCCATGTGCATATATTTATTAACACACATAAATAACTCCAAAAGTCTGGTGAGAAGGGTTTCCTTTTGTGGTAGCCATGCTATTGTTATTTATTATTATATTAATATCCCACCTATTCCCAGTGATTTCAGGGTGGCTCACATTAAAACTCATAAAAATTAAAATGTAAAAATATACAAAAGTTAAAAAGATAATTAAATCAGTTAAATATTAAAATTGAACAAATGCCCAGATGTGAACTATTTTCATCAGGACTTGTCATTGTATGTGCTTGCTAGTTACATGCTTAATAATGCTTTCTACCAATTTATTTGGAACCAATGTTAGGCCAACTAGCCTGTAATTATATCTGGTTCCTTACAGAACCATTTTTAAATCAATCCAACTTGTTGGTGTTATCTTGGGTGTTCAGCAGCTTTGCTGATACAGAGGCTGATTTTAGGGGTAATGCCATTTCATATTTGAGGTATTTAAGAATCCTGTGATAGCTACCATCTGGGCCCAGTGATTTATAGGATTTTACTTTGTCAATAAGGTCATAAGCAATCTTTTATCATAACTATTTGTCTCAGTTGCTCTAGTTGCCTTCCTGAAAACAAAACTTGAGACACAAGTGTGTACCCTTCACTTATAAGCAATGAAGACAGATTAACATAATTCTTTCACCTTCTTTCAATCTCCTCATCCTTTACCACTACTTTAACTCCATTGTGAACCCAATAGTTCAACTGCCATCTTAGCTTGTTTCTTGCTTTTAATAGGGTTAAAGAACGTTTTATTGTTGGCCTTGATAGCAATATGTTACATAGTATAGAACAGGGGTCCTCAAACTTTTTCAGCAGGGGGCCAGTTGAAAGGTGCCGGTGCTGGGGGCGGGCCAGAAAGGTGGTGCCAGCGGTGCATGCAGGCTGGTGAGGGGGCGGGGGCAGTGCATGCAGGCGCTGAAGTGGGGGTGGGGGGACGAGGTGCGGACAGGCGCATGCAGTGCCGGGGAGGGGGGGAGGCAGGCACATGAGGCAATGGCTTGCTCGCTTGGAGATTGTTTTCTCTGAGCAAGCAAACCGCTGCTTCCCTGCATGCAGGGTGAGGTGGGCGGTGGCAGGCGCATGCATGAGCCCAGGCACAGCGAATCCAAATGGGCATGGCTGGCCAGATCCGGCCCCCGGGCCTTAGTTTGAGGACCCATGGTTTTGCATCTCATTGCCTTCTGTTTACTTTGTGCAAGTTTATTCTTTTTGATCTCTTCATTTGGGCAAGACTAACATTTTCTGAAGAAACCCTTCTGTTCTCTAACAGCTTCTTCAACACAGCTCATTAATCATGCTTGAGATCTTTTGTACTTTGTACTTGCTTTCCAAACCAATGATATACATTCTAGCTGAGTTTCTATTATTATGGTTTTGAGTAATTTCCAAGCAGATATTTAACACTCTCAATCCTCACACCCCATTCAGCTTCCTTTTTACCAGTTCCCTTATTTTAGAGACGTTTTCTCTTTTGATGTCAAATATGATTGTGTTGGCAGCACTGTCCCAGCTGGTTCAACAAGCCAGCTTGCAGTAGGTCCTGGAAGACATCACTTAAGATTAAATACAGGGTTCTCCTCTCTAGTTGGTAACCAGCTGTTTAACCTCTTTGTCATGACTGGAGCATCATTTATCTGGTCAATGTGGGAGTATTTTATTTATTTATTTGGAGCATTTTTATCCCATCCTTTACAAAAGCCTCAGTAATTGAATCATGTGTTACTACATGTCCTTGTTTTGATGTTTCCTGAATTCATTTTCTACCTCAATACTACTCTGGTCTAGAGGATGATAGTACATGTCCAATATTAAATTTTAGCTCAGTCTTCCTGTTACCCTTGATGTGGTTTTCAGGTGTGGCTGTTTTCCTTCCCAGAGTGGTATTAAATGCAACTCTTTTGTTTGGGCTGTGGTGCTTGGATCTGCCATTCCTAGCACATCTTTGAGAGGGTTTCAGTTCAATTCCAGGGATGTTGTTAATTTTGTAAGCAGAGAGAGCAGGGGTCAGTAGTAACCACATACGATCACTTCTTAGTAGCAAAGTCAAAAATTGTGAAGTCTTATTGATGAACAAACACTTCTTTGAAGCAGGTAGGAGGAAAAGCCAATAACTTTATTGTTTACCCAAATATTATCCTTATTATCCAATCATGTTTCAATCTCTTTGGAGGAAATGGAACAGGAAATACTCATATTTATTTTTCCCCTTTAGGAATAACCATGGATAAAAGTGAGCTGGTGCAGAAGGCCAAACTAGCTGAGCAAGCAGAGCGCTACGATGATATGGCTGCTGCCATGAAAGCTGTTACTGAGCAGGGGCATGAGCTGTCCAACGAAGAAAGGAATCTACTCTCTGTTGCCTACAAGAATGTGGTTGGTGCTCGTCGCTCTTCCTGGCGTGTCATTTCCAGCATTGAACAGAAAACAGAACGGAATGAGAAGAAACAGCAGATGGGAAGAGAATATCGTGAGAAGATTGAAGCTGAACTGCAAGACATTTGCAATGATGTTCTGGTAAGAGTGTATTAACAATTTGTATAGCAGTGCTTGCTTAGAAGCGCTATCTGAGGAAACTTGGAAGCTAAAGGCAGGGATATAATTTTCATCCCTTCTTAATAGATCTAGTTTGGTTCAACAGCCAAAGTTTTTAGCTTGCATTTGTGCAAGAATAATAATTGTTGAGAGATTTTTTAAATTTCCTTGAAAGTTGATATTATATTAGTGTACATTTGTATGAACCACATGTAAAAACGAGTGCTTGTTGTAGATTTCCATAAGAGACCATTGGAAGCATTCACTTAATATGCAGCAAACAGAAACATTCTATTTACATTATTTTGCTAGTGAGTTAAAGAAATGTAACTATGTAGTGACCAGTATCCAGTCCCCCTAAAGTTAGACAAGCTTGGTGGTTCTCTGCTTGAGGGAGCCAGTAGTCTCCAACTTTTTATGGTTGCCATAAAGCTACGTAGTAGCAGCAGATAGGAGGTAGAGTATCCCTGGAAATTGTTTCCCTGGCTGCCTCCTTCAGTGTGGGCTTTCTTATACAGCTATATATAAATGAGAAAATCGTAGTCACTGGAAGGTTGTCCTGGCTTGCATATGTATTGGACAGGGGGTGCATACTCACTGACTATAGTCTGAAGGGAGAAATTCCATGAGTGTGAGATCTTGAGATGTTTCCCTGTACTGTTTAAAAAATGTTATTTTAGAGTCTGTATTCTTTAAATGCCTATCAGACATTTCTGTGAACACAGTCACCTCATTATTACCATGTGGGCCCAGCTTAATCTCTGGGTGAAGATATTTATCACATCCTTCACATTTTCAGCAAACAGTTGGCTGACTGCCATTGTCTTTGGGAATTAATAAGACCTGGTTTCTGAGAAGGAACTGGTTTAGGCATGAACTAAATGAAAATTGAAAATGGGTTAAAATATATTCTGGCATTTGGTGGAGTTTAGCCCAGTTTCTGCAATTCCATAAAAAGTCCATGTGCCTGTTGCATAGAGCTAATCAACTTATTTTTATTTTACTGTCTAAAATTGAATGAGCTCGGTTTTAATGAAACCCTATTCTTCTTACAACCCTTGAAGCTTTGTCTGCTGCAGGTCTCAGTAGGGAACTCCCATTACATATTTTTGTAATTTTAAATACATCATGATGAATTCAGAAAGTAGTATATAATTTTTTGATGATACCTATTTCAGGAACTGCTGGATAAGTACCTTATTGTTAATGCCACACAACCAGAAAGCAAGGTCTTCTATTTGAAAATGAAAGGAGATTACTACAGATACCTTTCAGAGGTAGCATCTGGAGACAACAAGCTAAGTAGGTGATTGACTTATTCTTTATAACGAGCCTTTTTAAATAACATTTTACAAGACCTATATGTGACATCTTAGAAAACAGTTGTTCCTAGATTTCATGTTTTTTGTTCCAGTGAATTCACATATTCAAAATACACAGGAGAGGAAAAGGAACAACTCACTTCCTCCTACATTCATCTCTCCCCTCATGCAGATGCATAAGCTCCCAATTCAGGGAAAGCTTGAGCATCTGAGCACAAGAGGAGGTGTGAAAGTTCTACTTCAGTTATTACAAAACATGTGGAAAGCAGGAAGCATGCATTGCTTGGGAGTCCTGGTCTGTACATCTTGACCCTGTAAAGTCATAGATCTATGGAATAACAACTACTTATGGTCTGTAGTTGTAGTAGTTGGATCTTTCATGTGCCTTGAATCTTTCATGTGCCCTGAATGTGATATTAATTTGTTGGTGAAAAGAACATGTCTGCACATGGTAACAAGCTAGTGATGTTTTAACCATTTAGCTCATGTTTACTGGGTTGAAGCCCAGTGGTATAGTTCTGTTTAGAGGATTTAGATCCAGCAGACTTCACTTAAATGGAAGATGGATTTTTGGTGACCCCTGCCCACTTGGAGCCCCTGTATGAACTTCTGTACTTTTCTGTTGAGTTTCCTACTTTCTGGAACAGATAGCCTCTTCTATTAGTGGAGGCATTTGATAGAGCAGAAGCCACTCCATAGGCAGAATGGCACAGCAATTTTGTAATGCAGCCTCTTCTGGAAATTTTCCTACTCCCTCTCCCCGCAGACTTTGCAATATGCTTTTAAGGACAGCAAATATAGACACAATGAAAACTTAGATATGAACGTTCAGTTCAACTCTTCTAACTTGTACCATATTTAACTGTTGAGATCAACTTAGTTCACAGCTGTCGCCCTTTGAGATACCCTGGAGAAATAATGAAAAGGGAATGTTCTGCAGCTAAAGTTAATGTGATATTAGTGTACAATTGTTTAGACCATGCTACTGTTATAATTGTTTGAAACTGTATCATTCTTCTGGATAGTTTGTATTACATCAGTTGTACAAATGGCTCATATCCACAGTTATCCTAGGAAATACATTTGTGTGAATAATTTATTCTTTAAACTCAGTCTGAGCTGAAACAGAGGAGATAGCTTTTGAAGATTTTTTTCATTTATTTCTAAGCAGATCTTGTTTGGTACTTTTTATTTTATAAGTGCATAGAGCCCATGACAGCTATTTGTGTGGTATCTGACATTTAGGCAATGGTGCTGTATTGTGAGTCCCTTCAGTCTGAAAGACTGTGACACAGGCACCATTCTTTCTTCAGATCAGGATCCTTCCTGAATAGGGATTCCTGTAACCCAGAGTTTTGTTAGCTGGCAGTGATGCTGTTCAATCAAATCTTGATGCATAATGGTCTTACTGGCCATAATGGTCTCAAAGCTGCAGTTGATTAGAGCTGGGAACAGGTACAAAAAAAAGACAAAATATTGAGTATTTTGGGAAACAGTCTGGTAATTCTTTGGTTTCTTTTCCTAACAAATTACAAGCTGGACTACACCACTCTATAGCAAAGAAATACCTTTTGTAAATGCTTCTGATTTTAATTTACTTCATCAAGAAGCTATTAAAATAAACTTATTGCCATCTTTTATTGCAGCAACAGTAGCAAATTCTCAGCAGGCCTATCAAGAAGCATTTGAAATCAGCAAGAAAGAGATGCAGCCAACACATCCTATTCGACTTGGCCTGGCACTCAACTTCTCTGTGTTCTATTATGAGATTCTGAACTCACCAGAGAAAGCCTGCAGTCTGGCAAAGACAGTAAGCAGACTTGATCTTATCAAAATGGGAAATAAGTTGAGAAGTATACATTAAATAGTTGGGAAAGATACTGCTTTTAAAAGTAGACAATTCAGGTTCAGTGAATACTGATTGAGGGCTCTGGCTTCAGAGGTATCCTTTCCGAAGAAAGGTTCTAAGCTAAAATCATCAACTGAAAACTAGGAAAAACCCCTGTCAGCACAGACATAGAATTCTAAAGAAACATGACTTCAATGGCAAAAACAAATCATGATCCTAATCTAGATGCATTTTTATAAGTATTTTTTTATTATAAGCTGATTTTTCCCCACTCTGTAGGTCATAAGTTTTGGAATCCAAATACAGTTATACAAAAGATGAAACATTTAAGTATTTGAATTTATTTTTAGGCATTTGATGAAGCAATAGCTGAACTGGACACATTGAATGAAGAATCTTACAAAGATAGTACTCTGATTATGCAGCTACTTAGAGATAACCTTACTGTAAGTATTCTTTGGAGTGAGTGTTCTTTAAATAATTACTTATTTATTCATAGTATTTGTATACTGTTCCACATCTAGATAGGTTCTACAGCAGTGAACTGTAAAATGCTAAAAGGGAATAAAAATAAAAACAATATATTAAGAACAGAATAACATTAAACTATGGCTGGTCAGCAAGCGAAGCTTCCCATAACTAAGTTATCTTCAGTAGATGCTGGAAACAGCACAATGCTTGCCTGACCTCCAGAGGCAGGAAATTCCATATAAATGGGGCTGCCACACTGAAGGTTTTTATTCTGGTGGGCTGCAGTTGGGCCATAGGGCCATGTGAAACCGTCAGGAAAATATTATTCCATTGCCTCAGTGACCCGGTAGGTGGTAAATGAGAAGACACAGGTGTTTAGCCTTATTCCAGAAATCATAAATAATCGCACCCTTACAAACTATTTTGAGAGTGTAACAGAGTCCTATACAAATTCATAACAGCTCTCACATGTAAAGCAGTTATGTAGTGGAGAACTTGACAAATGCCGTTATTGGTCTTCTAACAAACCTTTGTGTCCTGCCTGTACTCATTGTTTGCCTTCATCTAATCTCCATTCTTTAGGTCATCATTCATTATCTTTTCCACTCAAATCAAATAATATTGCTGTACTAAAGAGTGCTGTACTAAAACAAATTGCCCTGCCTCCCTTTTCTCAACCAATATAATTAACTGCATGTTTTCATCATAAACATGTTTGTATTTTCTTACAGCTATGGACATCGGAAAACCAGGGAGATGAAGGGGAAGCTGGGGAGGGCGAGAACTAATGGCTGTCACGCTTCACTAGATGCTCAATGTCACTCTGTATCCTACACATTATATCCCTTTGTGCGACAAGCAAAAAGAATAGTACATCGACTTCACAACCTCAACGTAGCAAACTGTCTGTGGGGTAAAAACAATTGGTTGGTGTTTTGTGTATGTAAAATGGAAATCAGTTGAGCAATGGCATTCTAAAAATTTCCTATTATGAACACTTGCAGTTATGATTACCGTGTTTATATTTTTTTTAACTGAACACTGTGATTATGGGTTTTGCAATTGCAGTTGACTCTACAAAACTCTAAATGATAGAAGAGTAGACACAAATCATGTAAGTCCTTGGAAGGATTATAATCTGGTATAAACATTGTTGAAGTACAATTCTGCTGTAAAGTTGTACAGAAAATTATAAAGATTATATTGTGACACTGCAACATGGAAGGGAAACAATCTATTGTGTGGCATTCCAGTTCAGTAGCTCACTTCTGTGAATTTAGTAGGCACATTCATTCTGACATTTTTTGTTTCTTTTTTTTAAATGATGCTGGACACAGTTTTTCAGCCAAATGTTTGTGTAAATGTAAACCTTTTCTGATACTTCAGTTTAAGGCACGGGATAATGACAGCCTAATTTCCAGACTCTTAACAGTGGCAGAAAACTGGGCCTTTACCTCTGGACAAATTGTTCAGTGCTCTTACCATGGGCATCATTGAGCCTGTTCCCGCAGCAATAAATTAATCACTTAGAGTATGGACTATTCTTGGTAGTGAATTTTTAGTGCACTAACATGAAATTTCAACAGGATGTTTCTACTTTTTATGGCCTTATTAGTTGCTGGATAGTCATGCTAAATAGAACTCCCCCCCCCCCACACACACACACACTTTAAAAAGTCAGAATCTTAATCTTCCCTTTAGGGGGAGGCCTGTACTTCTGAGTCTCAGAGGTCATCTTTATAAGGATTGTATTTTCTTTCCCCTCCTTCCACCATACACTCCTGCTTCGATTTAAAGTCTGGGCTCCTTTGATAATCTGTAGTGCTAGGAGACGCTTGAATATTCTGGAATACAGAAACTTAAGAGTTTCCAGTGCTACTATGTGCTCACGGTATCTGCCACTTGGTCATAACCAAGATTGGGCTTCTCTTCAAGATTCCCCATAGCTGCCTTAGGAATACAGATCATGAACATGTGTATTACTTGTTAGTTGGAGGTACTAATACTCCACATGTTGAGCTGTTTATAAATGTCCTATCAAAGATTAGATTTCAATAGGAGTTGCATGAATAATGCAGTGGAAAGATTTGAATATTCACTCTATCAGTCTTATCAGATTGTTCCTTTGCCTATAACATTCCACTTAGCTCATAGAATCCATTTTTGTCTGTTCTTCTGTCTGCTAAAGAGAGAAATTCATGCACTGACTTCAAAATTCCCCTCTACTAGCTGAACAAATTGTGCAGTTAAACTTGGCGCTTGATAAATGCAGTAGTGAATGTGGGACCGAGCCTGTCTGTATATCTGGTAGCTCTTTTTGCTTTGTTTCTACTGACCAGTATTTTGCCTAAAGTTTGCTTCTGTGATGGTTGTATTGCCTAGCACACATGTGGTTGTGAGAATAGTATAGCAAAAAGAAATACCTGGTTATCGATGTACTAGATTTGTGTATGTCTTTTAAACAGTTCTAGTTTCACCTTACACAATCAGGAAAGTGTAAAACAATTCAAAGACAATAAAGAATTTTATCAGTTTGTGGTCTGTTTTTTTTTTACATTTCTTACTGCAGTAGCTGAATACTATGCTGGCAGAATGACCATGCTATTACACATGTATTAACGCTATTAGAATAGTCATAGATGAAATTGTCCACTGTAGGCTATGTCTATAAGCTTGTTTCCACTGAAGAAAAGATGGCAATATTTATCTGTGTGTGACTGTTAATTCAATTTTTGCTGTTACTTTGTAAGCAAAGTGCTACTACTGGGTTGAGAAAATACTTTGTAGGCTAGTAGTACACACTGTACTACTACTCTGTTTGGAAATGTCGCTGGAATTAATAGCATAAATAGATGGTATAAAGCTAAGGTTCTATGTTGTGTGGCCTATGAAATAAATTAAAAAGCAAATAGTCTTACTGCTGAATAAGTTCATTGCCCCCCCCCCCAAAATCCCCAGACTTCCTTCAAGTATGACCATTAGGTTACTGCTGGGAAGGAATATTTACCTGGAGCATTTCCAGTGATCCTGGTCAGAATGGAAAATGTTCCTTGGGTTTTGTTGAAACGTGTATTTAATTCTTCATGCATGATGCTGAGATCCAGAAAGCTAGTGCAGTTTCTGAGGATCCAAAAGAACTGCTTGCCAAATTTCACAAAAAAAAAAATACATAGCTGTGTTTTACAGGCTTTGCATGGGTAGTGCTGCAGCCTCTGGATGCTGGAGAAAGATAGACTCTTAGGTGCGCTTTGGCTAAGACGAGGCAAATGTGTATCTTACTGGGGACCTGAGGAAGTGCTTCTTTTGATGACTTAGTCTTTGTTGGCAATAAGCCATGGTGTTGTTAGATTGTTGTGTACATAACAATCTAATGTGAGCCAGATAAACAGGCTTATTGTGAGTTGTTGCCCCACTCCCACTTGGCTTGTTCAGCTGGTGTCCCAGGGAATATGGTGGGAAAACCAGTTATTTTTCTTCCTCTATCTGTTCTGAATGTGAGCCATTGCTGCTTGCTGTGCTTTTGGTTTTAACTCTTTGCAGAGATCACAAAGTATCCCATCTTTTCCCACCCAGCTAATCCCTCGTGCTTCTAGAGGTTCAGGAAAATACAGAAGTGTGCTTTGGTGATCCCCCTTTTGACATATGCTCCAATGGCCCCTTAGGGGCTGCCTGTGGTTGCCAAATCATTTAAGTGTACAAAATTGCACTTTATGTGTTACTACCTTTTCAGAGCAGATGTGTAACTGGGGATTTGAAATCTTGACAGGAGCCATCCCCTGATGTACTGCCACCAAGGGGCAACAGGTACCAACTCTGGCATTGCAGAAGGCTCCTAATGCCCCTCCTTGCTTAGTTTCTCAAAAGAATCCAAGTACAAGGGATCTTTGAATTAGAAAAGGGGGTTTTGGGGGGATTTGCACCCCCTCTGTGGGAAGATCTGCATCCCCCCAGATCACCATCCTGATAGACATTTCACATAAGACACTAGCTGCTCAGGAAAACGAAAATGCAATTCCCACCTTGGAGTTTTGATGACTAGCTGATAAAACTCAGTCCCCTTAAAAGGCAGGGTAATGGGTACTTTTTCACTGGAACCTGGCTGAGTATGCCATCGAACAAGGGGGTAACCCCATTGGCCAGCCAGAACCTGCCATGTGTCATGTGAACCCAGTCACTATATCATGGTGGAGATTATTCGCCTTAATAATTCTTCTATGGTTTTAAGTCCTGTAGTATGCTGCTTTAGGGTTTGCTCTAAAATATTTCCAATGTTTATGAAAATAAGATGTTTGCAGGTTTCTAATGGAATGCCATGGGAAAAAGTCATAACATTTGAGTTGGTCATTCCCCTATTTCAAAAGAAAAGTGGAAAGAGTTAACTGGCTCATGACTGCACACAGGTGGGGCATGAATTTGAAGCCAAATCAACTTCCTTATCACTGGACAACACCACTTTATTAAAGAAGAAAAATGAGCAAGCTTTTCAAGATTCAAAATATTAGCTCCTTGGCCACTTCTGTTTTGCTCAGTAATTCAGACATTTTGCTATACATAAATAATAAGCTGCTTTGAATGTTTGAAATAGTATCACTATTAATTTCATTTCTATACCTCTTTGAAGGTTTACAGCAAAATAAAACAATATAAAGTAGATCAAAACATTTAACAAGAATTAATTTAAAGTAGCATTAAAAGACACAAAGACCTGGCCAAGAATAAAAGAAAAGCACCTAATTTTGTTAGGCCCCTAGGTTATCCCTGTCCAGGCAGGAGTGCTGCTGGGCCACCAGTCAAAACTGGTAGAAAGCACTCCAAGCCGCTGATGCCACTAAGCCTCAAGTGACAAGTGAGCACCCACAAGCTACACACCTGCTCCTTCAGGGGAAGTGTGACCCTATCTAGAACAGGTTGAACACTCCCCATTTGGTGAAGAGAATCGCCCACCAACAGCATCTCCATCTTGGCTCAAGATGGAGACAACGGAGTTCCAATTTGTTAGCCCTCATCCAGTCTATTATCATAGCCATTGATTATATTTGTATCGTGTGTTTATGCGAGCCGTCCCGAGGCTATAAGCAATGGGATGGCATGCCAAAATGCTAAATAAATAAATAGCCAGACACCAATGCAGCTCATCCTCAGGCTCATCTGCCAATGTCATCAGCATACTGATGGCAATGCGTTCAAACTCTGCATGACCCCACCCAGTGGTTTCATGTGCATATTAAGTAGCATGGGGACAGAACAGACCCCTGAGGGACTCCATCCTGGAGAATCCACGCGAATGAACAATATGCCACAAGCACCACTTTCTGGAGGCAGCTCTCCCCAGTGGGAGCAGAAACACTGCAGTGCAGTGCCCTCCACTCTCACCTCAGCCAGCCGCTCCAGAAGGACACTGTGGGTGATGGTATCAAAAGCTGCCAAGAGGTCCTGCAGTATCAACAGGGTAACGGTTCCCCTGTCTTGCTCCCAGCATATGTCATCATACAGGGCAACTGAAGATGTTTTGTGCCAAAACCAGGCCTGAACCCTCATTGAAATGGATGTTGATAATCAGTTTAATCTGAGTTTAAATCCCTTGAGTTATAAATATAGCATTGTACCAAATGGATTTTAACAGCCCTTTGGTTTCTTAGCCTTCCGTAAAAAGGCACAAACTCATCATGATACTCCAAAGCTACCCTCATGGTAAAACCTTGTGAGGTATGCCATGTAGATTTCTACATGCCTTTTTATCAGTGAATTCGTAAGTATGAAATAGCATGAGGTCTACTTTGTAGTGAGCCAGGTGTCTAAATGGAACTTGCTTGCTTTAAACTTTGTCACATCATGGTGAGACGTTTGTTATCTATGCTTTCATATGTACGGTATTTCATAACAGTCCAATCTTGCTCTCAGTTGCATGCAACTTGCCATTATGAGAGGTACCAATACTAGATGTAAGTTTTCTGACATAGCATCTGAAAAAGGAGCCCATCTCATAGAGACAGCTACCTAAAACCCTTTATTCTAGACAATTTTGAAAAGCAAACTGCTAGAACACCAAGTGACTGCCAGATAAATTACTAGGTGTGTGCATGTCAGAAGCTGTCATGCTTTACTTGTGTTTTAACTTGGACCAATTTGAGGCTCTCTGCTTTGATTCAGGCCTGAGGGGAAATTAGATTTGGGAGCCCAAAGCTCCATATCTCCTATTGACTACCATGAAATTTGCAAACACAGTAGACCCTTCCAACGCTGGCAAACATTGTAGAAAGTGGTTTGGGTGCTGGGATCTTTGAGAAAAGGAAAGCTATTATTTTCTTGACAGAATTAGATGATGCTTGTGAACATAATTACCTCATCTGCAGAGCCAACTCTACCCATTTCAGTTAGATACATGTAGGATTTTTGTGCAAAGGGGGTTTCTACAGATCAGGGATGGTTTAAAAGAAAAACCACTTAGATGGTCCTTGCTGTATGAACAGCAGCTAATTTTAATGCTGCCCCTTGGAAAGAAACCTGCCAAATTACAGAAAGAAAGGCCCAGGGGTTTTTCTGCTAAGTGCACTGAGTCACTTTTAGGGTGGGAAGAGATCAAATATTGATTCAAAAATCAAAGTCCAAACAGCTGGAGGAGGTATTGGGTTGGGAAACAAAGTAAAAGTGCCCATGTAACTAGTTATAAGAGAAATGAATAAGCAGCAAGAATAAATGAAACATCTTTTCTAGAAAATGTTCAGAGTGAATGGATGTATGGAAAAGAAACAAGGGTTAGGAAAAGGACTGGGAAATTGGAATAAGAATTGGTTGGAACTACAATGAATAAGTGGAGAAGTCAGCCATAAATTCCTGTCACACAAAGCTCTTCGAATACTCTCAGTTACTGCTGTCAGCAAAAGAAACAGCTGCCCCAGCAATTCTGTAAGAACCCCCCCCCCCCCCCGCAAGTAGTGATTGGAGAGTCCCTGGTAAACCATTGCTGATGATTAGAAGGTAGGCCTACCAGCCATTTAACTTTTCTCCCTCCTTGATATTTACCATGTTCAGAAAGGATAAAGGAGTGATCCCTGCACTCCAAATAAGCTGTTTGCCTTGCGTTTGTTATGTGCTGTCAAGTCATCACTGACTTATGTCAACCCTATAAATGACTAAACTCCAAGATGTCTTGTTCTTGACAGCCCTGCTCTTCTCCTGTAAACCCAAGGCTGTGATTTTATAGATTCAGTCCAGCTCATATTTAGTCTTCCTCTTCTGCCTTCTACTTTTCCTAGCACAATTTCCAACCAGCCTTGCCTTCTCCTGATGTGCCTGACATACGCCAGCCTCAGGCTCATCATTTTAGCTTCCAGGAAAAGCTCTGATTTGATTTGGTCTGGGCCCCACGTGTTCATTTTTCTGTCAGTCTTGGGTATTCACAAAGCTCTCCTTATGCAGTCTTCCAAATAATACACAAAGCTTTGGAACACTCTGGGTTCAGTTCTGGTCATTTTTAAGGGAATCCCACTCCACCTTGGAGACCCTCTGAACCTCTCAAAAATGGCCTAACTTGATCTGAGATTCTGCTGAATCTGATATGCAACAGTAATTTTAAAAAGTACTAAGACATCAGAAAAAGGGGAAAGGACAAATAGATTATGGCTGCCCTTCAGGAAAATTGCCCCAGTATCCTAACTGATTCTGCAGCCACATAAGATCAATAGTTCCAGCTAGAATAGGTGCTTATGGCATCTGATCAACGTATTCCTTGAGACGGGGAGAGAAAAATGGTAATGTATTTGGGTGGCAGGTTGGAAGACACAGCTTAAGGAAGGCTCGGAGGGCAGCAACAAGGGGGACGGCTTGCTTAGTGGTGGCCCCAATTGTGGAATGATCTTCCCTCTCAGTCCTACCTGGTGCTGATTTTGTCATCCTTTAAGCACCATGTTGAAACAGCCCTCTGTGTCAAGGCATTTAAACGTTATCTAATGATTTGATAGGGGTATCCATGTCTGGTGATTTTAAAAGTTATGCTGTTTTAAACAAGTCTGTTTCATACTAATTACTGTATTAGCTGCTACGAATAGATTTAAGGAATTAGATCTGATAGACAGAGTGCCTGAAGAACTATGGACAGAGGTTCGCAACATTGTACAAGAGGCAGCAACTAAAACCATCCCAAAGAAAAAGAAATGCAAGACGGCAAAATGGCTGTCTGAGGAAGCTTTACAAATAGCTGAGGAAAGAAGGGAAGCAAAAGGCAAGGGAGAAAGAGAAAGATACAAACAATTGAATGCAGAATTCCAGAGAATAGCTAGAAGAGATAAGAATGCTTTCTTAAATGAACAGTGCAAAGAAATAGAAGAAAACAATAGAATAGGGAGGACCAGAGATCTCTTCAAGAAAATTGGAGATATGAAACGTTCCCTTCATATCTCCAATTTTCTTGAAGAGATCTCT